>NC_063168.1:37980703-38314989 GCF_023159225.1 Perognathus longimembris pacificus
ATTACTATTTTGTCAGTACTTTAGATTTCTAGTTAAACTAATTATAAAAAACAACTCTTGATTTCTTTGATCTGAAAGAAAGTAATATTAGGAAGAGTAACAATGAAATGAATCTTCAGTATAAGTCAGTACTTCACCTAACTGCTTTTGATCTACCTAAAGCCTTCCCCTCAAAGTAACTTGTGATATTAACTAAATACAATACTGATGTAAGTACTGCTGAAAGTAACATAAAACAAGGACCAGTTTGCCCATGCATATGCAAAAAGCACAAATTGGAACTAATCTAACTCTGTTTATCGTAGATTTAGTGATTCCTACTAGCACAAACAGTGCTTAGATTTAATATGAGCAAACATAAAATAGTGGCAAATAGCTGTTTCTGTATAATTCCATCAAGATAATTATTTACAGACAGCTTCTTAAGAACAGCTTTGAACTAAACATGATTGAAAATTATCTTTTCCATAGAAAAATGTGTCATTGTTGTAGTAGATGTCACCAATGACAGTGTCTAACTACCTTGACAATTTGGTGGTTAATAATAAATGGATCATTTATGATCATTTTCACTTATGAAAACCACCAAATGTGATTCATCAATAGCTAGATACCTAGGGGTTGCAAATTACATTAGGTGGAAACATCTCTTTCCAAAGCCACCATTAAAATTATATATAAAGCAACTTATCCCAAAATATTATTACATTTCTATATTGTTGATTTTTGGTGTATGACTTTTTAAATATTTAATACCCAATTATAAATACTACTCATACATTTAATGTTAAAATTGTAATTCTTATTTTTATTAATACATGATACACTTTTATAAAAACTTTTATATTTCTTGAATTATAGCATAACATTAGCTTCTCTAGCATTTTTGCTTTGCATTCATACACAATTATTTGGATGTTTTAATTAATACTAAATGAGTATGCATTTATGACTTTTTAAATTTTAAAAATATAAAATATCTGTTGGATAATTAGTTACCATGAGAATATACCCAGTGTTCTGCAAGTCCAAAATTACTTCCCTTGATGTAGCTAATATGACCACTCACATCCAACAGGAAGGAACTACTATGATTATGCAAAAAAAAATGGATAGCAAGTTAACAACTAGAAATGTATTTCTTTCTCATTTAAGCATCCCATTGGTGAGTGTCCTGAACCAAAGGTAGTTACCCAAACTTGTTAGGGTTCCAGGCATCTTCTGAGTTACAAATCTCCTGGCATCCATGTGTTCCCCTTAAGTCAGAGACCAAGATGATGCAGGGCTAGGCAGCAGGATAGAGGAAAAACAAAGAAAAGCTGACAAAAGACTGAATTCAACATTGGACAAGCAGCAGTGGTGTTTTTGCAGATATACTGAAACTAGTCTAGAAACATAGAAATGCATTTCACCCATCCCTTATCCCCCTTATCCCCACCACCTTCTTTTATTTCTGGAAAAAATGAAATTCCAATGCCACCTTCACTTCTTGTTCAAACTCCTTTAAATAGTGAGCTACATTCTTCTGGATGCCAGCAAATCACATCTGTAAATCCTGGCTCCCCTGGGGACTGATATCTGAGGATCTCACTTCAAACCAGCCTGGGCTGGAAAATCTGTAAAACCCATCTCCAATTAACCACTAAAAAGCCAAAGTGGAGCTGTGGCTCCAGTGGTAGAGTGCCAGCCATGAGTGAAAAACATAAGAGACAGTACCTAGGCTCTGAGTTTGAGGCTCAGTACTATCACACACACACACACACACACACACACACACACACACACTCACACTCTCACACACACACAAATAAATATTAAAAAAAATAACCCAGTGAATCAGTAAATCAACCAGTAACTTGACCTTCATGACACACCAGTTAGATTAGTGTATCTTCCATTAACTTGTCTAACTTGGGAAGCTGTGTTTGGCCTTTTTTTTTTTAAATGTAAGGAGACATTCATGTTCTTTATGCTCACTGACTTTGAAGACACATTTGAAGACACAGTCAGAAGAATCATATCTGAACATAAAGACTCATCTCACACATTTCTTTGGGGAGCAGCTTCCTTCAGATAAAAAATACCTGGTATTTTTACAGCATTATTTATTGACCAACAAAGACATAGACATAAGTTTTACACTTCCTTTAGTTTACATTAGCTGCCTAATGGAGCTAAGGTAATGTCCTCCTTAGAGCTGGACTTGACGATATTGATGAGCAGACTCAGTGGTTCCCAACTGGGGTGGTAGACCAGTTAATTGGACAATATTTAAAACTTGTGTGTTATCCACAGTGGAATAGACAATATATGTCTGGATATTTACCTGTGGAGCACAGATATTCTGACCCACAGATAAATAACTCAAAGAATGGTGTGTGACTGATAAAATAAGAGTGCAAATCTGCCAGATGACTTTTAATAAAGGCCTAAATTATGTGTAATATTTCTATTTCCTCAAACTGAGAACTGATGATCTGGACAAACTTTTTTTTCTGAGGAAAAAAATAACAAAAGAAAAGAGCCTGCTTCATCAAAAATTATCTGCACATGGCCCTGGAGTCATAGCTCAATCGGTAACGCACCAGCCAATGAGCACACCAGGTACCGAGTTCAAGTGCCATTCTCAGACCTTGAAAACAAAAAAATCTTTCAGCACCAAGAGGGAAGAGATTCTTTCATTTAATGTCTTATCTATGGCATTTAGAACACATCTCATCCAAAACAAAGCAGATGGTCAAAGAATAAGAGGAGTAGGAGAACACAGCTAGGAAGGCAGGGTCTCAAGAATTTGGGAGCAGGGAGCAAATGGAGTTAGGAAGAAATTGGCTGATTTCTTAATTGCTCACGTGGAATTGTAATTATGTGGAACTACTGTACTCATTCTTCATCTAATCTTTCTCTTCCCTTTCGAATGGGACAATGTCATTCTTTCTGATGGGGAGCCAAAACACAGGATGGAGAAAAGACAGCCTCTTCAATAAATGGTGCTGGCAGAATTTACTATATACATGCATAAAATTGAAGTTAGACCCTTACATAACACCCTGCAACAGAATCAATTCGAAATGTATCAAGGACTTTATTGTAAGGCCAGATACCCTGAAAATATTACAGGAAGGAATAGGGGAAACACTAGGGCTCCTTGGCACAGGTCGAAATTTCCTAAGATCCAGAATCAAAATAAATCAAAGAAAATGTGGATAAATGGGATTGCATCTACCTGAAGATTTCTGCATGGCAAAGGACATAGTTAGCAAGATAAATAGAAAGCCCACAGAATGGGAGAAGCTTGTTACTAGCTATGCATCAGACAAGGGCCTCATATCTAAAATATACTTAGAACTCAAAAAATTAAGTCCTCTAAAAACAAATCCTCAAAGAAACAACCACCTAACTAATAAGTGGACTAAAGACTTAAAGAGAGAATTCTCTGAAGAAAAATTAAAATGGCCATTTGACACATGAAAAATTTTCAACATCTGGCAAAAAAAAATGCAAATCAAAAAGGTAGAACCGTCTCACCAAGTTAGAATGGCCAGTATTAAGAAAACAAATAATAACAGATGCTGGCAGGGATGTGGCCAAAAAGGAATGCTAGACATGGTGGGTAGGAGTGTAAATTTGTTCAACCATTCTGGAAAGCACTATGGAAGTTCCTCAAAAGACTAAACCTAGAGCTCCCCTATAATCCAGCAATCCCACTCCTGGGCATTTACCCAGATGACCTCAAACCAGCCCTTACTAATGCCACTAGCACAACCATGTTCACTGCAGCATTATTTACCATAGCTAAGAAGTGAAATCAACCCAGATGTCCCTCAGTAGATGAATTGATCAAGAAAATGTGGTATATATAAACTTTTTTTTAACCTTTTCTTGTCCTTTTACCAGAGTACAGGTCCAATTGACTGAGTGCTCCTCTGCATCCAGACCACTTTGCAGACACTCAGATTGTTAAGTGATTACAAGCACATATTCAAATGCCTCCTTGTAAATTTAGCTGAGGAGTATATGCTTTAAAAACATAAAAGTACCTTTTAGGTGTTTTTTTTTTACCATAAGTGTTTAGACAGTTGATGTTTTACCATATAAAATTCAAAGTGACTCTAATGAAGCAAAAGTGCATGATGTTTTATTGATTGGAACAGTGTGTGAACAAAACACAGCTTGAATGCCATCACTTTTTTTGTTCCAAGAAGTGTTCCAGGTGTTAGAAAATAACACAGTGTTTTCTCCTGTATCATATTAAAATTATTTTATATAACACACAAAAAAACAAAAGGCAACATAGATTTGCATTCCTTTTTCTATATTTGAAAAGTAACCTGCTAAATGAATGCTTAATAAGATTACCTGTGCTGAGATACATGTATATAGAATTTTGTTATAGAAATTAATTTCTTGCCTCTAAATATATATGTGTATATATTCAAAATTATTAAGGAATACTAGGGTATTTCAAGTTGCAATCAAGTGATATGCTCATATATATAATATATGAAATAAAAAGAGAAAAACATTGTGTAGTGTATAATTAATTAAGGAATTTTGCTTCTCTGGACTGTTGCTTCATGTAATTCTTGAAAAATACTGCAATTTCAGGAATGTCAGTGATCATTATGGCAACAATACATTTTTCTTGTAATTATGATACCCTGTACCCACACACAATATGGTTTTGCAGAGAACACACTTATAAAATGTCAGTAACTCATTCTAGCAAAAATATAATCCCTCTCCCCCATCCCCCCCAAAAGCAAATCTTAGCTCATGTTTTTCGGTAAAGCACATTTTCAAATCATTTGTGTTTGATGACAGTAGGACTTATGCAGTTTTTATTTTAGAATTCTTAAAAGCATTACTTGGTATCACAGCAATCTTGTTAAATAAAGTAAATATATTGTGATAGTGGCATGGGAATACACTCCTGTAATCCGGGCATTCTGTACAAAGAGGAAATAGGCCTGAGAGATCCAAACTGACCTTAGCTGCATAGAAACACACCTAAACAAATAATTAGCAGTTCTTTAATAAAGCAAAACCAAAACGCAACTAACAATTTTTTAAGCTTTGAAATTGTTTTGTCATGTTGTTTGCTAGGATGAATACAAAATGCCAGGTGGTATGCAAATAGGGACAAATCAAATTCACAAATTACACTCTGTTTACACATCAAACATGAAATCAAATTGTTTATTTAGCTAACAGACTCAGCTTTGACTACATGTCCTTAGTGTCCATTATAATTTCAACTGTGCTTGAATTTCGTAAGTTTACTAGAAAATTATGTCATACTTCAGAGTAGGATGTGAACATTAATGTGCTAATTTGGCTACTAGCACCTATAGTCAGATTAACAATTGCTTGAATTACCTACATTCAAATTTTTCTACAGCTAAAACAAAATACCTTTCAAATCAATAATCAGTTTTCAATGTTTCCCTCTGAGTTGATACTAACCAAGATTCATTGAACTTGAAAACTGACAAGTAATATCGAAACTCCTTTGCACAACTATTTAAAGATAACATAAGATATTTTTAAAGGAGCTGCCATATTCATACCACTTAGCTATAGCTGTTTGGCCATTATAAATTTATCCTTTTGTTTGTATAGTATTTTCCTAGACACTGTCTGATTTCTACATTTTCTCTAGGGCTTATGTCCTTCCTCATTATTTGAAGCACTCTGTGATGCTTTCATGAAAACCTAGTCATACTCATTTGTTCCTAGAATCATTTCCTAATTGAATGGCAATAGATTTATATCACAGATTTACTCAAGTCATTTCTGGTGAAATGTACAATATGACTTATTTAGGAATGAACAGAAAAAGAATATGAGAAAATACTGGTGTCAGAATAGCCATGCAGAAGCCTGTCTGTTGTTGTCTCCTTGGAGATTTCACAGCCCATGGGATAGGAGAAAATCTAGATATACAATTTCCATTTTAGGGCAATGGCTTCATAGAAGATGGTAATTGGAGGCAGCAGAGCCTTTATATACTGGCAGTGGGACTGGGAAAGAAGTCCTTCTATTAGGGACCTCTTTCTTTTCCCCCTAGTTAACTGTCATTTGTTCCCTACTTCTCAAAAATCACTTGAATTAGGACAATCTTTATGCCTATTGTAATCTATTGCATAGCCCTCAGTACTTTCCTTCCTAACATGTAGATTTTTATAAGTGTCCTTATTTCATAGCATTCTTTGATTAATATATATATATATATATATCCCTTATCACTCCACTATCCAATCTTTAAGCTCTAAAATAGCAAGGATTATGTCTATTTTGACTGCTTTATATGTGCATATATATTGTGATAACTAAATTCTTAGCCTGACCTAGATATCAAATGAAATTTCTAAAAAGAAGGCTAAGTAAGTGAAACAGACATCACTGACAGGTTTGTCACTTTCCCTGAGACAGGAGATATTGAATATTCCCCAAACTCTGTCTTCCAGGAACATACATTCCAGAAAATGATGGAGACTTAAAAATACAAAATTTTCCTGAACTTTCTCAGACAAAGGAAGAAACAAAAAATGTATGGACTTAGACAAATCATAGGATAGAATTAGGGAAGAGAATTTTTTAAAGAAGCTCAAAATGTCTCCATGCTCTCACACACACACTAGAAAACTGATTTTGATTTTCTTTGTAAGCATTCTCATTTATGCCAGACACAATGTTTTCTATTGCTACAATCATCTTCCTACAGTCAAAGAGAGGATCTACATGTTCTAAGCATTTGGCCAGGACCATGTAATGGCATTCTAACCAATGATATGGGGGTAAAAGTGAGTTGCATAAATATCTTCTCATTTTCTATAGTCTTGAAGGTCATTTGTTGAAGGTAACACTGCAAATGCAAAGACACAAAGCCCCTGAATGATAAGGCAGAGTTCTTCCCAAAATCCTTGCCAGGTAGACCCAATTTGCCAGATTAAAATTTAGTTTAAACTATTTGCTTAGTGATATGCAGAAATCTCTAAATGTTCATCATGGACATTTTTTGTGAAATCTTAATTGAATGAGTAAATGGAAAACCAAAACTTTGCCAGGCACCAATGGCTCATGCCTGTAATTGTAGCTACTCAGGAGGCTGAGATCTGAAGACTGTAGTTCAAAGCCAGTCCAGGCAGGGAAGTCCATGACACACTTATCTCCAATTAACCAACAGAAAACTGGAAGTAGGACTGTGGATAAAACTGGTAGGGTGCTAGCCTTGAGCAAAAGAGCTCAGAGACAGTGCCCATGCCCTGAGTTCAAGCCCCAGGATTGATTAAAAAAAAAAAACTAAAACTTCAATAAATTGTCTAGAGATAATAACAAAATTGTACATTTATTTCAAGCATATGTTGATGAATTTGCAAAATCTGAGTAGGACTATAAGACCCTTGGGAATTGCAGTCGCCAATTCTGCCCACTTTCTCCCCTTGTTCATGATTCTTGACATTGCTAAGCGAAAACTGCATTGCAGAGAAGCATCGGATAGCAGTAGGCTGGCAAAGAGACTTGTTAGTAGATGTGAAGAAGGAGGAAGGGGTGAATAAAAATAATAATCACATTGTAATAAATCTTTGAAGGCCCATCACTGTGGTGACCTATGTCCCTGTAAAATATGTAACACTCCCAGAAAAGTCTCTCAAGGGACTAGAGCACTCGTTTGCTTTGATTTGATAGTCAAGATCAATAAGCTGACTCTGTGGCTAAGCCAAAAGGAAACAGCCCAAAACTATTTAAAAAACAGTGCGTTCATTTCATTTTCCTTAAAGTGGTAACAAAGAACAAAAGATAAGTTTTTCCTAAGCATTAATTAGAAAAATATACATCAGAATGGTGCCTATGTAATGTTTCTAATTATTGTTAGGCTTTCTTTATGTTGCTTTATCTCATAATCTGCTTTTTATTAAATCAAATATATGGTAAAAATGATACCTAGGACAGGTAAGAAGACCGAAGAAAAGTTTTCTTCCTTCCAGTAACTAACAGGAGAAAATCCAACATTTATCTCCACAGTAGCCACTAAAGTGTTATTTTTTTAATATTTATTTATATTTTTAAAAATTATTGTAAAGGTGAGGTACAATGGGATTACAGTTACATAAATCAGGTAATGAGTGCATTTCCATTTGAAAAGCATTGCTCTCTCCTAAAGTGATATTTTCTTGATGGATTTGTTATCACTCACACTATGACCTGTTATAGAGTTCTGTTTTTGACAGGTCCCTATTTCATTACATTTACAATTTTGTATATAGATAATGTGATTTTTTTTCCCCTGCAATAGAGTACACAAGTGACAACCAGGAAGAAAGTTTCTTGTTAATCTCACCTTTAAGTGAGTCAGTAAATGGAAGGCTTGAATAAAGACCAAGAGTGGTGAATATTCCAGCAATTTGATTGCTAATTCCTGATTCACACAGATTGTTGTCTCTGTCCTTCTGATTCCTGGTCTCTTCTCCAATTACTGAGAGATAAATGTGGTTCACTGCTGACTCTGGCTTTCCTAGCTCCTTAGCAGTAGTTACTAACACAGGATAATTTTTACAATGACACCAGAATACTACACAAGAATCTATTGAGGATTTGTTTAAAAATACAAATTTCTGGGATCCATGCTGAACCTACTGATTTATGACCTTCAAATCAAGAGAATTAAAAAACTGTTTTCCATAGTTTTTTGTAACATTGGTAAGCACTTCACTTTGAGCCATTCTCCAAGCTAACCTCTAATTACAAACATAAAGTTTTGAACAGAAAGCACCATGTAATTGGATAGCCTAGTTACATTTCCTTGGAATGGTCGTAACAAAGGTATTGATAGCTTCTAGACATTTCAGTCAACAATTTAATAATCAAAATTACTTTCCCTCTCACAGTGTAACTAATTTCTAGGGACATATTAATATTTTAAATTTCAGAATCCTTTTCCTAAATTTATCATTTGAAAGACTAAATCCCACTAATAGTGCTAATACTGTCTCTAATATTCTTCAAGTTAAAAATTATCATCAACACAGTGTTCAAGCTTTTGGGGTGTTAAGGAATATACTGAGTTTGTAGAACTCAGCCAACTAATTTACATAATAGGACCCTGCAGATTCATCTTGCAGGATGCCCTTTCAGAAAGCAAAATGATAAAATTGACTTTACACATTAACAAAGTTAATAAAGTATCTGGAAAATAAATAAAAACACTACTTACTCAGCATTTCCTGGATACATCTGATAACAAATTATTCCCATATAATATCTATAAAAATGTAAGGCCTGGTAACACACCTCAGGGCATATTAATGTTTGGGATACAAAGGCTTACTGTTAATTATTAATCATCTTGTAGGGATTTGGAGCATGTAAGTGTGGAAGAGAAATTCATAATGAAAAGATGTAAGACAGTTTGTATTTTTAATGTGTCCTTTCTATGCATTTGTATGAAACATTTATAATGTACTTAATGAGACCTCAGCAAGACAATTAACCCCTAAATGAGTAAATATGTAAAGGATAATAGGAAATATGTAAAAGAGAAATACTATTCATTGTAAGTCCGATATTCATAGTTATGAAAAAATTGCAAAAGTTTTGTCTCTATTAACTATGAACATGGAAATTTAGAGCCTATATTTAACTAACTAAAATATGTGAACAGCAAAAGCAATGATTATGGATATTAGCAGGAAGTACAGATATATTTCACGAAAATAAATATACTTAATTATTGGCAAGTTGACTTCTCCAGATAATGAAAATAAAGTCATAATACAAATGTATAACTAGTATTTATATTTATAAAGTAGTATTCATTTCTATGTAAATGCCTTGTTATGTAAGAAATAGTATAATTCAATGTTCTTTTCCCATAAATGATTTCATACATAATAAAACAGTCCATTGATCAGCTGCTGTCCCAGATAATTATATATAAAAAACACACACACTATAATTTTACCTTTTCTTTGTAGGTATGACAACATAACTTGGTTACATACTTTTTTTAAACTTTCATCTTCAAGTAATTATTAGATTCCCAGTAAAATTGAACAGAACGTAGGCTTTCCATATATCTTTTGATCCTACGAACACACAAATTTCTCCACTACAAATGTCCCATGAAAGAAATTAAGAAACTTTAGTACATATCACTAAGTGAATGAAGCCAATAGAAAATGCTACATTCTGGATGATTTTAAGTCTAACATGCCGGAAAATGTAAAACTGTTGAGAAAGTAAGAAGACCAGTGTTTTCCAGATGTTAGGAAGAGAAAGAGATGAAGAAGCAGTGCCCTGAGGATTTCCAAAGCAATGACACTATTTGTATGATGCTATCATGGTGTTCCCATTTTATCAAACCTTTGTCAAAAACTACAGAATGAATAGCAGCAAGAGTGAACCATAGGTAAACTATTGTCCTTGGCCTTGTGTGACATTTTGGTATTTTAGATTGATCAAAGTCAGTGAAATTATTGTTGGAGAATAAAATAAAAAATATTAGCATGAAATAGAAAAGATTTAAGTATAAAACTTATTTTAAAATTGCGTAATGAACAGTATTTTACATTGAATCTGTACATGATAAATATGTTTACATAAATAATGGTCATTGTATTGGGAATTAGTAGGTATTTTTATAGTGTCTTTTAGGCAACTTTTCACACCTAAGTTCTAACATCTAACCAGTTTGAATGATTCTGAAGTGAATTTTGCAAAGTATGCAAAATAAACAAAACTCTCCAAATTATCCTCACTGAAACTGAAAGAATCTGCCAATGGCAGTATGGAAAATAATTACTTTTGACAATTCAAAAAAAATAAGTTTTGGGAGCGGAAGAAGATGGCGGAGGAGCTGCAGAGCCCTATCTAAGCTCTGTCCAAGAACCCAGGGACCTTCTACAGGGAAACTTCTGACTCTAGAAAGATAGCCCAAGTAAGGTATAACAGTATAGAGATTCAAGTCAGGAAGGAAAAAAATGAGACAGCAGATCCAAGAATCCAGATTTCAGCCTCAAGCGGCAGCACCGCCACCAACCCACCCGCTTACCCGGAGGAACCAAGGCCACACTCACCTCCAGCATGCACCAGAGATTAGGAGAGAAATCCACCAGACAGCAGCAGACAGAGGCACTCCGCAAGCAGAGCTCTGAAGAACCAGAGGAAGCGTGAGTACTCCACAACAGACAGTCTTGCTCCAGTCTGCACCCACAGAGTGCCATTCAGAAAGTAGCCCTTCCCCATCTATCATAGTGAATCCCCATCTTTGTCTCTGGCATAGACCACCAGAGCAGACCAGAAATAAAGCACGACAGGTGAAGTAAGGTCAAATGGGCCATCTTTGAAAAGGTCAAAGGTGCCAGAGTAGCAAGTCCCAGCTCTGCCCAGGGGAAGGAGGCTCTGCCCAGATAGGGGGAACCTCCAAGGGACAAGAGGCCCTGAAACACCAGTAAACATAACCGGCCTGCCTCCAGGCTGCCATCATTGCCACTACCACTGAGATAGCAACAGACTCGTTTCTCAGGCCAAACATTGTCCACCAGTGACCGGGGGCACCCAGCCTCTACCCACAAACTCCACCGAAGACACAGCCAGCCCTGCCCAGGAGGGAGGAACTTCCCTGCAGGCAGATCCATCCTCCCAGCCAGAGCCCACCACCAGCACACCCCACTACCCCACCCTTCAGCAGCCCCAAGGTCCCACCCAGGACCTGCCACAGGCTATTTGGAAGTCCCAGCCTGGGCACTGCAGACAATTTGGAGGTCTGAGCTGGGGCTCAGCAGGTAGTTCAGGGGTCTGAGCCAGGGCTCTGCAGGCAGTCCAGGGGCCCACTCGGGGCTCTGCTGGCAGTTCTGGGGTCCCACCCAGGGATCCACTGATATTATAGGGGTCCAAGCTGAGGCTTCGCAGGCAGTTGGGGGAGGTGCACCGAGGCTCTGCAGACAGTTCAGGGGGGCCCACCCTGGGCTCTGCAGGCTATCCTAGAGTCCTTCTCCAGGCTCCGCTGACAGTTTGGGAGTCTCACCGAGGGCTCTGCGGCAGTTCAGGAGACCCACCCCGGGATTTGAGGAAAGTTCGAGAGTCCCAGCCAGGGCTCCTCAGGCAGTTCAGGAGTCCCAGCCCGGGTGCAGCAGGCAGCTCAGTGGCCTCAGCTGGAGTCCACTCCAATTGTCACCAGCCCAAGGGTCCCAGCTGGGGCCGCTGCAGGCAGCTCAGAGTTCACAACCAGAGCCTACTGCCCACCCTCTGCAGCCCAAAGGTCCCATCCAGGGCCTACCGCAGGCAGTTCAAGTGGCCCAGCCAGAGCCTGCCACCTGCCCTCGGCAGCCCAGCTAGTTGCCACAGGCCCCACTGCCTCCAAGGTAGAACGCTGCCACTGCCAACACATTAGGAGCAACAGACTGGTTCTCCAGGCTGAACACAGTCTCCCAATTACAGAGGACATCCAACTTCACCTGCAATCCTCAGAGAACCACAGAGTCACCACCACCCAGGACGTCCAGATGCCATTGAGCCCAGGTTAACAGTAGGCAAGGTAATAGGCATCTGGAGTCAATCTCAGTGAGTCAAAGTGGTTCCAGGAGCAACTGTATCAACCCAAAAAGAAATAAGATTGTAACAGTATACAACTTAGCTACTGAATACAGGGCTCAGGGTTGGTATTTTTTTACTTCCAAAGTGAAATTTGTGGGGACACTAAATCTGCTGCTATATTAATAAAAAAAAGAGATGGAACTTATCTGTCTAGGTTTGTGTACCTATAAGAACAACAGGACCTGGTAGAGCTTGTTTCAGGTCCTAAACAGTGGCAAAGGGGACTAGCAGACTAGCATTCCAAATCCAAATGGGCAGAAGAAACATAAAAAGTATGGAAAGACTGTAAGGTCTGGCCTGAGAACCTGAGTGACTAAATATAAGTTTTAGTGTTAAAATTATAACAGCTTCTAAACCCTGGTTATGACTTCATGCTAGAGGGCTGCACAACAAACCATGAGACAAGTTTCTTGTAGTTTGACATTTTAAAATGTAGGGAGCCCTTGTTCCCCTCTGTACCTAGGTAGCCACCATGGTAACAGACAGTAAAAAAATGATCATAGTCATAGACTATAGAAATAACCATAATAGTAGTAGAAATGCCATGGTAACTGTCAAGTTGGTTTACTTATGATTGAGTACTGGATTGTTTTAGCCCACTCATGCTTGCTTAGTGGTAATGGGAAAACATGGTAGCAATTGTTAAAATAAAGTTGGTACTAGGTCAGTCTGACCACAAAATTCTGCTTCTGTAAACAGCTTGCTTAACCAATTTGTGACTTGCTCTACCCCCTGCATTAACCCCCTGCATCAGTGCTACATGACCACTTGCTGTCAGTTCCTGATATGGAGGCCAGTTCCTGTTACCAAAGCCAAAGTAGATAATTGAAAGGGTAGATAGCCAATAGAAATAGGACTTGCTTGCTAAATGCCATATAATCAAGTATCTTCCAAGATGGAAATACCCTTCTTCTGTTGTAATCACAATAAAAACCCTGCCTATCTGAGGGCGGGGCTCTCAATCCAGATCCACTGCATCAGTGACAGTTGAGAGTCCAGGCTCAAGCTTACAATAAAGACGCTCATGCATTTGCATCAGAATCAGCTCCTTGGTGGTCTTTGAGGACCAGAAATCTAGGCATAACAAGACAGGGAAACTCATCACCCACTCAAAACAAACAGGAAACAGAACATTCAACTGAAATCCTAGAGGAGAGCCCTCAAAATGCTCTACCAACTATGCTGATAAAAAAGATAAATGAAAAGATTGAGTCTCTCCAGACAAATATCCTAGAGCATGCGGAGGTGAAACAAAGAATAATTTGTGAATGCAATAAATCCAATCATAAGTTAATAGGGGACTTCATGTCCTCCACAAACAGAATGATATGCAAACTCCAACAGAAAGAAAAAGAGTCCTAAGAAAAGAGAGCTACTTGCCTAAAAGAGATTAGAGACAGCACCCAGAATCAAATTAATGAAGTAAGGAAGTCCATAGAGCACCTAAGAGAGAATTACAGTAGAGGTATGGAAGCCATCAAGAAAGATCAATCAGAAGGTAGGGAGATAAGAAACCAAGTTGCAAGTTTAGGGAACAGACTGGATGATGTGGAAGATTGAATCTCAGGAATTGAGGACAGCCTAGACTTTATGAAGAACAAAAAAAATACAAAATCAATCCACAAAGCAAGACAGATCACTTCAGGAGCTTTGAGACACAATCAGGAAGCCTAATATAAGGCTAATAGATATTGAAGAAAACCTAGAGAAAGAAATTAATAGAAGAGGCAACTTGTTTAACAGAATATTAGCTGAGAACTTCCCAAACATCCAGAAGAATAGGCCTATCTAGATACAAGAAGCATTTAGGACCCCAAACAGACCAGACCAGAACAGGACTTCCCATCGATACATTGTAATTGTAATCAAAACAAAATCAATAGACGCTGAAGAAAGAATCCTTAAAGCCTTTAGGGAAAAGAGGACAATCACATATAAAGGAAAACCAATCATAGTTACTCCAGATTTCTCAGCAGAGACCATGAAAGCAAGGAGAGCCTGGAATGACATTTGCCATATACTAAAGAAAAATAACTTTTAACCAAGAACTCTGTATCCAGCTAAACTCTCATTCATAGCCGAAGATCAAATAAAAGTCTTCGATAGCAAGGAAAAATTGAACCAATATATCTCCACCAAACCAGCATTATAGAATATTCTCAAAGATGTCCTCCATACTGAAAACCACCAAGACCACAATCCAGACAGGGAAAGTATCCCTAAATAAAACTCCAGATTAGTAGAGCAAAAAGAGAAGACACAACCCCTATAAAGATACATACAATGAAAGGAACAAGCAATCACCTCTCAATCCTAACTTTCAATATTAATGGACTTAACTCTCCAATTAAATGTCAATGATTGACAAGTTGGATAAAAAAAACAAGATCAATCTTTCTGCTGCCTCCAAGAGATGCACCTTGCCAGCAAAAGCAAACATATTCTAAAGGTGAAAGGCTGGAATAAAATCTATTAAGCAAATGGACCCCCAAGCAGGCCGGTGTTGCCATCATAGTATCAGATAAAATAGACTTCAAATGAAAAGCAGTAAAAAGAGACAAAGAAGGTTACTACATACTAATAAAGGGATCCCTTCTATAGGAGGACACAAGTATCCTAAACAGCTACACACAAAATACGGGAACTCCCAACATCATCAAACAAACACTACTGACTCTAAAATCTCTCATAGACCCAAACACATTGATTGTCAGAGACTTTAACACACCATTCTCACCTCTGGACAGATCAACATGCCAAAAACTAACCAAAGAAACCTTAGAACTTAAAAACTACATAGACCATCTAGACTTAACCAACATTTACAGAATACTCCATCCAACAACACCAGAACACACATTCTTCTCAGCAGCACATGGAACATTCTCCAAAAACGATCACATGTTAGGACACAAAGCAAACCTGTACAAATTCAGAAACATTGAAATCATTCCTTGCATTCTCTTAGACCACAATGGATTAAAACTAGAGCTCAATGCCAAAGGCCACCAAAGAAAACCCTACAACTCATGGAGACTCAACAGTACATTGCTGAACCACCAATGGATCATTGAAGAAATCAGAACAGAATTTCAAATGTTTATGAACCAAGATGAATGCACAAATTATCAGCTCCTCTGGGACACAGCAAAGTCAGTACTCAAAGGAAAGTTTATAGCCCTGAGCACCTACACCAACAAATTGGAGAAATCTCACTTCAACAACTTAACAAGGCAACTCAAACTCCTTGAAAGAGAGCAACAAGCCAAACACCAAGCCAAGAGACAGAAGCAAATAATTAAAATCAAAGCAGAACTAAAGGACTTGAAATCCTAAAAACCTTAGAAAGAATCAACAAAACAAAGAGTTGGGTGTTTGAAAAAATTAGCAAGATAGACCGATCCCTAGCAAATTTGACCAAAAAACAAAGACAGCACACCCAAATAAACAAGATCAGAGACAAGACAGGTAACATCACCAGAGAAACAACAAAGATCCAGAATATAATAAGGGACTATTTTGCAAACCTATATGCCAACAAATTTGAGGAGCTGGAAGAAATGGACAAATTTCTAACAAAAATTGATATGCCCAAACTTAACGAAGAAGACTTAAGTCTACTGAACAGAACCATATCCAGCAATGAAATACAAACTGCAATGAAAGATCTCCCTTTCAAGAAAAGCCCAGGTCCAGATGGATTCACAGCAGAACTCTCAAAGGCTTTCAAAACAGATCTCACACCAACACTCCTCAAACTCTTCAGCGAAATAGAGAGTAAAAGCTCACCACAAAATACATTCTATGATGCTAGTATAATGTTAATTCCCCAAACCAGACAGGGACACATCAAGGAAAGAGAATTATCAACCCATCTCCTTGATGAACATCGATGCAAAGCTCCTCAACAAAATTCTGGCCAACCAACTTCAACAAGTCATAAAAAAAAAAAAAATCATACACTATGATCAAACTGGATTCATTCCAGGGATGCAAAGTTGGTTCAATATACCCAAGTCAATAATGTAATCCACCACATCAACCAGAGCAAAGTAAAGAATCATATGGTGATATCCCTAGATATGGAAAAGGCAATCGATGAAATCCAGCACCCATTCATAATAAAAGCTTTGATAAAACTGAGAATACAGGAAGCATTCCTGAATATAATAAAGGCTGTCTATGACAATCCCACAGCAAGCATAATACTAAAAGGTGAAAAGCTAAAGTCATTCATTCCCTTTAAAAGCAGGAGCAACACAAGGATGTCTGTTCTCTCCTCTCCCCTTCAACATAGTACTAGAATTCCTAGCCAGAGCAATTAGGCAAGAAGAAATTATAAAGGGGATCCAAATAGGAAAAGATGAAGTTAAACTTTCTCTCTTCACAGATGACATGATCCTGTACCTAAAGAACCCCATAGACTCTACTCCCAAGATACTAGAGCTGATCCAAAACCTTGGCAAAGTAGCTGGATATAAAATAAATCCTCTAAAATCAATGGTTTTTTTATACGCCAACAACCTGAAGAGCAAGGTTGAAATCAGAAAAGCAACACCTTTTGCAATAGCCTCAAAAAACATAAAATACCTAGGAATAACCTTAACCAAAGGAGTGAAAAAACTCTATGATGAGAACTTTAAAATCCTGAAAAATGAAATTAAGGCAGAACTAAGGAAATGGAAAAACCTCCCTTGTTCCTGGATTGGGAGGATTAATATTGTCAAAATGGCAATATTGCCGAAGGTTATCTACAAATTCAATGCAATACCCATCAATATTCCAACATCATTCTCCAATGAAATAGAGGAAGCAATTCAGAAACTCATATGGAACAAGAAAACACCCCAAATAGCAAAAACAATCCTAATTAGAAAGAACAGTGCAGGAGGAATATCAATACCAAACTTAACCGCTTGTTACTGGCACAAGAACAGGTCTGAGGACTGATGGAACAGAAGTGAAGACCCAGAAATGAACCCTCAGACCTACAGGTACCTAATCTTTAGCAAAGAATCTAAAAATATAGGTTGGAACAAAGACATCCTCTTCAATAAATGGTGCTGGCAAAACTGGGCCAACACCTAACAAACTAAAACTAGGCCTCTATTTATCATCCTGCCCCAAAATCAATTCCAAATTGATCAAAGACGTGGAAATAAAATATGACACCCTGAAAACACTACAAGAAGGAATAGGAGAAATTCTAGGACTGCTTGGCAATGGAAGGAACTTCCTCAACTAAGGCCCAGAAATGCAACAAATCAAAGAAAGGCTGGACAAGTGGGACTGTATCAAACTGCATAGCCTCTGCAGGGCAATGGATATAGCTTCAAAGATAGATAAAAAGCCCACAGCTTGGGAAAAGGTCTTTACCAGTCATGCAACAGAAAAATGCCTGATATCTAAAATATACACAGAACTCAAAAAGTTAAATTACTCCAAAACAATCAAAGAACGAACAGCCCTCTCAACAAATGGGCTAAAGATCTAACAAGAGACTTCTCTGAAGAGGAAATGAGAATAGTCAAGAGTCACATAAAAAAGTGCTCTACATCAATGGCCCTAAAGAAATGCAAATCAAAACAACATTGAGATTCCACCTCAGCCCAATAAGAATGTCTATTATCAGGAAATCCAATAATAACAAGTGCTGTAGAGGATTTGGCCAAAGGGAACTCTACTGCATTGTTGGTGGAAATGCAAACTTGTTCAACCCCTCTGGAAAGCAGTATGGAGGTTCCTAGGAAGGCTAAACATAAAGCTTCTCTATGGCCCAGAAGCCCCACTTTTGGGCATCTACCTAAAAGACTACAAGCAATACCACACTAAAGCCACCAGCACAACTATGTTCATCACAGCAGTACACGCGTCATTGCTAAAACATGGAACCTACCAAGATGCCCCTCAGTAGATGAGTGGATCAGGAAAATGTGGTACATATACACAGTGGAATTCTATCCTACATTAGAAGGAATGAAGCTCCCCTGAAATGGAAGAACTTGGAAAAAATCATACTAAGTGAAGTGAGCCAGACCCAGAGAAACATAAACCCTATGGTGTCCCTCATAGGGAACAGCTAGTGCATGAATAGGCTAGTCATGGTAGATCAAAATACCCCAGTAGCTATACCCATATGATTACATAAAAAGATGCCAAGTGAAATGAACTCCACCTTATGGAAACAAGAGTTATACCATTGATGTAATTATTTTTAACGTGCCATGTGAACTCATACTATTTTTTTTTCTCTTTTTCCTTGTCTGCTTGTTTGCTGATTGGTTTGTTTAATTTTGTTTCTCTTGTACTCGTTGTTACTGTACCCTCACTACCACTGTATCACATCTGAGTACTCTGGATACAGTTTATATGGGTATTAGTACTGGGGAGTGGGAATACCAAAATCGAGAGAAAAAAAAAAGACAATCCATTCAAAAAGAAATACTTACAAAGCCATTTGGTGTAAACCAACTGCACATCTCTTGGGGGAAGAGGGGAAAGGGGTGGGGCTAGGGGGAGGAAATGAGGGAGGAGATAACAAGTAGAACAAGAAATGTACTCACTGCCTTTCATATGAATCTGTAACCCCTCTCTATCACACTTTGACAATAAAGAAAAATGTTTTACTTTTTTAAAACTTGGCTTTCCATTCCAAATAGCAAGACATGAAATACCAATAAGTTATTATGTTTTTCTGTTCGAATAAAATGTTCCCTGAGAGCAGAGTCCTGGAGCCTGCAGTCAGTGTCTGCCCTGCTGGGATTCAGAGAGCCCTGAACCCTGATCTACATCTCATCCAGCAAGACAAGCACCGGGATCCCGCTCTAGCTCCAGTGTCTTGCCATGGAGAGCCTGCTGAGCAACCAGGCCCTGGCGATCTCTGCCTTGGTGGATCTGCCAGTGCTGCTGTTCCCTGCACTCTATGGAAGCCTATACTAGGGACCACAGAGAGGTATCGAACCTGGAAGAGTCACCAGACCTGGAAACCTTCAAGGCTGCCCTGGATGGGCTCAGTCTGCTACTTGCCAAGAAGGAGCGCCCAGTTGATATAAACTGCAAGTACTTGATCTGGGGAAGGAGTACCCAGAAGGATCACCAGGATGGAGTTTTGCCCATGGGGACTATACCTCCATGGCCCAAATATCCTATTCAGACATCTTGCATGACAAACCAGTGAGTTTCTATTCAGGAATGACTATTCCGCAGTCTTTGATGATCACAGTGGACCTGACTATCAAAGATGGTGCTGAGGATGATCTCCAAGCCCCTATTCCAGTGGGCCAGGGAGAGGAAGGAATGAATCCAACTGTGCTCAAGGAAGCTTCAGCTTTTGTCTGACTCCATCATTGAAAGCCAGAAGGTTTGTGGTGAGGATGGACTCCATCAAGGAACTGGTGGCCACTGATTTCTCATGTAAAGGAACCATGAAATGATTTTCTGCTTACCTGGGCCAGACAAAGAACCTCCTCAACTTTGCCAATATGTGTGCTGACTTCTCCACTTCCCGTCTAAAGGATTTGTGGTATTCCTGCCTATTTGGGGCACATCTGGGCCAGCTGCAGAATCTCTAGGAACTCCATGTGCATGATGTCTTCATTCTTTATGGATAGCTGCCCACCCTCCTTAGGAACCTGATGCCTTTGAAGACCTTGTCTTTGAGTTCATGTACTCTGAAGTAAGCCCACATGAGATCTTTGTCCCAGTGTCCCTGCACCAGGCAGCTCAAGTACATACATCTGAGGAGTGTGTTCCTGGGCTGCTTCAGTGCTGAGCCCTTGCAATCTCTGCTGGAGCAAGTGGCTGGCTTCCTGGGAACCCTGGCCCTGCATCTCCAATGCCCAGCTCTCGGCTATCTTGCAGCCCAGAGACAGTGCTCCCAGCTCAGCTTCTTCAGTTTCTATGGAAACCCCATCTCCATGGATGCTCTGAAGAACTTCCTGAGCCACAAGGCCCGGATGGGCCATTTAAGCTGAAGGTTCTATCCTGCCCCCTGGAGAGCTACCACCCTCCAGATTAGTGCCTAGGGATCATGGACCCTGTTTGAGATTTTCCCAGTGTTGGGATTGATTGATGCTGGCATTGAGAGCCACAGGGCCAAGTCACAAAGTCCAGATCTGTACTGATTTCTGTCATTGCCACTAAAAGTGCCAGTTCTATAGCCTTTGTCCCTTTGGCTCCAGTGGTCACACTAGAGGGTCTCCCTGGCCCTTCTGCTTTGCCTGGCCAATTGGACACATTCTCCTGGGCACTCTTCTGTGCACTCAGAAGTGAAAGCTGCAGGCTGGGAAGGTGGCTTAGCAGTAGAGTGCTTGGCTAACATGCATGGAGCCCTGGGTTTGATTCCTCAGTACCACATCCACAGAAAACCCCTGAAGTGGTTCTGTGGCATAAGTGGTAGAGTGCTAGCCTTGAGCAAAGCAAAAGAAGCTCATTGACAGTGCCCAAGCACAGAGTTCAAGCCCCAGGACTTGCAAAAAATGGAAAAAAGAAAAAGAAATGAAAGTTGGGACATAACAGCATTCTCCAGGGGTACAGACCCCAGCATTCAATGTGGGTAGAGGATTCAGGGCCTCTTGTCTTGAGCTTTTCAGTTCAGTCATAGCTACAGTACCCTAGGAGATTCCTGGCAGTTTGGGGGTACATATGTCTCAAGCATGCACCATCGGTAGTACAGAGGGAATTAAGCCTGGAAAGAACCAAAGTATTGGGGATGTCCCTGATGATCTATTAATTATTATATCAGTCAATCAATAAAGTCACTTAAAAATAAATAAAATGTTGCCTGAGTCAGAGGAACACTTGTATTTATTCACTCTGTTTGTATATGAGAATATAAGAAAAATTGGAAGCAAAGTTATAGGAAGATGGACATTTTGGGGTCACTTACATAGTGAGATTTGTATAGAGTACTCGTTTTTATTCATTTGATGGAAGCTTAGTGAAAATAATTAGACAGTGATTCACCAGAGGAAATTGGAATCTTTTTATAGCCTCTCAGCTTTATACCCATCTTGTAACCATTTCTTCCAAGTTGATGGAGAGGCACTAGAACTGCTTGAGAAAAAATTTAAATATATAACAGGAAATTATTTTGTGTGAGAGATTAATTATACTATAAAATAATTACTCTTGGTGAATAAAAGGAAACACTAGAAATGGTCATCAGAAACTCTCTTGTATACTTTGGACTTGATCTTTCAGTCTTTGAATTCACTTCCAGTTCCCTCATATTTGAGTTCATTCTAAATTCATGCCATATCATTTTACCATAGTTTTATTCACATCATGAGGTGATTCTTTTATATATATATAATTTTTCCCATTTTTATTTTGGGAGCTATCTGTGGTAGTTTCCAGGTCCCTCATTACTCCCAGTGATTGGTTGACAGGAACAGCATAGTATTGCAATATTCTTGATGAAGACTATCGCAGAGGCTGTTGAAGGAAAATAAGATTGAACTGCAACAAATAAAACAAAAGGCAGCCCAAGCTATAGAAAGGCTGACAGAAACAAGGTATATAGGCAAATCTACATCATCAGTATGAAAGTCCAAGAATGATGAGTGCTTTTCATCATAAATACTAATGTCTGTCAATTACTAGAAGATGGTTAGATTGTATTAAAGAGTGGGAGGTTGCACTCAAGTTCATGTAATATTTATGATACTTATCATAATTTATGACACCTGGGGAAAAAGTCCATAACACGATGTGCTAAATGTTGACGTCATGTGTAGAAAAAAACAAAGCAGGACCCTCAGGTTTTCTATGTGAATGGGCAGTATTTATGCATACATTAAAACCAGGGAAAATACATCCTTTAGTATGCAGTGCTTTACCTGAGACAGGTGCCACTCTACCTATGTATATTGGAACAGGAAATAATTCTTCATATGCTAATATGTCAATGAGATATCAAGTCAGCAAGCCCAAGAATACAAGCTCAAATGTAAGTGAATATTCAGGAGGGAAGTACAGTAACAACTGGCAAGTAAAATTTACTGTAGGAATTCCATGTTCTTATGTAAACAAGGAGAAGAAAGTAAGCATAGGAAATCAGATATAGGTTTAAGAATGCAGTATTTTCATACAATATTTTCAGTCATTGATTACTAATACTGATGCCTTGAAGACTTGGGATATTAGAAGGTATATATGATGAACAGAAAGTTTTCCACCGTGCATAGAAGATAAAGTGTGCCATGTCCATGGGGCAGTAACTGGAACCAGCACAGTTGTGTCAGTATTTGATCAGGATAGCTTATAGCTTGCATCAGGATGAATGGTATTCCAGCAATGTGTAAAAGATGGAAGGATGAACAGATGCTTCTTAAGTTACCTGACAGTGTGATCAAGAATCATCTGTGATAGGCAATAGTGATATGCATGGGCTGCGATCATCAAAAATCACTATAGGTAGTCATTAAGGTTTGGAAATGGGATACACAAATATAATAAGCATTTTCAAGTGGGCTCTTCCTTAACAGGCCTACTAAGGAAAAGGTTCCCAAGGCTATCCTGCTGCATAGAATTACACAGCAATAATTTACATTTTGTGCTGCTTTGCTTCTTAACCTTTAGGTTAGAAACAGCAACAACTTTTTCAGATTCCTAGATCACAAAAGTGTTTTATACAATCCTTGCTTTTCACCTATATGGATGGGAATGGTTCCTGTGAGTAAGCTTGGTGTCCAAGTCAGAAAATCCCTAAGTCAAATACTAATTCCATCACATAGAACCTAAAAAACTTCAACTATATTTTCTCAGTTTGAATTCCATATGCAGAGGAAGGCATAGAAATAGGAAAGCAGCTATAAAGATTACACAATGTAGCCCATATATACCAAAAATAGGCAGTTTTCAGTTAAAATTTTGATTTAAAAAGAAAGGTGAGGTGGGATTACTTTTGTGTATTCTGAAATTTTAGGTCCATAATTATGGACAGTAATACACCTATGTCTATTAGTGACATGCACTTGTTTTCAGCTTAGGCAGTAAAGCCTTGAGGTGAACTGAATATTTGACTCATCAATCATTCTGGGATAAAGGAAACACTTATAAGGTCTCTGTCTCTTGGGGATGATTTTAGAGTGTATGTCAGGATAGGAGTTTCATTTCTCACTATGGCTTCCAGAGTAGCTTCAAGAAGTAGGGATGAGTTTGGGAACCACTGAGCTCTCACTCATATGATAAATTTCTGTCCCTATTTCTAGGATTAGCAGAGACAAGCACACCAGGAGTTTGGAAGCTAATAAAGGCCTACTATCTGCAATAATTAGATGTATTTATTCACCTCAGAGTGAATCTCTCCAAGGAAGTTTACAAGGATATGTCTTTTGATGATGATAAAGTTCAATATCTCAACAGATTAGTGCCATTTTTTGTCACACACAACTTGTTCTTCACTTTCTAAGCAGCCTAAATAGGCTCTGAAAAGTGATTCATTTCACTGTGTTTTACATCACTGGGACAAGAACTGCAACCCAAACATCCTGTTCAATCTCTGCCTAAAAAGGCAAACATTTCTGGGTCAAAGTCAGTGCTTTACTTCTTATATTTGAACTCTTAGCTCAAAACAAGTAAAGATTCAAAATCTATTGGGATAAGATTATGACCACTTTGTTCTCCAAAGAAAGAAGGAACCTAGAGTCAAGAAGATCCTGCCTGGATGTTCAAGCAGCTGCAGCACAGAAAGCTGATTTAGGTAAATTAATTGGAAAAATTGAAAACCCAAGTCCATCATTCAAAGAAATGAGCAGAGAGCAATGAAAGCAGTGGAGTATAAGGGCTCCAAGTCAAACACAATAAAGGAGTGAGTGGTAAAAACAGAGCAACATGGATACCACTGCTCATGGTTCATGAAATATATGAGTGTCGTTCTCCAAATAGCATCTCATTGCCATAGAATATTCTGTAATTTAAGTGATCATGAATTTAGGAATGAAATCTCACTTTATATAGTCATGTGGAAATACCTTCTAATGAAGGAGTTGAGTTTTACCCATATCTTTTAATCACTAGTTTACTCATCCTACACAAAGTGGGAAAGTCAAAGCAAACCCTGTAACTTCTGCCAAATGTTCTCCTTTTCCCAAAAGGCCTCTCTCCCTCATTATCACATATGACAACTAAGAATTGCGGAAACCATCTCTGTTGCTGGGTGGAAGGGCGTGAAGATGTTGAAGGGATGACACAGATCAAGACACATTGTACACATGACCTGCTTTGTTAAATGTCAAAAAAAATGACAAATAACCTAAAATTAAGATAAGTAAGCCAAGAGGTAGGTTGGGAAGGGTAGCTGAGAATGTTGAAAAGGATGGCATTGATCAAGATGCACTGTATTCATAAACGGCTTAGGTGAATGGTAACTCCTTTTTACAATTACTTAAAAAATAAAATTAAAAAATAAATAAGTAGCAACAAGCCAACTATTGCAAAAGGTCATAAGATGTGTGAAAAAACAACATAAATGAGAACTTGCGGCCCCATCATTATTTTTGTAGTAATGTAATAATCTAACAATAATACTTACTTATTAGGTAGTTGTGTGAAGGAGTTTGAATTCCAGAATTCAGGTTACAAGTACAGTACATCTTGGACAATTCCCTTCCATCATTCTTTTCTTTTCCTTTCCCATTCTGTCATTATTGTTGATAATGAATAATCATTGTAATTGCAGTGTATCAAGAAAACTTGTTCTGTATTGTTCTTATCAGTTGATGATATCGAGCAAAGTCTAGTATTATGTCAAACACAAGGAGTGGAGCAGATAAAATTCCAATTTAGGTGGGTCTTGGGACTAACAACAAGTGTGGATTCAGCACATAAGAAACTATTCTAAAATTAGTTCTAGAGCAGACACAGACGTACACAAATGTATTATTAATCCATGAGACTATAATTGGTAATTCTGAATTGAAATGCACTGAAATGGTTCTACTACTGAATTAAATATGTAATCATCGTTCATTTCAGTGATGCGAATTCTCCTATTGCTGTAAAGGAAGAGTGATTGAAAGCTCCCAAGTCATCTTCACAGACAACATTGAGTCATCAGGGGATGTTCTTTTTGGAAATTCAAAGAAAACAAAATATTGGAAACATTTAAATTTTATCTTTGAAGCATCCTTCGTCAGAAGAAAGTCATTGAATTTCTGGTAAAAAAAAATGCACCAGAACTTGAAATGCACAATAAAATGCTTTAAAACACAATCAACATTTAACAAACGGCAGTAATAAAAAACAGGAAATACTTTTTGGAACTTGCATATGACAGGACTTTTTTCATAACTATAAATATATTTTCATATGCACAGGAACTTAGAATGTAGAAGGCAATTTCTGAATTATAGAAGCTACCAATTTGGGGAACTTAAGTAAATGACCAATTATTTCCAGCAAAACAAATTGCCACTCATTGTGGTAATATCTAATGTCCGTGTGTGTGTGTCTGTCTGTCTGTCTGAGTCTGTCTCTCTGTCTGACTTAGCAGTACAGGAGTTTGAACTCAAGGCCTCATATTTATGAGACAAATTCAAAACTACATGAGACACAACCTCTGTCTTTTGGCTTTACTTTTTCAGGCTGTATCTCACACTTTTGCTCACAGTGCTCCCAGAATGTTTCTGCTGCCTACTTTTGCTACCTAAGCAGATGGAAGTATAGGTGTGCAGCACCACCAGGCTTAAGAGACTCTTCCTTTCTATCGTGTTCCCAGGAGATGTGGGTGCTGCTCTTTTCTTGAACACTTCTTCAATAGCAGCAACAAAAAGCAAAAGGCAAGGTAACATCATAGACAAAGTAGCTTGTTGGAATAGTCACTATTCTAAAGCCACTCTCAGTCTGAATTTGTCTTTATTAATTTCTTTTTATCTTAGCTACATATTCACTTGGAAGTATTCAAAACTCCCACTTTACAGGTAACTTCTAAGTCAACTGTGTAATCATCTCAAGGATAATAGCTAAGCAGGTGAGGCTGAACTTCCCAGGTGAGTCCAACATGCTTCCACGAGCAGAACCGCTGACCTGGTTGACTTGCAGTTGCTCCAAAAGCAAAACTTACACCCATCTCTTTTTAAGTTTAGATCCATGACAGGAAACATCAACCTTCTGCCGTGATTTCTAGACATTTATTCCAAGAATATCAAATAAAACCATCAGCTGGAGTTTGATCATTTTTCTAATATTCCTTATATAATATTATGACGAATTTTCAGAAAATATTCATATATGCATTTTATATTCTCATCCAAGTCAAGGCACTCTTCCCTGGCCCTGTTTCACTAGTCTCTTTGAAAGAAAAACCCAATATAATGAATGCAAACTGCCTCTGACATGTGCATCATGATTGATAATCCGTAATAGATTTCTTCTCCTGCTTTGTACTGAATAAAGAATTGGCTTCAACTATCTCATCATTACAGAAAAGCCACACTTTATGTAGTATCCATGTTGATAGGGGAAAAAAAGAATGCTAACAACAGTCCTAGCTAAGGAAAACAAGATCAAGCTATAATTAGTCTTAGTTGTCATTACTGTGAGATTTGTAAACAATTCAGGATTGTGATGATGATAAACTTCAGTTTAGTTTCTGCACCAGTGAATATTCTGATAATGAAAATCCATTATAAGTCTGAAGCTTCTTATGTAATAATTCCTCTTTCTCTATCAATGTGCCCATTAATAAAAGGTAACTGAGATCTTCACATGCTGATGTCCACAGCACAATTTTGTAAATGTTTATATAGCAACAAGTCAAAGGTCCTTCTTTCAAAATATCTCTTACTATACACTTATAAGACATTCTTCCATCTCCTAATAAGAGACCAGTCCCATATTTCATCAAGTTAAAATTTTATTCATTTTTTTCATTCAAAATTCCTACATTAATTCATTGACTATCTGCTTAGTGTGTCTGCCATTGAGGAAATAGTGGTAAACAAAACCCAACTTTTTTTCCTAGATCACACAACATGTAGGAATAAAAATACATTCCTTAAAATCCCAATAGCAAATGTAAATCATACATTGAAACTAAAATAAAACTTCAGAAGTCAACGAGTGCCTATGAAACAAGACCCTACACGTGGGAATAAGACCTCACGAGGGAGGTCTGGGAAGATGATTCTGAAGAAGGAATCTAAAAAGGAATTCCTTTTACTTTGATACTAAAAAAAAAAAAAAGAGAGAGAGCATTCTGAGTAGAATAAGAAACAGGGCAACTGTGAATGTGAGGACAAAGCCTGGCAGGTGGAGGGAATGAGCTGAGCTGAGGCTGAAACCAGAAGAAGGAAAGGTGGGGAGGCACGATGGTGGCAAAGCTATCCTTGTACTAAATGGTGAATTGCCTGCCTGTTAGATTTGACGATGGTTGATGAAATAGGTCAAACTTAAAGGATGAATTTAAAGCACTCAAATACTAGTAAAAGCAAACAGTAGCCATTGCCTCCTCCAATCTGCACCTCTCCCCTCTCAAATATTTACATCAATAGATTAGAAGATGATTAGAAGCCAAACTAAAAATGATCATTGGAATTAGATTGGTAACATTTTCTTCAATACAGTAAGCCTACATTCTTTATTTTCTTGTATTCCTCGTAATATTTAAAATCCTATGGCACCTCTGTAATGAGACAATATTGAGACAATGAGCTGTAATGAGACAATATTGATAAGCTTTATAAAAACAATGATATAGGTTTGTACATGCATAATATGTGAACATGAAGAACACAGGTGACAAATTTACAACACAAGGGGTTTGGTAGTGGTGTTGACATACAACATCATCAATGACCCAAATCAAGCCTCTACCCTAATTTTATTCAAAAGTATTATAATGTAGTCATATCTACAAATTACCTGAATTAGTATGAGTGTTGCTCCAATAGGAAAAATAAAAAGCACCAAACAAGTTTAGCCAAGATTTTTTAACCTTCACCTCTACCAAGCAAGAAACATCCACAGTACTTGGATGTTGGAGGAGCTCAGAAATATCTCAAGAATATAGCCACTTAAACTCCCAAATTTCTCCAACTAAAGGGAGTTACCTGGGGCCTCTGCTTCCTGGACTCCCCAAGACAGAACAATTTGAGTTTATATTTGCTTATTTCTAACACTGGTCTATTTTTTAACCTTTAAAATAATACAGTAGTCAGCAGCAAATCCTGGAAATATCCAGGAGCAAGAAGGACTATTTGTGTTATATTTAGCAACATTGCTTAAGGAAACTGCTTGGGATTTCATAGAATGTTCTACATCTCAAGCTGATTAAAGACTAAGTTCTGTTCCAGTAAACCATTCCATGAACAATGCAATTTGTGTACATTTTGAGAGCCTCTATATTTGACAATGTAATGATTTGTTGAATGTCAAATGTATTATAAATTGAAAAGCCAGACATGGTCACACAGAGAAGCATATATTTTCCTCTTTTTCTTTCTTAAAGCCACAGTTCATTCTATTCTGCTTCAAGTCATTTTTGTATCCACACACTGATTTTATTAGAGGATAAGAGGAAACAGTCTTCATCATCCAAATCAGTGTGCTTGGTACTCTATGGCTTTGGCAAAGGTTTTTCTAGTTTCTACCACAGAAATACTGATCAGACTTCAAATTACAAAAGGTAAGAAGAGACAAAGAAGGTTACTACATACTAGTAAAGGGATCTCTCCTACAGGAAGATATAACCATTCTAAATATCTACACACCAAATGCAGGAGCACCCAACTTCATCAAACAAACACTACTGACTCTAAAAACACTCATAGACACAAACACATTGATAGTAGGGGACTTTAAACACTCCACTATCACCTCTGGACAGATCAACACGCCAAAAACTGAACAAAGAAACCACAGAACTAAATAATTACATAGACCAACTAGACTTAACCCGACATCTACAGAATATTCCACCCAGCAACAACAGAATACACATTATTCTCTGCAGCACATGGAACATTCTGCAAAATAGATCACATCTTAGGGCACAAAGAAAATCTGTACAAATTCAGAAGTATCAAAACCATTCCCTGCATTCTCTTAGACCACAATGGAATAAAGTTAGAGCTCAACTCAAACACCCACCACAGAAAATCCTACAATTCATGGAGACTAAACAACACACTACTGAACCATCAGTGGGTCATCAAAGAAATTAAAACGGAAATTCAATTGTTTATGGAATTCAACCAAGATGAAGACACAAAGTACCAGCTCCTTTGGGACACACCAAAGGAAGTACTCAGAGGAAAATTTATATCTCTGAGCGCATACACCAACAAACTGGAGAAACAGCAACTCAATAACTTAAGTAAGCACCTTAATTTCCTTAAAAGAGAACAACAAGCCAAACCCCAAGTAAATAGACAGAAGCAAATAATTAAAATCAAATCAGAATTAAATCAATTAGAGACAAAAGAAACCATCGAAAGAATCAACAAAACAAAGAGTTGGTTCTTTGAAAAAATCAACAAGCTAGACAGACCCCTGACAAACTTGACCAAAAAATGAGGGCAGCATACTCAAACAAAAAAGATAAGAGATGAAACAGGTAATATCACCACAGAAATAACCAAAATTCCAAAAATAATAAGGGACTATTTTGCAAACCTTTACACCAAAAAAATGGATGATTTCCTAGAAAAAAAAATTCATATTCCCAAACTTAACCATGAAGATTTAAATCTTGTAAACAGACCCATATCCAGTATTGAAATAGAAACAGCAATAAATGATCTCCCATCCAAGAAAAGCCCAGGTCCAGACGTATTCAATGCAGAATTCTCCAAGGTCTTCAAAACAGAACTCACACCAATATTTCTCAAACTCTTTAATGAAATTGAAAGAGAACGTTCATTACCAGACACATTCTATGAAGCCAGCATAACCTTCATCCCAAAACCAGGCAGGACTCATCACGGAAAGGAGACTATAGACCGATTTCCCTGATGAACATAGACGCAAAACTTCTCAACAAAATTCTGGCCAATGGACTTCAACAGGTCATCAAAAAAATCATACACCACGATCAAACTGGATTCATCCCAGGGATGAAAAGTTGGTTTAATATACGCAAGTCAATTAATGTAATCCACCACATCAACCAGAGCAGGGTAAAGAACCACATGGTTTTATCTCTGGATGCAGAAAAAGAGTTTGACAAAATCCAGTACCCATTTATGCTAAAAGCCCTGGAAAAACTGGGATTCCAGGGAACATTCCTGAATATAATCAAGGCAGTTTATGACAAACCAACAGCAAGCATAACTCTAAATGGTGAAAAACTAAAGCCATTCCCTTTCAAATCAGGAACAAGACAGGGATGTCCACTCTCTCCCCTGCTCTTCAACATAGCACTAGAATTCCTAGCCAGAGCAATTAGGCAAGAAGAAAATATAAAGGGGATCTAAACAGGAAAAGATGAAGTTAAACTTTCTCTCTTCGCAGATGACATGATCCTCTACCTAAAGAACCCCATAGACTCTACCCCCAAGCTACTGGAGCTGATCCAAAACTTTGGCAAAGTTACAGGATATAAAATAAACCCTCAAAAATCAACTGCCTTTCTCTATGCTAACGACCCAAAGACTGAGGTGGAAATCAGGAAAGCAACTCCTTTTGCAATAGCCCCCCAAAACATAAAATACCTAGGAATAACCTTAACCAAAGAAGTGAAAGACCTCTTTGATGAGAACTTTAAAAGCTTCAGAAATGAAATTAAGTCAGAACTAAGGAAATGGAAAAACCTCCCATGCTCCTGGATTGGGAGGATTAATATAATCAAAATGGCAATATTGCCAAAGTCTATCTACAAATTCAATGCAATACCTATTAATATCCCAACACCATTTTTAAGGAAATAGAGGAAGCAATCCAGAAATTCATATGGAACAATAAAAGACCTAGAATACCAAAAACACTCCTAAGTAGAAAGAACAGTGCTGGAGGAATCACAATACCCAACTTCAAGCTGTATTTTAAAGCTATAGTAATAAAAAAAAAAAAAAAAAAGCTTGGTATTGGCACCGGAACAGACCTGAAGACCAATGGAACAGAATTGAAGACCCAGAAACGAACCCACAGAACTACACCTACTTAATCTTTGATAAAGGAGCTAAAACAATAGTTTGGAAGAAAGATAGCCTCTTTAATAAATGGGGCTGGCAAAGCTGGTTCAACACATGCAACAAACTAAAACTAGATCCTTATATATCACCCTGCACCAAAATCAATTCCAAATGGATTAAAGACCTCGAAATCAAAACAAGCACCCTGAAAACACTAAAGGAAGGAGTAGGAGAAACACTTGGGCTCCTTGGTGTAGGACAAAACTTCCTTAACAAAGACCCAGAAAGGCTACAAATCAAAGAAAGGTTGGACAAATGGGACTGCATCAAACTGCTGAGCTTCTGCACGGCAAAGGACATAGCTCGCAAGTTAAACAGAAAGCCCACAGCCTGGGAGAAGATCTTTACCGGTCATTCAAAGGACAAAGGCCTCATATCTAAAATATATGCAGAACTAAAAAAATTAAATCCCTCCAAAACAAAACCGCAAAGAACCAATAGCCCCCTTATCAAGTGGGCTAAAGACTTACAAAGAGACTTCTCTGATGAGGAAATGAGAATGGCTAAGAGACCTATGAAAAAGTGCTCTACATCACTGGCCATAAAAGAAATGCAAATCAAAACAACATTGAGATTTCATCTCACCCCAGTAAGAATGTCATATATCAAGAAAACTAAAAATAACAACTGTTGGAGGGGATGTGGCCGAAAGGGAACCCTACTTCATTGTTGTTGGGAATGTAAACGGATTCAACTACTCTGGCAAGCAGTATGGAGATTCCTCAGAAGGCTAAATATAGAACTCCCCTATGACCCAGCAGCCCCACTTTTGGGTGTCTATCCAAAAGAACACAAACAAGAACACACTAAAGCCACCAGCCCAACAATGTTCATCACAGCACAATTTGTCATAGCTAGAATATGGAACCAACCCAGATGCCCCTCAGTAGACCAGTGGATCAGGAAAATGTGGCACATATACACAATGGAATGTTATGCCTCTATCAGAAAGAATGACATTGCTCCATTTGTAAGGAAATGGAAGGACTTGGAAAAAATTATACTAAGTGAAGTGAGCCAGACCCAAAGAAACATGGACTCTATGGTCTCCCTTATTGGGTATAATTAGTACAGGTATAGGCAAGTCACAGCAGAGGATCACAAGAGCCCAGTAGCTATACCATTATGATCACATAAGATGATGCTAAGTGAAATGAACTCCATGTTATAGAAACAATTGTTATATCACAGTTGTAACTACTTTCAATGTCCCTTGTGTATCTGTAGCTACTGTTATTGACGATGTTCTCATATCACCTTCTCGTGGTTGTACCTTCACTATCTCTGTAATCTTATCTGAGTATATTGGAAACCATGTATACTGGTTTAAGAACTAGGAAATTGAAAGGGAATACCAAAATTGAGAGACACAGGGTAAAAAAAGAAAAACAACTACAAAAGCAATACTTGCAAAACTGTTTGGTGTAAGTGAACTGAACACCTTATGGGGGAAAAGGGAAAGTTGGAGGAGGGGGGGGGGACGAGGGACGTGGTAACAAACAGTGTAAGTAATGTATCCAATTCCTAACGTATGAAACTGTAACCTCTCTGTACATCAGTTTGATAATAAAAATTAAAAAAAAAAAAAAAAGAAATACTGATCTGGAGAAGACGAATAACACTTCTACAAAATTCCTGATTTACCAGAAAATGCTTAATCTGAATTCTGTATTTCTATTAGTCTTCTAGACAACAATAAATACATATATAGAAATCTAAAATTAACATGATCGGACCAAAAGTCAGACTGCCATTGGAATTACTGACATTCTTCAGTCAAGTTCCCACTATGTGTGATTATATTTTGTAAAAATGTAAAATGGACTATGAAAAGGAAAATGCACTCTATGTTTCCCCTCATAGAGAATAATTAGTACATGTTTAGGATATTTCTAGCAGAAAATCACAGTACCTCAAAAACCATGCCCTTATGAACACATAAAATGATCCTAAACAAAATGAACTTCAAGTTATGGAAACAAATGCTATATCACTGTTGTAGTTATTTTTGACATGCCATGTGAAACCATGCCCTGCTTTTTTTTCCATATTCCTTTCCCATGGTTTTTCCCCTTATATGATTTTAGTACCCCTGATATTGTATATACACATGTATTTGAACTAGGGAAGGGAAAGTGAATACCAAAATAGAGAGACAAATGATAAAAAGACAAACCAATGCACAACAATAATTACAATAGTAAGTGGTGTAAACCAACTGTACAACTCATGGGAAATGGGGAGTGAGAGGCGGAGTGGGGAATGAGGGAGGAGGTAACAAGTTTAATAAGAAATGTACTCACTGCCTTACATATGAAACTGTAGCCCCTCTGTACTTCACTTTGAAAATAAAAATTAATTTTTTAAAATGAATTAACAATTATGAATAATCATTCTATAAATATATTTATATAGATAGGGTTTACATGAACATTAATTGGCCTTTTATTTAAATAAATATCTAGGATAAATACCTGAGATATCAATATGTATCTTAATACTGCTGGGCTATGGTGATGAGTCTTTAACTTTATAAGAAACTTCTACATACCTAAAGAGTTTCTAGCGTTATGAATTCCTACCAATAATATGAGGAAATTTAGCATTTGTTAGTGTTAGTTTTATTTTTAAAAGTCATTCCTCCTAGGTTTGTAATAATTTTTTAGATTTTTATTAGCTTTTCTATCATACACCAGATTGATGTTAATAAAAATGTTGAATATATACCAAAAATAGACTATGTATTTTAGTTTCATATTTTTCATTTAAGCTTCTCATCTATTTAGAGTTAAAGTTTGTGTATGATATGGTATAGAAAAGAAAATTTATATTTCTTTATATGTGGTATCTAAATTTTAGAAGACTTATTGCTCTCTGGAACTACTTTTATATCTCTGTAAAAATAAGTTATCAACAAACTATTGATTATCAGATTCACACACACATACACATATGCTTATATTCTTAGTATTATGCAACAGTTAATTAATCAACTGTTGCTCTTTATGGAAATCATTTTGCTTTTTTAATATCTGGACTTCCAATAAAATTTTTATAGTCAAAATATAAAAATAGACTATGTATTTTTTCCTGAAATTGATTAAGTATGAGAAGGAATTTTTTTTTTATTTTGTGTTTTAACATCCCAAAATCTTAAGATCATCCATCCACCTATAGCCAGCATTTGATGTTCACTTTCTTTAATCTTTTTTTTTTCTCTCTGAGAATGTATCACTTTCTTTAATCTTATCCTATCTTTTTTTCTCAACAACTTATTGCCTATAATCTAGTCGGGATCGGGAATACCAGCAGAACTCCATTTTATTATTTCAACAGTCTCCTACCAGGCATCTTGCTTCCACAATACCTTCCTAATATCTAGATGTGCTGCAACTTGACTGGGACCTTTAAAACCCAGGGTAGATGATAATGTCAGTCTTAAACCTTTCACAGTTTTCTTTCTTCCCTGATTCTCTCTCCCATCTCTTTGCTCTAGCCATGTTGGCCACCTCCTTGCTTCTCCTGTGTGTATCACCTGTGCCTGCCACCTAGACCTGTTTGTTTCTTAGGTCTGAACCGTTCCTCCTCTCTCTACACCAGGACTCCATTCAATTTCATGACTCTTTGCCACCAATCCATCATTTTGCATGGTCCAACATGTTCTTGTGTATTTGCAATACATTTCAATTGTCTTTTGTTTTTTACTGAGATCAATAAATGTCCAGGATAGAGGTAAAATGAAATAGCCAGGTTGAAGAAATTGCCTTGAATTGATAAACTACATAAGATCACAAAGGAAAATGTCTCTTGTATTTGTTCAGTATAAATTACATGAAAATTACACTGTTTCTCAAACATTATAGTAATAATAGATTCAAATAATGCAAGATGATTGTAAAAGAAATAATGTATAATTCTCCTCTCTCCGTGGTCATTTTGATGTTTATTATTATCAAGCAACACTGAACTTCAGTGGAAAATACATTTTTCTGGTAACTATGGATATTGTACCACTCACAGTTGTTATCTCTTAATGCATTCATTATAATCATTGTTAGATGAAGAGAGAATAAAAGAAAATATATTACCACTGCATATTACAGAAAATATTTCCGTTGAGGGAAATTTGTTGATTATAAAATAGAACTAGCATTTAAAGTTTATAACCATCCTAAAATTGAAATTAACTACCTCCTTTTGATACATATGGAGTATAAAAGAATAAAAACTACCAATTTATTTTCTCTTTAGAAATAATCAGTCCACTTATTATCAGAAAATCTTCAATGGAATAAAATTTTTTGTATATTATCATTTTTAAAAATTGGACCTTATTATGTTCTTCCCAAAGACTGTTCAAATCTTTCTTCTAAATGTCTCCTCTCATTTGAAGATGTTATTGTGAAGATGAAATTCTATACTTTTTGTTAATTCATAATGGGAATGAGTCCTCCATATTCAAAGACCATATTCAAAGTTCCAAAGTAGAACATGCTACAATTTCCTCCATTTTTGAAGGATAATTCTTAACAACAGAAAGCACTTTTTATCTCCCAGACACACAAGGCTTTCCCCAAGCATGCTTCTTTCTCTATGACTGCTGGTATTTTCATACCATAGCAAGGCTCTAAAATTTCTCCTCCCATTGTGAAACTGAGATCCATTTTAATGTAACACAAAAATACCTGGAGTGGTGCCATTCTATAAATATTGCTCCTCTTGTGGAAACAAATTCATTGTAGTTGTCTTAATTATTTCAGAGATCTCTAAGCAAATTATCATAACTCAAGGGCCTAAACAAGAAAATATGCTCTTGAGGTGAAACTGAGAGAGAATGAAGAAGCCTTCATGCCTCTCTCACAAGTACACTAATCCCATAATGAAAGCTCCACATTCACCACCTACTTATTTCCTAAGGGCCCTTTAATGGTTAGGATTTCAACATAGGAGGTTTGTTGTTGTTGTTCTTTTTCTTCTGAGCAAGGAGGGCAATCATGAGATAGTCTATTAAGATTTCTAGTAATAGAATGAAAAAGATGTATTTTCGCCAAATTGTTTTTCTTCTTTATTGTCAAAGTGAAATACAGAGGGATTACAGTTTCATGTGTAAGGCAGTGAATATATTTCTTATCCAACTTGTTACCTCCTCCTTCATTTTTTCCCCCACCTTGCCCCTTCCCATTTCCCTCTAATTCCCTATAATTTGTACAGTTGGTTTACACCATATGGTTTTGTAATTACTGCTGTTGCATTGGTTTGTGCTTTTGTCCTTTGTCTCTCGATTTTGGTATCTCCTTTCCCTTCCCTAGTTCTACTACATGTATATACAATATCCAGGGTACTAAAATGCTACAATGATATCAGGGATAAAACCACTGGAAGAGAATTCGAGAAATAAAAGAGGGAACAGTTTCACATGACATATCACAACAATGATATACCATTTGTTTCCGTAACTTGAAGTTCATTTCACTTAGCATTCTATGCTCATTGCAGCACAATTTGTCATTGGTAAAATATGGAATTAACCCAGATGCCCCTTAGTAAATGAGTGGATCAAGAAAATGTGGTACATATACACAGTGGAATTCTATGCCTCTATCAGAAAGAATGACACTGCCCCATTAGTAAGGAAATGGAAGGACTTGGAAAAAATCATACTAAATGAACGGAGCCAGACCCAAAGAAACATGGACACTATGGTTTCCCTCATAGGGAATAATTAGTACACACCTAGGATAATCCTAGCAGAAGATCACAATAGCTCAATAGCTATGCCTGTATGAACACATAAGATGAGATGATGCTGAGCGAAATGAATTTCAAGTCATGGAAACAAGTGGTATATCATTGTTGTAGTTATTTTCAACATGCCATTTCCCAAAATTTTTATCTTCAAAATTAATTCGTACACTCAGAAAATTTATTTTTAAAAAATAAAGTAAGATACTATGAGGTAATTTACATTAGAATAAAGTTGTTTATATAATACAATGTTGATTGAATTGACTCCTTTCAGAGATGACTCTAATAAAAAAGACTAAGATTAAGTTTGGTGCTGGTGACTCACATCTATAATCCTAGCTACTCATGCAGCTAGGATCTGAGAATCGTGGTTCAAAGTTAGCCCAGGCATGAAAGTCTGTGAGACATGGCTCAGGTAGTAGAGTGCTAGCCTTGAGCATAAAAGAAATGGTCAATGACAGCACCCAGCACCCCAGTTCAAACCCCAGGACCAGTACCCCCCAACATGCACACATACATACACACACACACGCACACACACACACACACAACAGATTAGAAAGGATTTGTGAAAATATGGAAAACTGGGCCTTGTGGTTAAGAATATAAAATGATTCAACCACATAAAAGTAGTGGGTGTTTCATTAACTAATTAAATGTCTATGTGTCATAAGATCCAGTAATCCAGTCTTACATGTTTATCTACAAAAGAGATGAGACCTATACTCACATAAAATCTTGTATACTAATTTTCACTGAAGTATTTTCTATAATATTAAAAAATGAAAGGCTCTAACAAGCCCTCTCATAAAGTGATGAATGGATTAATTAAATGTATTACCTCCCTGTAATAAAATTATTCAGTCATTATCATGAATGAAATATTGATGCATTTTGGAATATCTGTAAATTTGATAACACCATGCTAAGGGAAATAAGCCAGTCACAAAAACATCAAAACAAAATATTACATGATTTCATGTATATGAGATGTCCAAAATCAGATAATCTATAGCACATAAGGATTAGTAATTACCCAGCAACTGGCAAATTGGGCAAGTAAAGGGTTGGGTGATTGCTAACGGTTCTGTTTTTGTTCTGCTGGTCATGGGGATTGAATTTAAGGCTTGGCCATTATCCTTTCAGCCCCTTTAATAGTACTGAAGGCAACTAGTGATAGAGAGATGGTAGATAAAAGTTGAATTCTCTAAAAAGGAGGAATTGAGCAAAGACATGAACAATGAGATTATAGGCTCAAGCCTGTAATCTTAGCTACTCAGGAGGCTGAGATCTGTAGATCATGGATCAAAGCCAGCCCAGGCAAGAAAGTCCATGAGGCTCTTCTCCACTTAACCACCAGAAAACTGCAAGTGGCACTGTGGCTCATATAGTAGAGTGCTAACTTTGAGCTGAAGAGCTCAGGGACAGGACCCAGGCCCAAATGTCAAGCCCCATAACAGACTTAAAAAAGAAAATCATAGGAGAGTGAATGGAAGAAAGATTCAAGAAGTTGGTTATCATTTGGGTATGAATACCACCCACTCCCAAAATAAAGTATATTTCAAAGATTTGAATCCCAGGTAGGTAGAATTATAAAGTAGTAAACCCTTGAGTAAGAGAGACCCAGTAGGGGTTCGAGTCATTGGGAGAATGTCATTTAAGGCTTCAGTGGGACTCTGATCACTTCTTCACCCTCTTCCCACTTGCCTGTGCTTGCTCCAACATGTGTGTTTTCTCAACACAGGTCCAAAAGCAACAAAAACAATTAATCATGGACTGAAATGTGAACTGAAATCTTCACAACTGTGAGTCAAAATACACCTTTCCTCTTTATAAGTTGATGTATCTCAGGCATTTGTTACAATCGTGGCATACTGAGTAGCACAGATGTCACAAGGCAGGGGAGACAAGGAATATACCTTCTTTACTTCACTTTTATTAGATGCTTCAAAGAAGGTGAGGTAACATTTAATGCCTAATGGCGTTGTTTCATAGTGTTCATTCAACTAAATATTAAGTCATATTTGCTGCTTTAAGTCAAGGTGAGAATTGTCAAAAAGCTTTGATTTCAGGTGTTCTTCAGGATGTGGTTTTTATAAACACATCACTCTCTAATTGAAACAAAAATTATAGTTCCATAAGAAACATTAAAGTAGTAGTTTAAAATTAAATTAACATATCAAAGGAGTTTTCTGTATTTGGAATGTTTTGCAGTGTGATTTTGGGTGCTGGGTAAAACATTGTAAGTAAACAGGGGTCTCATCAAGATTATGTGAGGAGCATTGAATGAAAGACTGAAGTATTAAAGTATAGGCTACACTAAGAAAGACCACAGGATCCCAGGATCCCAGACTAATTGCATCAGGATTCTAGGTACCATAACCATCTTTTCACCTCATGAGGTAGGAGTGGCCACCTGTTACTGGAACAAAGAGCCTGAGACAAACAGCTTTGTGCTGTGGCCAACTGCAGAACTGTGACCTTCAGTTTGAGAGTAGGTTGCCAATGGAAACCACTGCAGTGAGCTGGGCTGAAAAGTGTTCTGAGCTAACTTCTTCCCATAGATCTTCTCGAGCTCCCCTCAGACAGATCCTCATCCAAGCTGGAGAAAACAGGCATACTGATACATTCATACAAACTTGGCTTCTACAGCATAGAACTCAAATGCATAGTCCTGACTTGCAAGATTTTTACTGCACTAAGGGGTCAGTCACTGAGGTAAAAGTTTTAGTCAGCAGGTGTTTGGTGGCTCACACTTGTAATCCCAGTTACTCAGGAAGCTGAGTTCTGAGGATCATGGTACAAAGCCCATCCAGGTAAGAATGTCTGTGAGACTCTTATGTATAATTAACAAAAAAAAAAAAAAAGCAGAGCTGAGGCTTAGGGTGGCAGAGCACTAACCTTGAGCAAAACCACTTTGGGACCATGCACAGGCTCTGAATTGCAGCCCCATGACTGACAAGACAAAAAAAATAGAGTTATGGTATGGTCAATAACCAGAGTGGTATAATAAAAAGAAATGTTGATTTTTTATCTGTTTTATCTATGGTATGTATGTGTAAGTGTACATGCAAATAGTATATTTTATCTATATGTTGATATGAATGTATATATGTGAAATATATTGTACATATATGAATGTTGTTCAGTCCTCCAAAATTTGTATATGAAAATCCTCTCAAGTTGAGTATTAGGAAGTTGAGCCTTTGAGGAGATGGTAAGTTCATAAAGACAGAGCCTCATAAGTTGAATTAATGCCTTTATAAAAGACACCTCAAAAAATTACCTCTCTCTCTCTCTGTGTGTGTATCTATATAGATATAATCTAGCAAAACTTTACAGTCACTTATCCATGCTCTTTATCAGCAATTATAAATATTTTCTTCCAGAACACATGCCTGTGGTTTATCATATGTAGCATATTTTATAATTTATAGCCAGTTTATAAACTATATCTTGGGTTTGTGCTGTAAATCCAGCCCAATCATTCCCTCTCAGAATAGGATACCTGAATGTAAGAGAAAATGCTATTATTATAATGGTCATGTGGTAAATCATTACAATTCAATTATGTTTTGCTTTGCTATCAGTTATCAGTGGATTATTCTGGGAGCACACAGAGGATTTCAGCTCCATATTTTAGAACTGTTGTTTTACCTTGCAGTCTAACCTGTATTGTATAAGCTCATGACCAGCTTAGAGATAACAAGACTGTCCATCCCCTAGACATGCAAATAACAAAAGTCCCCTTTGGTCTGTTTAGTTTCTAACTCTTCACCTAGGTAACAAAGTTTGAAACAAAAACCCATTTTAATATGATAATTAAACTACTTGGACTTATAAAGCTCCCTGCCAGGTGTTGGATCCAAGATGGTAAATGAATTTAGGCCAGATGGTTTTCTAGCTATTTCAGAACACATCCATGACAGAACAGCAGCCTCTGGAATATGTGATAGGAGAGAAGAGTTGTCCTTTCATCCACCCTACCACAGACCACACTTTCTTTTCATTTATTTATTTATGTTTAAAATTTTATCATCAAGGTGATGTACAGAGGGGCTACAGTTACATACATAAAGTAGTGGATGCATTTCTTGTCAAACTTGTTACCTTCTCCCTCATTTTTCTCCCACTTCCCCCTTCCCCATTCTGCCCCCCTGAGTTGCAGTTTGTTTACAAAATATTGTCTTATAAGTATTACTGTTGGTTCACCTTTTACCCTTTGTTTCACCATTTTGATGTTCTCCTTTCCTCTCCTAATTCAGGCAAACACATATCCAGGGTACCAAAATCAAATACAGCAACAACAGGGGGTAAACCATAGGAAAATAAACAAAAGGAAAAAAAATGATAATTTCACATAGTACATAAAAAATAATAACAATGATAAACACTTGTTTTCATATCTTGGAATTCATTTCTCTTAGCATCATCTTATGTGATCACATGTACAAAGTTATTGAGCTATTGTAATCATCTAGGACTATCCTAAGACTATGGTGATCATGTCTAAGACTATGCTAGACATACTAATTATTAACAACGAGGGAAACCACAGAGTTTATGTTTCTTTGGGTCTGGCTCACTTCACTTAGTATGATTTTTTCCCAAGGTTTTTTTTTAAAATTTCCTTATGAATAGGGCAACGTCATTCTTTCTGATAGAAGCATAGAATTCCACTGTGCATATATACCACAATTTCTTGATCCATTCATCTACTGAGGGGCATCTGAGTTGGCTCCTTATTTTAGCTATGGTAAATAATACTGCAATGAACATCGTTGTGCTGGTAGCTTTAGTATGGCCTTGTTTATGATCCTTTGTGTAAATGCCCAAAAGTGGGGTTGCTGGGTCATAGGGGAGCTCTTTTTTTTTTTTTTTTTTTTTTTTGGTCTGTTGTGGGTCTTGATCTCTGGGCCTGGGCACTGTCCCCGAGCTCTTCAGCTCAAGGCTAGCATTCTACTACTTGAGCCATAGTGCCACTTCCGGTTTTCTGGTGGTTAATTGGTAAGAGTCTCATGGACTTTCTTGCCTGGGCTGGCTTTGAACCATGATCCTCAGATCTCAGCCTCCTGAGTTTATAGGCATGAGCCAGCAGTGCCAATCTATGTTTAGCCTTTTGAGGAACCACCACATTGCTTTCCACGTTGGTGGAACAAGCTTATACTCCTACCAACATTGTAGTAGCATTTTCTGCCAGCATCTGTTGTTATTAGTTTTCTTGATAATGGCCATTCTTACTGGGGTGAAGTGGAATCTCAATGTTGTTTTGATTAGCATTTCTTTTATGGCCAGGGATATTGAGTACTTCTTCATGTGCTTCTTAAGCCTCACTTTCTATTCCTATAATGGAACAGAATTATTAAAATTAACACTAATACATTATTAAACCATTATTCTATTATTTCTGTTATCAATATCTGTTTACTTTTGCCTAGTTGTAACCCAATTAAAAATACATAAAGGACACTAAAACTTAGACTAGATTCCCTCCCTCCTCTTAATTCTAATTTCTATCCTTAATGCCAAAGTTCTAAAAGTGGCTTGTTTTTTTATAGGTAATGGAAAAATGCAACAATAGAATGAAGTAGTAAGAGGAAAACATTTGAAGAAATTATAATATTGTATGCACACACATGCACCTGTGTGTATATGAGAGAGAGAGATATATATATATATGGAGTATTCTACAACCCAAAAATCACACCACATCATCAGCATGTATGTTTTTGTATGCGTGGGTAACACTATTTGAAACTGTTGAATAAAGTGAAATGGGAGAATAGCAGTAGAATTCAAGCATGCTGTATTCAGAGTCTTCCAGCAGCATAATTTACAGCCCTTTCTAGTTATGTTGATATCACTTTCAAGAGTCAAGTGCCTGGTTTTTCTACAAATAGAATTTACCAGCTCAGGGGCTGGGGATATGGCCTAGTGGTAAAGTGCTTGCCTCGTGTACATGAGGCCCTGGATTTGGTTCCCCAGCACCACATATACAGAAAACAGCCAGAAGTGGTGCTGTGACTCATGTGGCAGAGTGCTAGCCTAGAGCAAAAAGAAGCCAGGGACAGTGCTCAGGCCCTGAGTCCAAGCCCCAGGACTGGCCAAAAAAAAAAAGGAATTTACCAGCTCAGAAAAATAATATTATGCTAACTTGCTAACTTCCATGAGTGAGTGATCCCACCTTATTTTGTCATAAATAACCACATGCAGGGCCAAGAATTGAGGTGCCTGCCTATAATCCCAGCTACTCAGAAGGGAGAGTGGAATAACTATGATTCAAAGGCAAAACACAAAGTCAGTGAGACCCCGTCTCCACAAATAAGACTGGACAACTAGCACCACCAATGTCATAGAAAAAGAATAATGATCCCAGACCAGCCTCAAGCAAAAACATCAGTCTATTCAAAACTTAGCTAAAGTTTTTTTTTTGTTTTTTTTTAAGGATGGTACATAGTTCAAGTGATAAAGTGTCACCCTAGTGAGCACCATGCATGACCTCAAACTCCAGCACCACACACAAATGAAACACCATCATGTACAAGTTCATATGATTCAGAGAGCTCAAATAAATTAGAACTTGTATTATCTTCCCAAGAAATCAATATAAAAACCCTGAACTTAGACTTTAAATCTCTCTCAGTTCTGTAATGCATTGATGTCCAGAGGCAAGTGATTTCAAAAGGTTCCAATTTTCATCAGATTAAAAATAAAACTGAGCCATTTTTATTTTCACATCGATAGAATATTTAACTTGGAAGAAACTATATGAACTTAAGATCTTTTCTGTGAAACCATTAATTAACAACTCTAGGACCATTACAATTGATAAACAACATTGAGGGCTTTTTTCCTTGAAATTAAAGCCAATCAACTAATGCTCAGTCAAATCCATTGACATGAGAGGAATATGTCAAAATATTATTACATTTTGCAGCAAAATATCTGTGATTTCATAAGGCAACTAGCAGTCCATGTGGTCCAAATGTCTTATCCTGAATCTCAAGACCATCTTACAGGTTTGCTCCTCTATTTTGTAAGATCTCTTTGAGGAACATTGATTTTATCCTCCCAGTTAAAACATGCACCAGAATTTTGCTTCAACCTTTGGGAAAAAAAAGTACCCAAATTATTGTCAATTCACTGCTGTACTTCATAAGTTTTTCGATGTTCCTCATTTTTAGGATTTTCAGTGTCATGATTCATTGATTACATTATCCACAGTCTTTAGTAATAAATAATAAGTACTATAAATGTTTCCTTGGTTTCAGATATAATATTTTACTTCTGATTACTACTGTACTTGTAAAGCTACTAAATTGTACTAGATTGCCCTAAATTTTACTACATTATTTTTGTCCCCCACCGAGGCATAGTAAAATTTCAACATTTGCAATGAGTTATTTTTTCTATATAATATTCCATTCATAGATTCTATAATAGTATTTACTTAGACTTAGTTTAAGATATATTAATTTCAGCCAAGTGCTGGTGGCTCACATCTGTAATCCTAGCTACTCAGAAATTTGAGATCTGAGAATCACTGTTTGAAGCCACCCTGGGCAAGATAGTTTGTGTGACTCTTATTTCAAAAAAGTTGGAAGTGGCTCTGTGGCTCAAGTGGTAGAGCTCTAGCCTTGAGCAAAAGAAGCTCAGGGACAGCGCTCCAGACCTGAGCTCAAGCCCCAGGGTCAGCAACAAAAATTAAAAAGATACATTAATTTCTTCCTACAGAATAACTTTTGAAAACATTAAACAGAAACAATACCTTTGCCAAGATTTCCAAACAAAAGCATTCCTCTTAACGTGACAAATAAGAAAAATGGCTCTAATTGTGCTAACCTGTCCACGGGCAGATCCGGCTGTACTCGGTTGCCATGGCAAACCATGCTGAGGATGCAGCAGCAGGAGAAAACTAATTTGGTGTTGATGCCAGTCAGCAGCTCCATATTTAGTGTCTATAGACTTCCCCTTGGAATTCTTTCCCAGGATGAGCCATCGTATCATTCTTAGAAACCCAAGGGTGCTTCAAATTGTTCTTCACAAAAATATACATTCCCTCTCTGATGCCTGAGCATGGCAGAGTTAAGCACCTTTGCTCATGGGCATGAGAAACAGATCATTTCAGCTGTCTGCTGAGTTCTCAATATATACTACTCACAGGAAGCTGACATTTTTTCGTCTTTATTTTTTCATGAATTTCCAACAGTAATCAACACTATAGAAACTCGCTCTTAAACCATTATAGAACTCTTCCTCACTTAAGCCATTCTCCCTCTTTGAGGTAGGTAAGAATCTTCCTTGTTGTTATACACTTGCCCCTTGCCCTCTCAGTCACTCCAAGCTTCCAAGCTTATCTCGGCCATCACTTCTTTTTACATTCAAAGCTTTTTTTCTCCACAGAAGCTCAACCCCACTGATGGTTTTGATTGTACTAATGGTACCAAGTTCTCTCTCTCTCTCTCTCTCTCTCTCTCTCTCTCTCTCTCTCTCTCTCTCAATCTCTCTCTCTCTCTCAATCTCTCTCTCTCTCTTTCTCTAAGTAAATTACTCTTTTTTTCAGTTGTGGTGCTTGAACTCAGGGCTTGAATGCTGTCCCTCAGCTTTTTTTTGCTCAAGGTTACTGAGCTACCACTTGAGCCACAGAGCCACTTCCAACTTTTTCTGAGTAATTTATTGGAGATAAAAGTCTTACAGACTTTTCTGCCTGGGCTAACTTTAAACTGCACTCCTCAGATCTCTGCCTCCAGAGTAGCTAGGATTACAGATGTGAGCCACCAGTGCCCAGCTAAACCATTCTTCAAAATCTAGATCTACATGTTCTACTGTTTAAGCACCTTTTGACTGGAATAATGTAATAACTCATGTCTCAAAGTAATCTCTTTTCTCAGTGTCTCCTCTCGTGAACCAAAAACTTGCATGTTTATACAAATCACAAATCCATCATGCATTTTGAATTTTCCATTTTCCTTTTTTCACCCTTCAACTCTAATCCAAACACCTATCCAATTAGCTCTTTTTCCAGAATTTGTCCCACATTTAGACTTCTCTTTCCTCATCCACAAGGACCACCCTAATGAAAACCACCACAGAACTTCTAATCTACTGCAAGCCTCTTCTGTCTTCTATCTTCCCTTGTTCTCTTCCAGTCAGTTTTTAGTATATGCACTAAATTTCCTTTAAATAATGCAAATCTTTATCAGATTGTACTCTCACTTTGTTCTTCAAGTATTTCATTGGCTTCCTACTAAGTTTGGAATAAATTCCATTGGGGGGGGGCATGATCTGTGTCCTGCATGGCCCAGCATCTACCCTGCCTCAAAATACCAGGAGCTGTTCAGTGATACGCATTCGAGCCCCTTTGGTATATTTAAGTTCCTGAAGAATTGAGTTTTGTACCCCACCTTCACCTTCCCTGTATCAACTCACTGATGACCCTCTCAGGGAAGATTTTCTTAAGTGAGAATTTCCATAACAATCTTTGCTGACACTAAGGCAATTCTTCCATTCAACATGTTGCCATTTTGAGTGAGAAATTTTTGTAAGAAGTCTCACATGGCTACACATCTTCTTGGATAGAAACATTTTACTTGGACTCTAACAATTTGTTAAAAGTATTTCAGTCTAATTCTAATGTTTTCCCCCCAGGTTGGTGTTAATAAATAACATCTGTTCTAATTGTACTTATTTTCCCCCAAACAGCTATGAATCTGAAGTTACTCCCTCTTTTCCTTTCTTTACCAACCAGGTTCTCTCCCACCATTTCCCCTCTCATCCCTAATAACCTCATTCTTTAGTCACGAGCAGAGTCTAAGCTTATAGTCACTACAACCTTCAATGGATTTAAAGACACATCCTAAACACACAAAATAATGTTGGTGTGGTGGCCAAGGTGTTTGTGAGTTCTAGATGGTTGTTCCAATCTTTAATCATATTAAAGGAACAAAAACTGAGTCTGAATATTGCAGTGATTTAAAAAAAAACTTATTACAAAAACCATAGACTTACACACAAGATTGGCTGAGATCAAATTATTTTCTTTTATTATCTTTAAGTAGTTGTACAAAAGGATTTCAATTCAACATGTCAATTTATAAGTACAATGCGTCTTGATCAATATCACCCCTTTCATCATTCTCCCCAAGAGATGAATGTATTTTCAAGTCTTTGGAATGCTTGCATATCATTTTAGCTCTAGAGTATGGTAATAAACTTCATCTTTTTTACCCTTAAAAATTATTTCAGTGTTTATGGAAAGATTACTTTTGTAATAAATTCAGCCAAGTACTGGGTATGGATGAGACACCTGTTTATTTTTTTCGCTAAGTGTGTCCAGTCAAAATAAAATAAAATGAGTATGATAAAATAGGATTTATATGGTTGACATATTAGTTGGAAAAAGAAAGTTGTGAATGGCGGAATTGGGAAGAAAATGTGAGTGACTTCTTGGGGAGGGGACATAAGTGCACTCTGCTGAGAGCCAGTCGAAGGTTAACCTCAGTGTCTGCAACCACCTTGATAACACATCTGCATCTGCCAGTCAGAGCCTTTCTAATCTTTTTTATTCTCCTCTTAGAGGATTAGAGGATAGAGGTCATATTAAGTGCTACTCATATAAACACATGTTCATTGCTGAACAAATACAATAGAATTTCCTTTGCCCTTTCTTATCCAGATAGAAACTACCACTAAAGCTACAGCAAGTCTACCCAAAACAGTCAGAAGCCATGTCTGCCAAATTTACGTCTAGAAACTCTCTCCTATGCCACATCCATGACTACCACGTTCTTTCAGACCCAACCACATCTTTTAACAGTGGCTTTATTTCTGAAATCTTGATTTGCCACTAGTTTGAAATAAGTACTCTGATTCAGCTCTCATCTCATAGCTAGTTTTCTAACTTCCAGTTAGTAGGTCCTTTCTACCTACAACTTGTATTCTGCTCTAACACTGATCCTGCTTCAATGATTTTTTTTTTTTTTTTTTTTTTTTTTTGGCCAGTCCTGGGCCTTGGACTCAGGGCCTGAGCACTGTCCCTGGCTTCTTCCCGCTCAAGGCTAGCACTCTGCCACTTGAGCCACAGCGCCACTTCTGGCCGTTTTCTGTATATGTGGTGCTGGGGAATTGAACCCAGGGCCTCGTGTATCCGAGGCAGGCACTCTTGCCACTAGGCCATATCCCCAGCCCTGCTTCAATGATTTTATCCTAGCAGACCCTTCCTAGCCTGACTGGATGTACCCTCTTCAACTTCAGGTTGAAGGTTTCAGAGTCAGAGATTTGAAAATCTTTTCACCTCTTGCCATTATTTCAAGCAGGGCTTTTAATGAACATTGTTCTTCATCTCACTTGATTAAAAAAAATAAACAATACACTATTAGGGTCAGTGCAGCCTGATGGTAAACACCTATTTTCTATTTAATTTGAAAAATTCCCAATTGTACTTTATGTTTGATATAAGCATCACTGAAAATTGGAATTGAATGTTTGAAAGCAAGAAATTTTGTGGTGTAATTCCTGCAATAATTTTTGTAACTTCTGTAGTAAAATGTAAACATTAATTTCAGGTCTATTTGTAATTCAGGCCCAAGATATCTCACTAAAAATAATGAAAAGAAATGACATACTGTTATGCTGAACAAAACCAAAGTTAGTCACTAGAAACGTTGGTTTAATAAAAAGGTGAAATGCCCAAATTGATAACTTGTCTAGATTTGAGCTCACATTTCATGAGACATATGTAACTTATTTTTCACTCATACAATTCTCCAACATTAAAAAGAAACCTCTCCTAAAACAAGTACCTAGTCTCCTTTAGTTACTAGTATATTCCTAGAAATAAGAACAATTCCGGAGACATAGTTAATTACTCCATAAATACTTGTGAAATGAATATGCATTATCACAAAACAAAGTATATTTGGTAAGAGAAACAAAAATGAATACCATTTTGTAAATAACTTGGAAAAGACAAGATATATTTCAAATTGGCTTTACTAATTTACTAGAGGAAATTGTAAGTAATAACACAGTAATATGTGATATTAACAATTTGTTGTATAGTGATCATGTAGACCTTCACTGTGAAGCAACAGATACTTATTCTAATTTTCAATTAAAAAGAAAGAAAACATGAATGAGAAAGTATAAGAAAGAAAATAAACCCTTAGTGCATAACTTTTATTGAACTACAACTGGTCACTCATATTCACAAAAACATGCAAACACACACAGACACATGTACACATAATCCTCAAATTTCACAGAACATCTGGAAATATTCTTATCAAAGTAGAATAGCCACTGCTCAAAATGATCACACTGTCTCAAGGATGGGAAATAGCTAGATGACATTAAAACTCAGTACTTCTGACTTGGATTCCAATGTTCATTTGTCTGTTTGACTTATTTTGAAACTGAACTTGGGAAATTCATATAATGAAAGTATAAAAGACATCCATAATACTGTTGCAAGAATGTTGACAACTTGTCCTCATCTCTCTTGGAATCCACAGAGCTGCGGCCATGAATGTTGCTGTCTTCTCTTTGTGGCCTTCCGCATGCCTGGAACACCTCTGAGGTTTTCAAAACCCACTATGGATTTTCATTCCCCAGCTGTTCTTTCTAAACTTTGTTCTTCAACTATTGTTTGCCCCATCTGTTGTACACCACCTCAGATAACTGTGATGTTAAAAGGTTGCTATTGTCAAATACCCAGGAGAAAAGGCTATTCACTCAGGGAAACTCTGAAATAAAGCCAAATTTAGCCTTGGCATAGTGGCTTTGGCTGCACTGTGATTTCAGTGTTCCCTTCACCCAGGTGCCTTAAATGGCATCTCTCTCAGACCCCTGCCCTCTCAAGCACCACAAGTCTCCTGGGAGTTGGGTTTTAATAGCTCAGTAGTGACAACAGAAGCTTTTGCTCTTTTTTTTTTTTTCCAAAGTGCTTCACATGTGTTTATTAGTAACTGCTTAGGGAGTGGTTGCCCATAACGCCCTGTAACAAGTAGTACCTTGGACCACTTAATAAGAATGGTAACTGTCAGTAGTCTTAAATTCCAAGGCAAATTGGGGATTTCTGGATCTGGATTTATCTTGATCAAAGCCAACTTTAAGTTGAGCCTTACTCTCATTGAATATCTCTACCATATTATCAAAAATAGCCATACTGTCCCCACAATAAAATCTCTAGTTTCACTAAAGCTAGTAAAACTCTAGCAAATACCACCATAAATGGGATCCCACAGAGAAGGATGATATCAAGGAACAGGGGACATGGGTGGTGAGACACTGGGGCTGAGCCAGCTGCGCACTCTGCTGGGATTCTGAGGCTTTGTGAGCATAGGAAAAGGATGATTAGGCAACGTAGTGTTAGGCTCCTCTGAGGGCTGACCCAAGCCTAATAGGGCCAACAGCTCAGCAGGAGGGGTAGAAAAGTAGGCCTTCTGTTCTTCTGAATAACGTTCCTGAGGGGTCACAGCATCCCTGTAAGTCCAGTCATGCCAGTGGAAATTAAAGCCTTCAAGCAGAGTTATGCGGTCAGCATAACTTTGTAGGTACACAGGAGGCTTTCTGTGTGGCAAATCTGGCACTGTAATCCCTGGCAGCAACACCACACCTCGGATGACAAATCAGCCCCCAAATCGGGGGTGGATGCATACACCTGCTATATGCTGAGTTCCCCAAGAGTCATCTTCCACATCTCGCCGCTGGTAGTGGTAAGCAGCCCCTGCCACATGGGCTGCTGTCTGGGCCAGAATCTTAGGACGCCGGTTGGGATGTACTTCATAGTCTGCAATGACTTCCATCTGCAGCTCTGGGAACCTCTCTGTAACACGCCTCAAGTTGTAGCCCACACACTGATCCACTGGGTCAGTCAGTGGTTGGAGGTAGTGGCTCTGCAGGAAGGGCTTGAGGGCTCGGTCAAACATGGCAGGTGTGCTGAGTACCAGGAAGGCCAGGGTAAGTCCTGGAAGGGGAAGGTGGAAGGCTGGAGGCAGGAGCTCGTTGTACCATGCCACCTGGAAGGGGTAAACCTCGAAGCCAAAAGGACACAGTGTGTCCTCGATCTGCTGCTTCAGCTCAGCGACATGCGGCTTCATAGCACACGCTGCACACTGAGCTTGCTGGGGAATCAGCTTTTGCTCTTATAATGAGCCATCCTCGGTAACAATAATTCACTACAATAGACATCTATCATTAGCAGAATAAATCTTCTTTTTATCTAGAGACCATACATTTTTGTTTTAGAAAATAATAGGGAGTTGGGGATTTGTTTTGTGTGGGGGTGTGTATGTTTGTGTGTTGACAGCATTTAAAAAATATATATTTCTAGTTACAATTGATCATCCCCTGTGCCTTAATGTAACAAGCTTTGTGTGTTTTTTTGTTTATTTGTTTGTTTATTTTGCCAGTACTGGGGCTTGGGGACTCTGTCTAGAATATTGGCCAATTTTTTATGTAGTTATTTGTTCTTTTTTTGAGAATGATCTGCTATACTCACTTGCCCATTTATTAATTCAATTATTTATATTTGACTACTATCTTTGAATGGAGATTAGGTTTACATTAATGTACATGGCAGTCTTAGGTTATGATCGACTACAACTTCATCTCAAGGCACCTTGATCGCATGTCTTTGTAAGGATAATGCCAAAAATGAACTGACATGTCTAGTATTGTTGGTATACTCCTAAGTAACATGAGGTAAAGAATTAAAAAAACTACTTTGGAAGTTCTAAATAATTCATATACATATACCTTACTTTATACAATATCTACATTGATTCTAAGTAACAGCTGTTTGGGGAACACCGAAGGTTATACAAAATTGAATTTCTACAAAGCAAAGCAGGTTTCATTTGATTTTACAGATTGCATGTGTAGACTGAACTAGTTAGAAGGTTGCTAATTCTCATCTTCCCTTTGCACAGTCTATGTGGAACTACAATGCTAATTCATACCCCCTAAAAATTACTATTGAAGTAGAAGAGAATTAGCCTCAAATGTCACACATAACAGCATCAGCTCTCAAAATACCGCAGTTGGTTATTAAGATAAAATAGCTCACAGATGTTCACAAAACTTACCTAATCATACTGACGCAGTTCAAAGAGAGAACAATTGATTTCCTGAAGTAGAGGCTTTTGAGAACATGATGAACCTGATGAAATGTAAACTCTTTACTAATAATTAATGACCCCGAGGTTCTCTACTCAGCTACAGCAAAGAAGAAAGTGAAAGGTCAATTTTAACAAAATATTAGCCAGTTGCCTTATTTTCTCCCCTAAAGAGTTATTAAAATCCCATAAATACTGTTTTAATAGGAAAAAATATATTGTAGTTCAGAAGACCTGAGGGATAATACAAGGAATTTTTTTTTCTTGTAATGGCACTTAAACTACTGCAGAGCAAAAGGAAATCAACATGCACACAAGACTGTGTATTTCTTCACTGTTCTATAGCTTCAGGGAATTCCTATGAGAACACAAGGCTGGTCATCATGAAATTAAGTCAGTAACTATTATAAGAGAGAATTACTACCAATCCATAGGCAATTCAAAATGCTTTACTTTGTTTTCTGTAAAATGTATATTATGTAATGTTGATATATACAAAAACTCAATGGTGTGCATAATATAGTGTGGAATGAATATTAGTTAATACCTAGCTTCATAGATGAATGGACAAAATTGCCAGAGAAATTCCTTGTGTACTCCTAGGTTCAATTCTTTGGCACACACACATACACACTCACACATCCAGCTCCTATCCAAACCTGAGGCAAATCAGTTAAGTTACTTTTTACTTTCAACATGTTTGTTCATAACCTATAAGTGAATAATAATTTTTACTATATAAAGTAAGTATAGGTACTGGTTTTATACTCATAATACTACTCCCATTGAATAATAATACTCCCATTGAAACCCTTTTGTACAACTACAGAAGGAGGAGGAGGAAGAGGAAGAAGAGGAGGAAGAGGAGGAAGAGGAGAAAGGAAGGAAGGAAGGAAGGAAGGAAGGAAGGAAGGAAGGAGAAGGGTGTATTATATAACAGAAAGCTGAGAGACACAAGCATAGTTAAATTTTCTGTCGCATAGCAAGTAACACCAATAACAGTCGGATTATAAGTAATATTTGATGTCTTTAGGTAAATAAACCTTTGAGCATAGAGTAGGCATGTGGTCCTGTGGGGAGGACCAGGATGGATACTCTGTGGACTCGGCCTTCTGGAGCATGAAGTACAAATGAAGGTGGAAATATGTGGAAATACCAAGAATAACAATAGTACTATTGCTAAACTAAACTTTCAGCAATGTCAGGGCTGTTTTCCCCCAGAGATGCTTAAAGAAGATGAGATTGAACTATATCTTGAGAATATAGAAATTGGGAAAGCATGGCTGGTAAATGGCCAAAATATAGAAATGGAAAATGAAACAAGTTGAGTAGACCTTGAGGAAAAATAACTTATGTAGAATACCAGTTCTTATACAGGAAAATTAGAAATATGGTTGGGAAAGCAGGTAAGGGTCATATTGTGGAGTGCTTTGAATGTCCAACGAAGATGAATGAAAAGTATATGTGGGCAGAAGTCAATTTTTGTCTTGGAGTCATAAAGAAGAATAGTTAGAAGATTTTTAAATCTTTAGCTTCTTTCTAAAAGAAAAAATTTAAGGACAGGATCACAATGAAGAGAAGGAAGAATACTTAGTGACATGGCTACAGTATCAACTAAAAACAGGGCTATTACAATTGAGACAACAGGAATGGTACCAAGAACACTGCTTGTATTTCCATTTTGAACTAAGAAAATTTCTGTTCCTTTATAAAGATAATAATGTTTAGGGGTTCCTTATCAATAATACACAGGAAGATAATCCACGTATTGAAATGAGAGTGTCAGTGCCATGAAAATACCCCTATGAACTTCTGCTTGAAATAACTTTATTTTCCAGATGTTTTGTTCTGATTCCTTACTATGCTTTTAGAGAGAATATCTCAGGTATTTGTATGTTATTGCAAATAAGATCAGTATTCCAATGAATGTAGAGGTTTTCCTCTTTCTTCAATAAAAGAGCATGGGGAGTTAACAATATGGTTCTGAAAACTGTTTTGCCAGCTTATGATACTATCCTCTACAGTGGCACACAGACTGCATATTAACTTTTCATATGTGTGCTGAGATTTAGGAAAAGAACATATCTGTATCCATTTGGAGCCCCTCATTTGTACGCTCCAAATCCTTTGAAGAGATGATCTCAACAGTGTCCACAGGAGGCAGATAGATGATACCTCTTGTTGTTAGACTTTTTAGTGAATGTTGGTGAATAAATAGATATACAGAGATGATAACTGAACCTTGCTTTATAGATCCAACTGAGAACCTTTTGAATACACAGAAGGAACTAGGATCCCAATTCTAGGGTATCATTTAGGGGATGGGGCAGCTGTGCCCTGCTTCTGTAGTTTGTTGTCATTTTTTCATTTTTCTTTGTTTTGTTTGAAAATTCAAAAGTTGATGGTTTCAGAAGTCAGTAAGATGACCTCCTCAACTTTTACTTGAGAGAGGAGTTTTGCATAGCTTTTACAGCATGGTATACTAATATAGTTAAAGAGAGATGTAACTGCCCTGATGTGAAAAGCAATGAGATAATTCATTGAGTGAATCCCAGGCATTGAGGTAGGTACTGTTTAGAAAATGCCTAGCATCTTCAAATTACTATTCAACAGAACTAAGAGAGTTGAGAGAAAGGAAATGTTAGTGACCTGAAATAAATGGACTGCCTTTTAAAGGAACTATTAATTATGTGATAGATGTTGAAAGTGGTTACTGCAAAATTTGAATATGAGAAATAAAACTAGATATTATATTGTCAAACTTTATCCTCAAATAATGAATGACTCTACTTTCTCTCCTAAATAGTATTTGAGAATACTTGAGTACTGTTAGAACATCAAAATCTCAATGATTCCCAGATGAGCATTTGAGCTTTGAAAGCAGTAAAGCACCCTTCACAGCAGTGGTCAACAGGAGCACCGCATTTGAATAGCGATTCTACCCAGAGACACTTGACTATTAGCCATTCCAGAAAAGAAGTTTGCTATTAATCTAGAACTCCAGCCAAGGGAACAGACAACAGATACAGAAAGAAAATGCTATGTACATAGGTAATAAAGGAAGAGGGAACTGTGAAATGAGTCCCCAGGAGAGAGCAGAGAAGATAAGGAAGAATGATGGTAGGGATGATACATATCAAGTAGTACTGCACACATAGATGGATACATAACATTGTAATCCCCTTATAAAATATTTTGATGTGCAGAAAAAAATTTTAAATACAATAATAAAACTAACACTCCAACTCCTGAATTAAGAATAATTGGAAAAATTTAAGTTATTGTCCCTGTTCAGGATTAAAAAAACAAATTCTGGTAATGCTTTTAAGGACTGCCTGACTTTGGTATTCTCTTTCAATTTCCTAGTTCTAATACCTGTATACACAGTTACCAAAGTACTCAGATAATATACAGAGATAGTGCAGGTACAACCACAGAAAGGGGATACAAGGGGATCATCAACAATAGACCAAAATCGAGAGACACAGGGTAAAAAAGACAAATGATTACAAAAGCAATACTTGCTAAAATGTTTAGTGTAAATCTACTGAAAAACTCATGGGGGGAAATGGAAAGCGGGAGGGGGGAGGGGGGATGAGGGAGGAGGTAACAAACAGTACAAGAAATGTATCCAATGCCTAACGTATGAAACTAACCGCTCTGTATATCAGTTTGAAAACAAAAATATTAAAAAAAAATTAACTTAAAAAAAAGAACTGGGCTGGGGATATAGCCTAGTGGCAAGAGTGCCTGCCTCGGATACACGAGGCCCTAGGTTCGATTCCCCAGCACCACATATACAGAAAACGGCCAGAAGCGGCGCTGTGGCTCAAGTGGCAGAGTGCTAGCCTTGAGCGGGAAGAAGCCAGGGACAGTGCTCAGGCCCTGAGTCCAAGGCCCCGGACTGGCCAAAAAAAAAAAAAAAAAAAAAAAAAAAAAAAAAAAAAAGAACTGCCTGACTTGTGGGGTTTATTGTCTGTTGTTTTTGTCAGCCAGGGGGCTTGAAATCCAGGCCTGCGTGCTGTTCCTGAGCTCTTTTGTTCAAGCTAGCACTTTGCCACTTTGAGCCACAGCTCCACTTCCAATTTTTTGGTTGTTAATTGTTTGATGAAGTTGAGTGCTCCTGCATTTGGTGTGTAGATATTTAGAATGATTATATCTTCCTGTAGGAGAGATCCCTTTACTAGTATGTAGTAGCCTTCTTTGTCTCTTCTTACCTTTTTTAATTTGAAGTCAATTTTGTCTGATACTAGGATTGCAACTCCAGCCTGCTTATGGGGGCCATTTGCTTGATAGATTTGATTCCAGCCTTTCACTTTTATAAGATGTATACTTTTGCTGGATAGATGTGTCTCTTGGAGGCAGCAGAAAGACGGATCCTGATTTTTGATCCAACTTATGAGCCTATGTCGTTTGATTGGAGAATTAAGTCCATTAATGTTGAGAGTTAGGATTGAGAGATGATTGTTCCTTTCATTATCACTATGTTGTTAAAAGCTGTGTCTTCCCATTTCTTGATCTGATGTTTACTATTTAGGATTCATTTCTCTGTCTGTATTGGGATCTTGATTATTTCCCCTGTATAGTACATCTTTAAGGATTTTCTGTAAAGCTGGTTTGGTGGAGATATATTGTTTCAGTTTTTCCTTACTGTGGAAGACTTTTATTTGACCTTCGGCTATGAATGAGAGTTTGTCTGGATACAGAATTCGGGTTGGTAGTTATTTTTATTTAGTTTTTGGTATACTTCATTCCAGGCTGTCCTTGCTTTCATGATCTCTGCTGAGAAGTCTGGGGTAATTCTGATTGCTTTTCCTTTATATGTGATTGTTTTCTTCTCCCTAACAGCTTTAAGGATTCTTTCCTTGTACTCTACTGATCCTATTTTGATCACAATGTGTCAGTGGGATGTCCTACTCTGGTCTGGTCGGTTTGGGGTTCTAAATGCTTCTTGTATCTGTATAGGCCTTTCCTTCTGGATATTTGGGAAGTGCTCAGCTAATATTCTGTTAAATAGATTGCCTATCCCATTAACTTCTTTCTCCATGTTTTCCTCAATACCTATTATCCTTAAATTGGGCTTCGTGATCGTGTCTTGAATCTTCTGTAGCGATCTGTTTTGTTGATTGGACTGGATTTGTATTGATTTTTGATCTTTCTCCATAGAATCTAAGGAATCTTCAGCTCCTGAGATTCGATCCTCTGCTTCAGTTAGTCGGGACTGTAGCCTAGCTACTTGATTTCAAATCTCTTTTCCTTCTGACTGGTCTTTCCTGATGATTTCCATGTCATTTCTTAGGTCCTGTATGGACTTCTTTACTTCATTAACTTCATTACTTTGGTTTTGAGTGTTGTCTCTCAAATCTTCAAGCTGGGTAGTTATCTTTTCATTTGACTCTTGAAGTTCATTTATCTTTCTATTTGTGGATGCCATGAAATTCCCCATTAATTTTTCCTTTGCCTCCTCATGCTCTAGAATAATTGACTGAAGAGATTCAAACTTTTCATTTATCATGTTTATCAGTAGACTTTGTAGAGCATTTTGGGGGTTCTCTTCTATGTCTTTGATTGACTGCTCTGCTTCCTGCTTGTTTGCCATCTTTCTTGTGTTCCTTCTGCCCATTTGGATTGGGAATGCCAGTCTACCAGCACCTGTGAGCACCGTTTAAGACCCAAAGCAGCCCTTACCAAACACTGTTGTGTAAATCTTACAAGTTCACAATTATATACAGATACCTTGTATACCTGTCCATAAAATTAGATTTGGGGTTCCTAAAGAATACAATTTCGATATAACAACCGATCCTGGGACCTGTATTCAATAGTTACTTATTTACTGTTACAACCCTATAAGCAATTCTTGTTTTTATATTAATTTCTTTTAGGACTGGCTTTCTCTATGAACCCCTTTGATTCACTCCAGAGTATTATCATAAATGTACAAATGAAGAGTCTAAGACACAAAGTACTCAGCAAATCGCCAGCATAAGTGTCAGAATGAGATTTATCTGAGCCCAACTCTAGGCTTGTAACTATACACTGTGGTTTTCACAGTATCCTGAGAGATCATAGAAGATACTGTTCATGAGAAGACGTTATTCATTTCAAAGTACATATAAGGCATAATAAGATTTTCTATTTTGATGTCTAGGCAGGAAATTCGGAGCTAGGTGCTTCTTTCATGAATTCTCTCTCCCCAGATGCTAAGTTTGCAAAGAAGCTTGCATCTGTCTCTCTGTTTTCTTTTTAGCATTCATCTCACAGAAGGAGAGCTCAATTAATGTTAATAAATAATTACACTATACTATTGCCACTGTTTCACATTTGACCTAAGGGTTGCATTTTATATAATTAAATGGACACAAAATAGCTTCTATGTGGAACATGATCCTTTTAGACTTAGATTTCCTTGTTCAGCAGTGTGTGTGTGTGTGTGTGTGTGTGTATGTGTGTGTGTGTGTGTGTGTTTTGCCAGTCCAGGGGCATTGACTCAAGGCCTGAGCACTGTCCCTGGCTTCTTTTTGCTCAAGGCTAGCACTCTGCCACTTGAGCCACAGCGCCACTTCTGTCCATTTTCTGTATATGTGGTGCTGGGGAATTGAACCCAGGGCTTCATGTATACAAGGCAAGCACTCTTGCCACAAGGCCATATTCCCAGCCACTCATTCAGCCATTTTAATGGCATGTAAGGCTCATACTCTGTTTAGAAATAGGAAAATTAGGGCTGGGAATTGGGAAGACACAGACTTTAACAAGATAGCTATAATGAAAGGAACAAACAATCATCTCTCAATCCTAACTCTCAACACTAATGGACTTAATTCTCCAATTAAAAAACATAGGCTCATAGTTGGATCAAAAACGAATCCATCTTTCTGTTGTCTGCAAGAGATACATCTATTCAGAAAAAGCATACATCTTCTAAAAGTGAAAGGCTTGAATAAAATCTATCAAGCAAATGGCCCCCATAAGCAAGATGGAGTTGCAATCCTAGTATCAGATAAAATTGACTTCAAACAGAAAACAGAAGAGACAAAGAAGGTTACTACATACTAATAAAGGGATCTATCCTACAGGAAGATACAACCATCCGAAATATCTACACACCAATATAGGAGTACCCAACTTCATCAAACAAACACTACTGATGCTAAAAACACTCATAGACCCAAACACATTGATAGTTGGGGACTTTACCAATCCACTGTCAACTCTGGACAGGTCAACATTCCAGATACTGAACAAATAAACCTCAGAACTATACAAATCCACAGACCAAGTAGACTTAACCGACATCTACAGAATATTCCACCCAGCAACACCAGAATGGACATTCCTTTTAGCAGCACATGGAACATTCTCCAAAAGAGATCACATTGTAGGGCACAAAGAAAATCTGTACAAATTCAGAAGAATCGAAATCATTCCCTGCATTCTCTCAGACGACAATGGAATAAAGTTAGAGCTCAACTCAAACAGCCACCACAGAAAATACTACAATTCATGGAGGTTAAACAACACACTTCTGAACCATCAGTGGGTCATTTAAGAAATTAGAACAAGAATTCAAATGTTTATGGAATTCAACCAAGATGAGTACATAAAGTACCAGCTCCTTTGGGACACAGCAAAGGCAATACTCAGAGGAAAATTTATATCTCTGAGTGCAAACACCAACAAACTGGAGAAACAGCAACTCAATAATTTAAGGAACACCTTAAACTCCTTGAAAGAGAACAACAAGCCAAACCCCAAGTTAATAGACAGAAGCAAATAATTAAAATCAAACCAGAATTAAATAAATTAGAGAAAAAAAAAACCACTGAAAGAATCAACAAAACAAAGAGTTGGTTCTTTGAAAAAATCAACAAGATAGACAGACCCCTACCAAACCTGACTAAAAAACGAAGGCACACACTCAAATAAACAAGATCAGAGATGAAACAGGTAATATCACCACAGAAACACCCAAAATTCAGAAACAATAAGGGACTATTTTGCAAACCTTTACACCAACAAATTCGAGAAGTTTGAAGAAATGGATGATTTCCTAGAAAAAAATTCATATTCCAAAACTTAACCATGAAGATTTAAACCTTCTAAGCAGACACATATCCAGCATTGAAATAGAAACGGCAATGAATGATCTCCCATCCAAGAAAAGCCCAGGTCCAGACGGATTCACTGCAGAATTCTACAAGGTCTTCAAAACAGAACTCACACCAATATTTCTCAAAATCTTCAATGAAACTGAAAGAGAACGTTCACTACCAGACATATTCTATGAAGCCAGTATAACTCTTATACTAAAACAAGGTAGGGTCTCATCATGGATAGAGAACTACAGACCGATTTCCCTGATGAACATTTATGCAAAAATTCTCAACAAAATTCTGGCCAATTGACTTCAACAGGTCATCAAAAAATCATACACCAAGATCAAACTGGATTCATCCCAGGGATGCAAAGTTGGTTCAATATACACAATTCAATTAATGTAATCCATCACATCAAACGGAGCAAGGTAAAGAACCATGGTTATAACTCTGGATGCAGAAAAGGCATTCGATAATATCCAGCACCCATTTATGCTAAAAGCCCTAGAAAAACTGGGATTCCAGGGAACACTGCTGAATTTAATAAAGGCAGTTTATGACAAAACAACAGCAAGCATAATTCTAAATGGTGAAAAACTAAAGCCATTCCCTTTAAAATCAAGAGCAAGAGAGGGATGTCTGCTGTTTCCCCTTCAATTCAACAAAGTACTATAATTCTGGCCAGAGCAATTAGGCAAAAAGAAATAATAAAGGGGATCCAAATAGGAAAAAATGAAGTTAAACTTTCTCTCATCACAGATGACATGATCCTATACCTAAAGAACCCCATAGACTCTTCTCCCAAGCTACTAGAGCTGATCCAAAACTTGAGGAAAGCTGCAGGATATAAAATAAACCCTCAAAAATCAATGGCCTTTCTATATGCTAATGACCCGAAGACCGAGGCCAAAATCAGGAAAGCAACTTCTTTTGCAATAGCCCCCAAAAACATAAAATACCTAGAAATAACATTAACCAAAGAAGTAAAAGACCTCTATGATGCGAAATTTAAAAACATGAAAAACGAAATTAGTGGAGAACTAAGGAAATAGAAAAACCTCCCATGCTCCTGGATTGGGAGGATTAATATAATCAAAATGGCAATATTGCCAAAGGCTATCTATAAATTCAATGCACTACCCATTAATATTCCAACACCAGTTTTAATGAAATAGAGGAAGAAATCCAGAAATTCATATGGAACAATAGAAGACCCAGAATAGCAAAAACAATCCTAAACAGAAAGAACAGTGCTGGAGGAATTACAATACCCAACTTCAAGCTGTAGTAAAAAGCTATTGTAATAAAAACATCTTGATATTGGCACAGGAACAGGCCTGAAGACCAATGGAACAGAATTGAAGACCCAGAAATGAACCCACAGAACTATGCCTACTTAATCTTTGATAGGATGGAAGACAGATAGCTTCTTTAACAAATGGTGCTGGCAAAAGTGGTTCAACACCTACAACATACTAAAAGTAGATCCTTATATATCACCCTGAACCAAAATCAATTCCAAATGCATCAAAGACATTGAAATAAAAACAGGTACCCTGAAAACACTACAAGAAGGAGTAGGCGAAACACTTGGGCTCCTTGGCACAGGATGAAACTTCCTTAACAAAGACCCAGAAAGGCTACTAATCAACGAAAGATTGGACAAATGGGACTGCATCAAACTGCAGAGCTTCTTCAGGACAAAGGACATAGCTCGCAAGATAAACAGAAGCCCACAGATTGGGAAAAGATCATTAATAGCCATACAATGGACAAAGGCCTTGTATCTAAAATATATGCAGAACTAAAAAAAATTACATTCCTCCAAAACAAAACCACATAGAACCAATAGCCCCCTCAATAGCCAACGGCTGCGCGGGACACACACACAAAGCAGCAAAAGTGAGTGCCCTCCCTCCCCCTCCCCCACCCCTGAGGGAACAAAGAACCCCCAAATCAGGCGGGGAAGCTCCCATCAGGCGCTGGGAAGTCAGTTTAGCTGGGGAAGGGCCCAGCAGCACCAACACCCCACAGGTTCCTGAACTGGCAGAACCGGCCCCGCCCCCTTCCCAACAGGGGCCGGGAGGTGGCCGGTTGTGCAAACCCCACCCGAGGCGCCTGGACCTCGCAGACTCTTACAACTAAAACCACAGGCGCTGGTGGGCAATACCAGCCCAGCAGGGTCACCTGAGCCTGATCATGTCCCCCACTCACAGCAGAGGTGAGGTCTGAAGGTGCCAAGCCACACCCGGACAGTCGATCCCACTGGACCCCACACATACCGCCCCCCCCAATGGACTCATGGGAGGGTGCAAGCACAACCCAACAACCCAGGACTTGCTCTGGGAGGCATATCCCGCCGAAGTGCCTGTTGAAGTGGACGCACAGCTCACAGGAGGGCGGGGCCCCGGCGACAGCGCCCGCTCTGGTAGGCGTACCTTGCACTGGTGGGCAGGGCCACAGCGGCAGCACCTGCTGCTGTAGACACGTCTACACAGGAGAGAGGGAAGAGCTACAAACCAAACCTGAGAAGCCATCCAGATCTCCAGATGCGCAAATCACAAAGAAACATAACTCAGTTCATCAAAGGGCAAGCCAACTCGCCAGCTCCAAAAAGCAGCACGACTGAAGAGGAGATGGAGACTAAAAAAGCAAATGAGGCCATGTTAACAGGAATGATCGAAAGCATCAGAAATGAAATCAGAAAAAAATTCCAGGAATTTAGAGCGGAAATCTGGAAGGACACCCAGGAAGCCAAGAAAGAAATGGAAGCAAAACTGGATACAATGCAAGCCTGCTTTAAAGAAATGGAAGCAAAAATGGATACAATGCAAGCTGCCTTTAAAGAAAATCTCCACATCCTGAGAATTGAAATGCATGAAAAAATAGATTTAAAATACAACTCTTTAAAGGAAGAAATCTCCACGATCAGAGCTGATATGACAACCATAAATAGCTCTCTGACATCCATAAACTCCGCAATTGAAACCATAACACAAAGAGTAGACAATATAGAATCCAGAATCTCTCGCCTGGATGATGAAGCAGCTGACAACAACCAGAAAATGACCACACTCCAAGAAAAGGTGAAGCTTCAGGGAAGACTAATCCAGGAACTAATGGACAAAGACAAGAGATATAATCTGCGCATAATTGGAATAGAAGAAGGAGCTGAATACCAGAACAGAGGGCTTAATCATGTTCTCAATAAAGTTATTGCAGAAAACTTCCCCAATCTCACAGGGGACCCCATTCAGGTAACCGAAGCCTATAGGACACCTGGCAGGCCAGACCCCAGGAAAGCCACCCCAAGGCACATAATATTCAAGACTACAGACCTCAAGATTAAAGAGCAAATTCTGAATTCAGCCAAAGTGAAGAAGGAAACTTTTTTCAATGGGAAGAGGATTCGAATAACATCCGACTTATCCACACAAACTTACCAAGCTCGAAGTGAGTGGAAGAACACCATCCAAGTACTCCAGAATAACAATTTACAACCTCGGATCAAATATCCAGCGAAACTGGAGTTCACATTCAAAGGGAGAACCAGATCTTGCCACACCAAAGATGAGCTAAAGGAGTATGTGAATGAAAAACCAGCCCAACAGCGAATATTAAGAGGGGAACCCCACCCAACAGAGATCGTAAAAGACACACAGACAGAATCAGAAAGAAACTTCAATAGCCAAAGTCCAGCAGAAACACAAGCTCACTAAAGACAAGAAAAAAAAAAGAAGAAAAAACAGCCCACCAAGAAAATGGAAGGAGAAAAAACACCCTTATCCTTGATCTCTTTAAATATAAATGGTTTAAACTCCCCGATAAAGAGGAGCAGACTGGCAGAATGGATTCGCAAACAAAAAGTTGACATCTGCTGTCTACAAGAGACCCACCTTACAGCAAGGGACAAAAACAGGCTTCGAGTGAAAGGATGGAGCAAGATCTACCAAGCAAATGCATCCACCAAAACGGCAGGTGTAGCCATTCTGATCTCAGACAAGCTGGACTTCTCTTTAAAGTCCACTCAAAAAGACAAAGAAGGACACTACATATTAATACAAGGAAAAATCCAGTAGCAAAAAATCACGGTGATAAATGTATACTCACCAAACAAAAGAGGCCCAACATATGTCAAGCAAATTCTCAAAGAATTACAGAGCAAGATAGACGCAAACACAATCATAGTGGGTGACTTTAATACTCCTCTCTCTCCAAGAGACAGATCCAACACCCAGAGGATTAGTAAGGGAGCTGAGGACCTAAATAACACCATTTCCCAAATGGATCTAACAGACCTATATAGAACCTTTCACCCTACAGAGACCCAATACACCTTCTTTTCAGCAGCCCATGGATCATATTCCAAAATAGACCACGTCATAGCCCACACAAAGAACCTCAGCAAATACAAAAGTATTGACGTCATCCCATGTATTATATCTGATCACAGTGGATTAAAGGTAACCCTCAACAACAAAGGATACCACAGAGCCTATACATACTCTTGGAGGCTAAACCCCACGCTGCTATCCAACACTTGGGCCACAGATCAAATTAAAGATGAAATCAACGAATTCATAAGCCACAATGACAAAGAAAACACATCACAAAGAAACCTATGGGACACAGCTAAGGCAGGACTGAGGGGCAAGATCATTGCACTCAGCACCCACATTAAAAGAATGGAAGCAGAGCAGGTGAATACCCTCACGATGAAACTAAAACAACTGGAGAAACAAGAAATGACAGAATCTAAAACGACTAGGAGGAGAGAGATCACAAATATTAAAGAAGAGATAAATCTGATTGAAAATAGAAAGACCATTCAACAAATAAATAAGACTAAAAGCTGGTTCTTTGAGAAAATAAACAAAATTGACAGACCCCTTGCAAGACTTACAAAAAAAAGAAGAGAAGAGACTCATATTCGTAAAATCAGGGACTCCACAGGAAAAATTACAACAAGTATACACGATATTCAAACAATCATAAGGAGCTATTTCCAAAACCTCTACTCAGCAAAAAACAATAATTTCACAGAAATGGATCAATTCTTAGAGAAGTACAAACTGCCCAAACTGAACCAAGAAGAAATAAAGCAACTAAATAAACCAATAACTTACGGTGAGATACAGGAGGTAATCAAGAACCTCCCTACTAAGAAAAGCCCAGGCCCAGATGGATTCACCAACGAATTCTACAAAACCTTTAGTGAGGAGCTAATTCCAATACTCCTCAAACTCTTCCGCGAAATAGAAACGGAGGGAGAAATCCCAAACTCATTCTTCGAAGCTAATATCATACTCATTCACAAACCAGGCAAAGATCCAACAAAAAAAAGAGAACTACAGACCTATATCACTAATGAACACAGATGCAAAGCTCCTCAACAAAATATTAGCTAATAGGATCCAGAAACTGATCAAGAATATCATACATCATGACCAAGTAGGCTTCATCCCTCAGTCACAAGGATGGTTCACCATCCGTAAATCAATCAACGTAATTCACCACATAAACAGAACTAAAATCAAGGATCACATTGTTAGCTTTGGAGAGAACAGGAATAGATGGAACATTCCTCAAAACAATAAAGCCATATACAACAGACCAACTGCTAATATCATATTAAATGGAGAGAAACTTAAATCATTCCCCCTAAACTCAGGAACAAGACAAGGATGCCCACTCTCCCCACTTCTGTTCAACATAGTGCTGGAATCCCTAGCCATAGCAATAAGGCAAGAAGAGGACATCAAAGGGATCCACATCGGCAAGGAAGAAATCAAGTTATCCCTATTCGCAGACGACATGATCTCATATCTGATGGACCCAAAAAACTCAGTACCCAAACTCCTACACCTAATAAACCAATTTGGCAAAGTAGCAGGATACAAAATCAACCCACAAAAGTCAGCAGCTTTTCTGTACACCAGCAATAGACAAACAGAAAAGGAAATTATGGAAACAATTCCATTTACAGTAGCCAAAAAAAGAATAAAGTACCTAGGGATCAACTTAACCAAGGACGTGACGGACCTATTCAATGAAAACTACAAAAATCTAATAAGGGAAATCAAAGAAGACACAAGGAGATGGAAAGACCTCCCATGCTCATGTGTAGGCAGAATCAATATAGTGAAAATGGCCATATTGCCCAAATTTTTATACAAATTCAATGCAATACCTATCAAAATCCCAGCCACATTCTTCACTGAAATAGAGAAAACAATCCATAAATTCATATGGAACAGCAAAAAACCTAGAATAGCCAAAGCAATTCTAGGCAAAAAAAGCAGTGCAGGAGGTATCACAATACCTGACTTCAAGTTCTACTACAAGGCCATCATAACAAAAACAGCATGGTATTGGTATAAAAACAGATCGGAAGACCAATGGATTAGAACTGAAGACCCAGAAATAAAACCACACTCTTACAGCCAACTGATATTCGACAAAGGAGCTAAAGACATACAATGGAATAAACATAGCCTCTTCAACTACTGGTGCTGGGAGAACTGGGCAGCCATATGCAGAAAACTCAAAGTAGACCCAAGCCTATCACCATGCACCAAGATCAACTCAAAATGGATCAAGGACCTCAACATCAGACCTGAATCCTTGAAACTACTGAAGGACAGATTAGGAAAGACACTAGAACTTATAGGCACAGGAAGGAACTTCCTGAATAGAGTCCCAGGGGCACAACAAATAGGGGAAAGACTTGACAAATGGGACTACTACAAATTAAAAAGTTTCTGCACAGCTAAGGACATAGCCACCAAAATAGAAAGACAGCCAACGATATGGGAAAGGATATTTACCAGCACAGCAACAGACAAAGGCCTGATATCGATCATCTACAGAGAACTCAAAAAACTAAGCCCCTCCAAGCCCAATAAACCTATTAGGAAATGGGCAAAAGAGCTAAAGAGAGACTTCACAAGAGAAGATATAAAAATGGCAAAGAAACATATGAGGAAATGCTCAACATCCCTGCTAGTAAAGGAAATGCAAATAAAAACAACCCTGAGATACCACCTCACCCCAGTTAGAATGGCCTATACTCTGAACTCAGGAAACAACAAATGCTGGAGGGGCTGTGGGGAAAGAGGAACCCTTCTCCATTGTTGGTGGGAGTGCAAATTAGTACAACCACTTTGGAGAACAGTATGGAGGTTCCTCAAAAAGCTCAATATAGACCTACCCTATGACCCAGTCATACCACTCCTAGGCATCTATCCTAAACAGCAAAATCCAAGATATCAAAAAGGCATTTGTACTTGCATGTTTATCGCGGCACAATTCACAATAGCTAAAATATGGAAACAACCCAGATGCCCCTCCACAGACGAATGGATCCAAAAAATATGGTACTTATACACAATGGAATACTACATAGCGATTAGGAATGGTGAAATACTGTTATTCACAGGGAAATGGTCAGAACTCGAACAAATAATGTTGAGTGAGACAAGCCTAGAACACAGAAAACAAAGGGTCATGATCTCCCTGATATATGACTGTTAACAAAGGGAGACGGAGAGACAGTAGAGACCAAGTCTGTGAATACTGTATATGTTCTTGATACATTGTATATTGCATATATGTCAACCTGACCTAGACAAGGGATAGAAAAACAGGTCGTAAGATATCATAAGAAATGTACACACTGCCCTGCTATGTAACTGCACCCTCTTTGCACAACACCTTGTAAAAAAATTTATGTCCAATTAATAAAAAAAAAAGCTAAAAAAAGAAAACTAACAATAATAAATGTTGGAGGGGATGTGGCTAAAAGGGAACCCTACTTCATTTTTGGTGGGAATGTAAACTGGTTTAGCCACTCTGGAAAATGGTATGGAGATTCCTCAGAAGGCTAAACATAGAGCTCCCTTATGACCCAGCAACCCTACTTTTGGGCATCTACCCAAAAGACCACAAATAAAAATACACTAAAGCCACCAGCACAACAATGTTCATCGCAGCACAATTTGTCATAGCTAAAATATGTAACCAACCCAGATGCCCCTCAGTAGACGAATGGATCAGGAAAATGTGGTACATATACACAATGGAATTTTATGCCTCTATCACAAAGCATGACATTTCCCCATTTGTAAGGAAATGGAACGACTTGGAAAACCTTATACCAAGTGAAGTGAGCCAGACCCAAAGAAAAGTGGACTCTATGGTCTCCCTCATTGGGAATATTTAGCACAGGTTTAGGCTAGACACTATGAATGCATAAGATGATGCTAAGTGAAATGAACTCCATGTTCATGAAAACATTCATGAAAACGACTGTTATATCACTGTTTTAATTACTTTAAACATGCCATGTGAAACTGTAGCTTCTATTGTTGGTGATCCTCTTGTATCCCCTTCCTGTGGTTGTACCCGCATTATCACTGTATCTTATCTGAGTACACTGAATACTGTATATACTGGTATTAGAACTAGTTAAGTGAAAGGGAACATCAGTATCAAGAGACAAAGGATAAAAAGACAAACGACTCCAAAAGCAATACTTGCAAAACCATTTGGTGTAAACCAACTTAACAACTCATGGGGGGAGAAAGAAAGGGGGAGGGGGAGGGGGGAAAGACGGAGGAGGTAACAAACAGTACAAGAATTGTACCCAAGGCCTAACATATGAAACTGTAACCTGTCTGTACATCACTTTGACAATAAATAAATAAAAAATGATGCTTATCAAACAAAGGAATAACGTTAAATTCTTATAGTGGATTGTGCATTCATAAGTATAAACAATATGCTATAGAGAAATTAGTGATAAGCACTCATATTGAACTGAAAAATGAGCCACAGAATGATGTGATTTAACCCCAAACCTGGCATTTCTTAACATATGCAACAAAATTTCAATTTAAACAATTATTTTAGCCACAGTTTTCTAAAATTAATATTAAATACACAGGTTTAATTCATTTGTTAAGGACTATTTATAGGGATTCTTTGCGAAAAAATCAATTTTTCTGAGTGAAGCATATTCTTAGGTCTGATTTTTTCTGAATATTATTTTGAATGTTCACATCTATTAGATTATATATCCAGCTATATAGCTGCAGGTTATTCCAGACATATGACCCATTTAAAGGAATATTAAGGAATAGATGGTATATGTACACCATGGTCAGTTTCTTATCCACTAGTCTTATAACTGATAACTTGTTGAATAGAGAATATATTTCATTCCCAGGACAAAACTCCAAGAAATACCTCCCCAGGGCACTAAATTATAGCAATTATAGCAATAAGATGAAGACAAAATAAAAGGTCTGATCTGTGTCCAAAAAATAAATAAATAAATAAATAAAATGATATTCCTGAAAAAGATGAAAAGGTGAAAGGCTCAGACCAAAGAGCTACACTTATTTGATTATTAGAGAGGTGGCAGAGAGGAAAGTCAGGATAAAAGAAAAGGTACCGTGTACAGAGAAGGACTGAGACCCAGGGGTAGGAACAAGAATAAAGTGTGAAGAAGGAATGAATCCTACTGCAGATATTACACATCTTCATTTCTTTGCATTTATGAATATTGATGTCATTTGACTTTTTGCTTGAAAATCTTGTCAATGTACACTGATGTCTCTCACCCACATATTTAAAGGGTTAGTAAACCAGGATAATTCAATAATAAGGCAGGAAGAGAGCATAGGTGTAATGGTTCAAAAATATTACATTCCATTGCCTTTAAAGCAGCTACTTGTGAATGTATTCCTATTCCCTCCAACACAAAAACCAATGTGAGATGTATACAGTAAACTGTAGTGTCCCTCTAAATAGTACAGAGAAATGTCCATGGGCAGCCATTTCCTTTCTCTGGAGGAGAGCACATTACTTGTCTTCTAGCGCCTCACCCATGACAAACAGGAAAACTTGGGGGAGGGATTACATAGAATTAGAATAATATAGTTAAGAAATGGCAGAGAGCAACAGAATGTAATTTTCAATGGCTTCTTCTGTTATGATTCTGTTAGGGTAGAACGTTAGTATGATGGAGATGAATCACAAAAGAATAATAAAAGCTGATGAAACCAGGTCCCTGACAAATATTCTCCTGGACCTGACCCAGTTCAGAGTGTCATTCATTGCTTATTATTGAGAGATAAAAAATATTCAAACAATTATATTTACTATTGAATAAAATTCTGATCTATTATGCACACACAGAAGCTTGACTATCAAGTAAATTAGGTGCATTTTTGTCATAGTATAAACTCATCCATTAAATTATTCTTCCTGGATTACTCTCTACAAGTCCATATGGATAAACCATAGATTTCATCAAAGTAGCCCCAATCAGTATTTAAAGTTTCGAAGCAGGATTCTACATACTGTTTTGCAGACCAAGGAGAAAAGTTGATATGAAGGACAAAAGTTGCATGCATGTGCAAATAGATCAGAATATGGCATTTCAACTTGACCATTAAAAAAAATGCCCTAGGCCTTTATCCCAAACAAATCAACAAGGGAAAACCCTAATGAAAGGCAAAATAGTAAACTTTTCACAAAATTTTTCCATGATTTTGCGTATGATATTTTCTTCAAGAAAATATGAAGTTTTGCTACTATGAGAATCTTTTTGAAAACTGAGGCATAAGTCAAATGCTAAGGTAAAAATGTCAGCAAGATACAATATTTTCAAGGCATTTCTTCTCATATTCCCTCATGACTCATTCATAGTTAAGTATAAGAGAACCTAAATTCAGTTTAATTAAATACTTAATATGCAGTTAACATTCTGAGGAATGTTTTGTTTCTTCTACCTTAAACTAAGCAGGTATAGTAAAACCAAAGGAAAATAAAAATCAGTAGGTAAAATGGACACTGGAGGAATGTAGACATTGAGATCACAGATGTATCTTTGAGTCCTATTAGTAATAGATGGTCACAGAGGTGAAGATCCCAGACTCTTGATGTCTACAACAGAGATCTGAATGAACACACATACAGGTAGAGGGGCAAAGAAAAGGGTTTGTAAAGGAGGGAAAAAATATACTGTTAAGAGAAATGATAGCTCAACACCAACAAGTTGTTAAGAAATACTCATTTTTCTAGACAAGGATATGGAAAGAGTTTGTAATAAGTTAGTGAGCTGATCTTAGAACAATGAGAATATTGACTTGGCAGACTTTAGGGTGGACTTGAGCATGTACAAGGTTGACACTATGTAGCTTTAAGTATATGTATGAGATACAACCCATATACATGAAATCTTAAGTAAGAGCTTGTTGCACAAAGGTCAGGCTAAGGACATAGACATATCCATTATGTGGATGTTTCTGTTTAGTTTGGACTGGTTAGAAACCTTTCTATAGCTAGGGAGAAGTCCTAATCTTAAACTGAGCACCAATTACCCTAGAATAATTGGCTATTGGAGATGGTAGGAAGGAGATAGAACTCAATATCTCCTAGAATAGTACCAGGAGAGGGACAGATTTCAACATTTTTCCCTTTAGCTAACCTGCCACACTGCTTTATTTAAAAATCACCCTTATAGACTTCCGGGAAGACGGTGGAGGAGCAGCAGAGCCCTAGCTGAGCTCCCTCCGACATCGCAGTTTTCTCACCCCATAGAAACTTTTACTCCTAGAAAGACAGCCAGAGTAAGTTCTAACAGTACAGGGATTCTGGCCAGGAAGGAAAAATTGACTTTGCTTGTCTGAAAACACAGATTTGAGCTCTGGGCGGCGTCCCGCCGCCGTGCCAGTGCCGGCACCGGCACAGCACCCGGCACAGCAACCCGCACTCCGCACGGCTAAAGCACACAGCGTAGACCAGCAAGAAATCCTCCAGACGGCGGCTGAGCACGGACGACCAGAAATCGCAAAGAAGGCATGAGTACCCCACAAAAGATATTCTCACTTGCGCCCACAGAGCAGCTTCTGGAAAGCAGCCCTTCCCCCACCGCAAGAGCAAAGCACCATCTTTGCCACTGGCATAGGGTCAGACCAGACTAGAACTAATGCAGGCCTGGGGAAAGCTAGGTCAAAGAAGCCATCTTTGAAAAGGGCAAGAAGGACTGAACAGTGAGAACCAGCTCCGCCCAGGAGAACGCCCCCTGCCCAGGTGGGAGGAAAGTCCTGGGCCTCGGCTTAGCCAGAGGTGCCCTACCCTGCCCGCCAGAATTTCTAAATTTAAAGTGAAAGGTGCAAGCAGCTACTGGGGGCACAGAAACACCAGATAGGGGAACAAACAGTTCCAGGGACAGCTAAACGGTCCCGTCACAGAGGAAGCCCAATTCCCAGCACAAAACGGAGCTGCATTCCATAGCCACCTCAGCCAAGGAGGCCGCCTCCCCCAGGCTAGCAACTCTCAGCCAGGAAAAACAGGCCAGAGGTGCCCCGCCCTGCTGAGTCCACAGCCTATTGAAAGCCAGGCATCAAAGGCAGCTGCCCCACAGCAGACAGAGGAGCCACAGTTCCCGAGATTGCTCTGGTCCCCATCTACAGAGGACGCCCAAGGCCTACCTGCAAGCTGTGCGAACCACAGAGACCCAGGATTGCACCAACAAAGGAGAAGGGTCAGAAGAGATCCACCCCTTGCAAACTGAAATCAAGTCAAACCAGCCAATCAGGAAAATAGACTGCAGACCATTGCAAGGAAACCAGAGACTGGGGAAAGACCACCCAAACAAGAAGGACTCCATTTTTTTTCCTTTTCAAACAGTTTTTAAACTTTTTTTTAAAAAAATTTCTTTTTAATTTTTTCACTTCTGAAATGTCGTTGGTTTTGTTTTTTTGTTTGTTTGTTTTCCACTTTTACCGGTTTGTTTTATCAAGTTTTTTTGTTTGTTTGTTTGGGTTGTTCCTTTTCTGTTGTTTTTTTTTTCCTTTTTATTTTTTTTCTTATTTAAATAATTTTTCCCTGTTTTGTGCATCTGTCTTCCAGTACTTTTACTTTATTTCTCTCTTTGCATTCTCTTTCTTTAAAAATTACTTTCCTATGAATAACACCTCCACTCTTTTCTGCTAACTCTCCATTGTCTGTCATTTTAACCTTGTTTTTCTACTGATTCTACTCTTCTCCACATTTCCACGTCACTGAAACTAAACCAAAATCACCACCACCACCCCAATACATTGTACTCTATTCTCTTTACTACCTCCACCTTACCCTCCTGACTTACTGCCTGGACCTCCAGGTTCCATTGACTCCTGGTTATTGGATAGAGGGTATCCGAGCTTAATCTGAGTGAATCAAAGGGGTTCATAGAGAAGGCCAGTCCTAAAAGAACCTAATATAAAAACAAGAATTGCATATAGGGTTGTAACAGTAAAAAAGTAACTACTGAATCCAGGGCCCGGGATCAGTTGTTATATTGAAACTGTATTCTTTAGGAACACCAAATCTAATTTTATAGACAGGTATACAAGGTATCTGTATATAATTGTGAACTTGTAAGATTTACACAACAGTGCTTGGTAAGGGCTGCTTCGGGTCTTAAACGGTGCTCACAGGTGCTGGTAGACTGGCATTCCCAATTCAAATGGGCAGAGAGAACACAAGAAAGATGGCACACAATGAAGTCTTATCCCCCACTCAAAACAAGCAGGAAGCAGAGCAGTCAATCAAAGACAAAGAAGAGAACCCCCAAAATGCTCTACAAAGTCTACTGATAAACATGATAAATGAAAAGTTTGAATCTCTTCAATCAATTATTCTAGAGCGTGAGGAGGGAAAGAAAAAATTAATGGAGAATTTCATGGCATCCACAAATAGAAAGATAAATGAACTTCAAAAGTCAAATGAAAAGATAGCTACCCAGCTGAAAGCTTTGAGAGACAACAATCAAACCAAAGTAATGAAGTTAATGAAGTAAAGAAGTCCATACAGGACCTAAGAAATGATATGGAAATCATCAGGAAACACCAGTCAGAAGGAAAAGAGATTCGAAATCAAGTAGCTAGCCTACAGTCACGACTAACTGAAGCAGAGGATCGAATCTCAGGCGCTGAAGATTCCTTAGATTCTATGGAGAAAGATCAAAAATCTATACAAAGGGCTGGGGATATGGCCTAGTGGCAAGAGTGCCTGCCTCATATACCTGAGGACCTGGGTTCAATTCCACAGCACCACACATACAGAAAATGGCCAGAAGTGGCACTGTGGCTCAAGTGGCAGAGTGCTAGCCTTGAGCAAAAAGAAGCCAGGGACAGTGCTCAGGACCTGAGTCCAAGCCCCAGGACTGGCAAAAAAAAAAAAAAAAATCAATACAAATCCAGTCCAATCGACAGAACAGATTGCTCCAGGAGAATCAAGACACGATCAAGAAGCCCAATTTAAGAATAATAGGTATTGAGGAAAACTTGGAGAAAGAAGTTAATGGGATAGGCAATCTATTTAACAGAATAGTAGCTGAGAACTTCCCAAATATCCAGAAGGAAAGGCCTATACAGATACAAGAAGCATTTAGAACCCCAACCCCACCAGACCAGAATAGGAAATCCCACCGACACATTGTGATCAAAACAGGATCAGTAGAGTACAAGGAAAGAATCCTTAAAGCTGTTAGGGAGAAGAAAACAATCACATATAAAGGAAAAGCAATCAGAATTACCCCAGACTTCTCAGCAGAGATCATGAAAGCAAGGACAGCCTGGAATGAAGTATACCAAACACTAAATAAAAATAACTACCAACCAAGAATTCTGTACCCAGCCAAACTCTCATTCATAGCCGAAGGTCAAATAAAAATCTTCCACAGTAAGGAAAAACTGAAACAATATATCTCCACCAAACCAGCTTTACAGAAAATCTTCAAAGATGTACTATACAGGGAAAATAATCAAGATCCCAATACAGACAGAGAAATGAACCCTAAATAGTAAACATCAGATCAAGAAATGGGAAGACACAGCTTTAAGCAGGATAGTGATAATGAAAGGAACAAACGATCATCTCTCAATCCTAACTCTCAACATTAATGGACTTAATTCTCCAATCAAACGACATAGGCTCATAAGTTGGATCAAAAATCAAGATCCATCTTTCTGCTGCCTCCAAGAGACACATCTATCCAGCAAAAGTAAACATCTTCTAAAAGAGAAAGGCTGGAATCAAATCTATCGAGCAAATGACCCCCATAAGCAGGCTGGAGTTGCAATCCTAGTATCAGACAAAATTGACTTCAAATTAAAAAAGGTAAGAAGAGACAAAGAAGGCTACTACATACTAGTAAAGGGATCTCTCCTACAGGAAGATATAACCATTCTAAATATCTACACACCAAATGCAGGAGCACCCAACTTCATCAAACAAACACTACTGAGGCTAAAAACACACATAGACCCAAACACATTGATAGTTGGGGACTTTAATACTCCACTATCATCTCTGGACAAATTAACAAGCCAAAAGCTGAAAAAAGAAACCACAGAAGTAAACAATTGCATAGACCAACTAGACTTAACCAATATCTACAGAATATTCCAGCCATCAACAACAGAATACACATTCTTCTCAGCAGCACATGGAACATTCTGCAAAATAGATCACATCTTAGGGCACAAAGAAAATCTGTACAAATTCAGAAGTATCAAAACCATCCCCTGCATTCTCTCAGAGCACAATGGAATAAAATTAGAGCTCAACTCAAACAGCCACCACAGAAAATCCTACAATTCATGGAGACTAAACAACATAATGCTGAACCATCAGTGGGTCATTGAAGAAATTAAAACGGAAATTCAAATGTTTATGGACTTCAACCAAGCTGAGGACACAAAGTAGCAGCTCCTTTGGGACACAGCAAAGGCAGTATTCAGAGGAAAATTTATATCTCTGAGTACATACATCAACAAACTGGAGAAACAGCAACTCAGTAATTTAAGGAAGCACCTTAATTTTCTGGAGAGAGAACAGCAAGCCAAACCTCAGGTCAATAGACTGAAGCAAATTATTAAAATCAAATCAGAATTAAATCAATTAGAGATGAAAAAAACCATAGAAAGAATCAACAAAACAAAGAGTTGGTTCTTTGAAAAAATCAAGATAGACAGGCCCCTGGCAAACCTGACCAAAAATCGACGGCAGCACACTCAAATAAACAAGATAAGAGATGAAACAGGTAACATCACCACAGAAATAACCGAAATTCAGAAAATAATAAGGGACTATTTTGCAAACCTTTATGCCAACAAATTCGAGAACTTGGAAGAAATGGATGATTTCCTAGAAAAAATTGATATCCCCAAACTCAACCATGAAGATTTAAACCTTCTAAACAGACCCATATCCAGTATTGAAATAGCAATGGTAATAAATAATCTCCCATCCAAGAAAAGCCCAGGTCCAGACGGATTCACTGCAGAATTCTACAAGGCCTTCAAAACAGAACTCACACCAATATTTCTCAAACTCTTCAATGAAATTGAAAGAGAACATTCATTACCAGACTCATTCTATGACGCCAGTATAACCCTCATCCCAAAACCAGGCAGGGACTCATCACGGAAAGGAGAATACAGACCGATCTCCCTGATGAACATAGACGCAAAAATTCTCAACAAAATTCTGACCAATCGACTTCAACAGGTCATCAAAAAAATCATACACCACGATCAAACTGGATTCATTCCACGGATGCAAAGTTGGTTTAATATACACAAATCAATTAATGTAATCCACCACATCAACTGGAGCAATGTAAAGAACCACATGGTTTTATCTCTGGATGCGGACAAAGCGTTCGATATAATCCAGCACCCATTTATGCTAAAATCCCTAGAAAAACTGGGATTCCATGGAATATTCCTGAATATAATCAAGGCAGTTTATGACAAACCAACAGCAAGCATAACTCTAAATGGTGAAAAACTAAAGACATTCCCTTTAAAATCAGGAACAAGGCAGTGATGTCCACTCTTTCCCCTGCTCTTCAACATAGTACTAGAATTCCTAGCCAGAGCAATTAGGCAAGAAGAAAATATAAAGGGGATCTAAACAGGAAAAGATGAAGTTAACATTTCTCTCTTCGCAGATGACATGATCCTATACCTAAAGAATCCCATAGACTCTACCCCCAAGCTACTAGAGCTGATCCAAAACTTTGGCAAAGTTGCAGGATATAAAATAAACCTTCAAAAATCAACGGCCTTTCTCTATGCTAACAACCCGAAAACTGAGGCTGAAATCAGAAAAGCAACTGTTTTTGCAATAGCTCCCAAAAACATAAAATACGTAGGAATAACCTTAACCAAAGAAGTGAAAGACCTCTTTGATGAGAACTTTAAAAGCTTGAAAAATGAATTTAAGTCTGAACTAAGAAATGGAAAAACCTCCCATGCTCCTGGATTGGGAGGACTAACATAATCAATATTGCAATATTGCCAAAGGCTATCTACAAATTCAATGCAATACCCATTAATATCCCAACACCATTCTTTAATGAAATAGAGGAAGCAATCCAGAAATTCATATGGAACAATAAAAGACCTAGAATAGCGAAAACACTCCTAAACAGAAAAAACAGTGCTGGAGGAATTACAATACCCAACTTCCAGCTGTATTAAAAAGCTATAGTAATAAAAACAGCTTGGTATTGGCACCGGAACAGGCCTGAAGGCCAATGGAACAGAATTGAAGACCCAGAAATGAACCCACAGAAATACGCCTACTTAATCTTTGATAAAGGAGCTAAAACAATAGTATGGAAGAAAGATAGCCTCTTTAACAAGTGGTGCTGGCAAAACTGGCTCAACACATGCAACAAACTAAAACTAGATCCTTGTATATCACCCTGCACCAAAACCAATTCCAAATGGATTAAAGTCCTTGAAATCAAAACAGACACCCTGAAAACACTAAAGGAAGATGTAGGAGAAAGACTTGGGCTCCTTGGCGTAGGACGGAACTTCCTTAACCAAGACCCAGAATGGCTACAAATCAAAGAAAGTTTGGACAAATCGGACTGCATCAAACTGCAGAGCTTCTCCACGGCAAAGGACATAGCTCGCGAGATAAACAGAAAACACACAGACTGGGAGAAGATCTTTACCGGACATTCAACAGACAAAGGCCTCATCTCTAAAATATATGCAGAACTAAAAAAATTACCTTCTTCCAAAACAAAACCGCAAAGAACCAATAGCCCCCTCATCAAGTGGGCTAAAGCCTTACAAAGAGACTTCTCTGATGAGGAAATGAGAATGGCCAAGAGACATATGAAAAAGTGCTCTACATCACTGGCCATAAAAGAAATGCAAATCAAAACAACATTGAGATTCCATCTCACCCCAGTAAGAATGTCATATATCAAGAAAACTAACAATAACAACTGTTGGAGTGGATGTGGCCAAAAGGGAACCCTACTTCATTGTTGGTGGGAGTGTAAACTGGTTCAGCCACTCTGGCAAGCAGTATGGAGATTCCTCAGAAGGCTAAATATACAACTCTCCTATGACCCAGCAGCCCCACTTTTGGGTATCTATCCAAAAGACCACAAACAAAATCACAGTAATGCCACCAGCACAACGATGTTCATCGCAGCACAATTTGTCATAGCGAGAATCTGGAACAAACCCAGATGCCCCTCAGTAGACGAATGGATCAGGAAAATATGGTACATATACACAATGGTATTTTATGCCTCTATCAGAAAGAATGACATTATCCAATTTGTAAGGAAATGGAAGGACTTGGAAAAAATTATACAATGTGAAGTGAGCCAGACCCATAGAAACATGGACTCTGCGGTCTACCTTATTGGGAATAATTAGTACAGGTTTAAGCAAGTCATAGCAGAGCATCACAAGGCCCAATAGGTATACCCTTATGATAACATAAGATAATGCTAAATGAAATGAACTCCATGTTATGGAAACAATTGTTATATCACAGTTGTAACTACTTTCAACGTCCTATGTGTATCTATAGCTTCTATTATTGATGATGTTCTTTTATCACCTTCCTGTGGTTGTACCTACACTATCTCTGTAATCTTATCTGAATATATTGGAAACCGTGTATACTGGTATTGGAAGTAGTAAATTGAAAGGGAATACCAAATTTGAGAGACACAGGGTAAAAAAAGACAAACAACTACAAAAGCAATACTTGCAAAACTGTTTGGTGTAAGTGAACTGAACACCTCCAAGTGGGGGGGGTGGAGGGAAAGGGGGGAGGGGGTATGAGGGACAAGGTAACAAACAGTACAAGAAATGTATCCAATGCCTAACATATGAAACTGTAACCCCCCTGTACATCAGTTTGATAATAAAAATTTGAAAAAAAATAGAATAAATGGCAACCAAAGCACAAAAAAATCACCCTTATAGGTTTGAAGAAGAAAGATATCTCTAAAATTATGTTTGTAAATATAAGCAGATGAAGCACATACAATTAATGTTAGGCTTATAATAATAACAGGTGTTTAGTATTTCCTTTCTTTTATTTGTCTGCTTCCTTCCTTTATATATCATTTTATCTTTATTAACATCAATTAGTAGTATAAGGAAATTTTATTTTGACATGTCCATACATACATATGGGCATACAAATGCATACGTGTGCATACATATAGACACTGGACACACACGTAAGCATGTATACCTACATGTGTATACACATGGACACAAACATGCAGACACATGCATATATACATACATTTATTTGTGTCTGTGAACAAATATGTGGCCTTGTCAAAATGAATCATCTTATACAGACTTGTGCATCAAGCTCCCTCCTCCCCTCTCTTCCTTCCAGAACCAATTTCAACAAGCTTCATTGTTCTATTTTATATATGCACATGTGGGATTTTGACTCTAGTTGCCTATCATCCTGCACAGGACTTGTTTAAAATACTGTCATTCATTTTTTAAAATGTATGCTAATGGTTCAAAAGGATTTCATCATGGTATTTCCTATACATCTATAGTAGTTTAACCAGATTGGTCTCTACTCTCACTTTTCCCAGACCTTCTACTCCCTATTAATCAATAGCTTTCAGTGAGTTTCCTTTTACTAACTTCATTCACAGATGCTGTGTATCAGTATTGTTCACCCACTAACATTCTCTTTCTTCTTTACCTAGACTGATATCTTAGAAGGTATTAGAAAACCAAATAAAACAATCATTTCCTAACCATGCATATTTTGCCATTGTTAGAATAGCAGAACATTAATAATAACATTAAATCCATATTGATCAAAGCTAATAGGCTCATTTGAGAGGTGATTTGAAAAATAGTTACAGTTAAATATTCACTAGTTCATATAGCACTGTATTACACAGTTTGTAAATCAATTCGAAGATCTCTATCTTCTGCTATTTCTGTCGTTGTGGACTCCCTTTCCTAGGCTGTGGATAGCACTGTGCCTTGCTTCTAATCCAGCAGCTGGTGCAGGTGATGGCTTTCTTTCTTGAAATTATTTTACCTTATAAAAATCCTCAGGCTCACCAACCAAACCTCCCTTGCTGGTTTTTGAAAACACAAACAAAAAGAGCTTTGAAAGCAAATGCACGTGACAGTTAAGTGCCAATAGATAAGCGAGAAGGGAAATATATTTTTCTCTGATCGAGCTTCCAAATGAGAACACAGAGCACTCAGGTCCTTGCTATCTAAGTAGAGAACCCAGCCAAAATGTGTACAGACTTCTTCTCTGTAGAAACCAGTGAGTAAACTTGTTCATCTTCTATAGATACTATAGTTATTATAAACTGAACAAGTATAAAGTAATTTGTTATCTGTCCTATTACACTTAGGATAGAATAAGAAAATCAGATATAAATGCCTCCTAGGATAATGGATACTAGTTAAAATTAATTTATGATAGCCTTTTTAAAAAAACTTGCAATTGGTGGTGAAATGAGACTGGAAATGATACAGAAAGTAAAATGTCCTAGGAGAGAAGCTTTCATTAACTTCTTAAAGTGAAGAAGTATAATTATTACAATTTAACAAATAAACACAGAGAACTACTTCATAATTAGATATAAATGTCAAAAGCTTTAATTAAGCCCAGTATCTTCCAGATTTTCCTTCCTTTGGTCGAATTACATGAATGTTTTCGCAGTTGTTCTGACTTTGAATTCCAGAGTTCCATTAGATATTTCACTTTTTTAATTTCTCGTCACTATAGATCTATGGACCTAAATATCAGACCCTCCCTTTTCCTGTGGATTTAAGGAGTCCTCAGCACTCCTCATTTGTCTAATAGCGTGCCAACCAGCCTTTGAACCTCTTTTACTGACCAAAACCTCGAGGTACCTGTCATATGGTAGGAAGATCAATAACTAGAGTCAGACTATCTCTGCGAATAACAGACCTTGTACTAAGCTAAAAAACTAAAAATTGTCAGAGGCAGCCCTTACTAAACCAAGGTTATCTGACATTGTGCTTCTTTTAACTTGCAATCACAATTGGCCTAGCAGGATCAAATATTTAACCCTAACCCTAAAACCCTATCCCTAATCCATCTAGGAAAAGCCAACTATGAAAAATAAAACCTGTATTTTTTTAAAACATGATATATTTTAATATTGAAAATAAGCTGTAATATACTGTTTGCTTATATTTCAAAAACAAATATTAGTAATAACAAAGTTTATTTGATGGAGCATCACGAGAAAATTTTAAAATTTTTAAATTTTAAAATTGCATAAATCTCTGGGAACAATGTGGCATGATAAACATGATTTTTATTTTCATTCTTTCACTATAGTAAAATAGAAAATTTCACTATAGTAAAACATTTTATAAATAATTCTAAGGCAATTAGGATGATAAAATCTCAGCAAATGAAGGGTTTTGTTTTGTTGTGTTTTTATAAGCAGTTGGTAACTTTATACTGAATTACTTAGGGACCTATGGGACCAATTCAGGAATATGAAGTATGACCTCCAATTCACTTTTAAGACATAGCAAAGAAATCTATTTGAAAGAACTAAGTAAAGGAATTGATGTAAAAAGTAGAGAAAGGCAGGTTTCAAGAATGATTTAGGAAATATCCAGTAATGTGAGAATTACAGAAAAGGAGATATACAATACAGCTCAGTTTGGTACATGCTAAATTTAAAGTGATACAGAAAATCTAGGCTCTGATAATGCATCCACAGACAATGGAAGGATTGCTTCATCTCTAGATTGAACAGCACAAAGCCAGAGGCCTTGTCTGACTCATTGTTCCATGTTTCTTGAAATACTAGCACCTATGCTAGAAAGTATCCAGTGAAAAATTGAATTCAGTTGACAGTTCTATTTTAGGAATGTCAGAAGGCCCAAGAAAACAAGATGTAATAAGTATCCCAATGTCTGTTCTTTTCTTTTCAATCTAAATTTGGCAGAGACCAGAAATACTTATAAATGTTGATTGCTTCACCATAAAGCACAGAAACAGTAAGTGTTGCAAAGAATAGAGTTAATCCAAAGTCCTATGATTTTCCAAAATCTTTGGATTCTTAAAAAAAATTAAAATAATTTTATTTCAATTAAGAGACCTTGGTATGGAAAAGTTAGCTTGCTCTCATTTATCCGTCATTTAAAATGAACTGAAATACACAATAACTCAAAAATTTTTGTAAATGAAATATCTGCCAAGATTCTTTCCTTGTTAGATGGAATTGCTCTGTGCAGTTCAAGTTATATCTATGAAATCCAATTTCTGCATAAAGCTTGTGATCAAACTCTATAATCCACTTCCCACATTAGCCAAGCTCTTTAATATGGCCTTCAGTCAGAATTATTTGATCTCTTTAACTTTCAGCTTCAGAGGATAGACAGGGCTCCAACCTGCCTTTCTTTAAGCTGTCAATTGTCATTTAAATATGAGAACTTTTTTTTTTTTAGCAATCATTATCAAACTTTGACTACAGGAATTCCCTGAGCCATTTTCCCACCTTAAGAAAAAAAATACACTTATCTTAATTTCATTTTTCAGACCATCTTTAAAAAGAAACTGCCTCAATTTAATGGCCAAGCTTCCTATAGAAATTCTGAGTGAGTATGATGGATTAGAAGAAAATAGCTAAATCCAAAGAACTTGCCTCGAATAAAACCTCTCTATATAAAGAAAAGCAGACAAATTTAGTCACTTAGACTTGCTTTTCAAGGTATTCTTCCCTTAAATAATAATACAAGTATGAAACGTGTTCTAATATACCTTGAAAAAAAGAAGAAATCTTTAGTTCTTATGAAATAAGTATTCTTGTGAGATGACCCACGGAAGGACATCAGATTCAGTTAGTATAGTCACTAGAATTCATCAGTGTAGTGTGGTCATTTCTGAATACTAAAACTAAAGGTCTAGAGCAATTTTAATCCATCTTTCCAAATGCTTCCAAATGTCAGAAATGTATGGATTAAAACCAGACAGTCAAACAATTTTTCAGCTCATCTAGACTTCCAAGTTGAGAGAACGCAGATTTGTGTTTGTTGTTTACATTGACTCACAGTTATTATCTATAACATCTATTAATTATTAAATTTCCATGTAAAGCACTAAGAACAAACTCCTAAATGAGAATTGTTATTGCTTCTGAAGGCATATAGATTTCTGTCCAAACTAAGAGCCATCAGGTAGCATTTTGAGGCATACCTCCTAAAGACAACTTACCATAGTTTCTCTCTTACCAACATCTCACTCACTATCATGCTATCATGGCTATCATGCTTTGCGATTCCTTCTTTCTCTTTCCACATATTTTTAACCAGAGTTGCTTTTTGTCATTTAATACTAAAATGTAACAACATGTATTAGCCAAGTTTGGCTTCTACGGGTTACTCAAAATGCCAAACACCTCAGATTAGAATCTTGGTGTGAGTTACTTATGTTACCCAGTATCATTTCCATCTGTAATCTGATGCAAATTTTTAAAACTTGCATTTCAGATATTTTTCTAACCCTAATTTACCCACTCACTTCCCCATTCTGTCTTCATGTTTCCAATAGTTTGGTAATTGCTTCTGTACTAAGTTTAGAGGTCCTCTTCTCAGTGCCTCAGCTGATAGCTGTCTTCTGCATATGATCATCACTGCAAGCACATCCTGGTGCAACAGTGTGTAGCATGGAGTGGGTGCACTGCATGTGGGAAATAAAGTCAGAGGCAGTCCATTTGCAAGAAAAGACACCCAATTCAGAGGGGGAAGTTACCAGACTCGTACTGAGATGCCAGTGGTAAAGTTCATGTGCCTGGAAGGTCCCTAGACAGATAGGCAAATAGGACATCAGAAGGAGGCCCACCAATAAGAGGAAATACGAACCATAACAAAAGGAGAAGGTATGAACCAGACTGCTTATGTGCCACAAAACACCGACTCAAGAAAGTCTTCCTTCAGCAAGAGAAGAAAGGGGAATGGAGACAATTGAGGCTGTCTTCAAATATCTGAACCAGTCTAAAAAAAAGTGCATATATTAAAATGACCCAATAGAAAAAAATAAAATTTAAGTGACATGCAGGAAGATTGTGCACCCTATAGCATTCAGCCAGCTAAGATCAGAATGGGAGTGGTGCAGGATTTATATTGATTAGGAAATGAATTGCTTGCTCTACCTTCCCAGGTTGTGCCAGCACAACAGAAACAGAATCTTGCAAACCCCTCATTAAAGTCTTGCTTCTGCTCTACTTTTTGTGTGTATGTGTATCAAAGCCTCACTTGGTACCCCATAAATAATGTATCATTTTGTATCAATTAAAAGTTGCTTTAAATAAAATACATTTGTGGAATCAAAGAAAAAGAATCAAAGGCATTATTACAGTAACAGTCCACCATAATAGCCTATGATCAAATGATAGGATCCTATTTTTTGCCTCTTTGGTCACAAGACAGACTATGCCTTGAAGCTTGTAAATATTAGTAAACAGGAGCAGAATGACAAGCCTGCCAACCAGATGACTGGCAATTTATCCTCACAAGCATTTCCTCAATCTTCAGAAATAGGACAATTTTTCTGATTGGCATGTGACTTTAAGAAAGGCTGTCAACTTGATTACTGGAAAGTGTCCCCCTGAACTGAAAATAATATCACAGTACAAAATTCTGCCCCTGTAGCTGAAGTGGCCTAGATGTTCCTCAGTCTGCAGCTGATTCCAGACAACCTTTCACCCCACCAGATAGGCAGCTGGCTGGTGGGAATCCTTAGAGTGCAGTTAAACCATTTGAAGTGCAAAAGACAAAGGGATTAGATGGTCTGCTTGGAAAGCCAGAAAAAAACCCAACCAAGCCCTGGAATATTCTCCTTTTCCCCTATTTTTCCAGTGCTGGGAATAGAGAAGCACTTAGGGGAAGAAATATGTATTCCCAATCAGGGGTAGGGGGATAGGCAAGCCATTGAGTCTGCCTTTATGGGAATTCTTTATCTCTCCCTCTCATGGCCTCCCAGGCATCCTGCCAGTTTGAGGTGATCCTATCAATATTTATAGCATTACGCACCAGGGTGCCTGTGTTCCACAGCAGGAAGAATTAATATGTGCTATCAACACCTATGACAAGACACATTTTATTTCTGTCAACAAATAAGAAATGTTTCCATGTCTTCTGTCAGCTGAATACTCAAGCCTTTTATTTTGCACAATAAACCATCTACGCTGGAGCTGCAAGATAGATTCTGAAATACAGTCCATTCTTTAAAATAGGTTTCTTCAGCTGAGGGGTAGCCCATCTTTTGGCCTGGATCCAAAATTCCATTCTATCTTCAGTGTATGAGGAGAGATTCTCTCCTCAAAGCATTCTCATGTGACCAAATAACACTAATAGGTATGACAGGAACAATGTGTGCCATTTCCTTTCCATTATTTTATTTTATTATTTTTAGTTATTTACTTGTTGTTTTTTGAGACTGAGTCTTGCTTTGTACCCAAGGCTGGCATCAAACTCTCAATCCTCCTGCCTCCCAACAACTGAGATTCTAGACCTGCACCACCATACCAAACTAAACATTTTCTTTTAACTTTTTTCTTTTCCTTTTTGTATATGAAGGATTTTTTAATCAAATTTAATACATTTTGGAAAAGCAAATGTAAAAATACTCAGGATTATCAAACCAGAATTGTAAATTCTCTGTGAATAATCAAAGACCAATTATAGGACCATTTTTATTACAAATCCAGAGTAACTGAGATACCAGTCACAGAATGACTGGCCCACTTCCTCAGTAGGAGTCCAATTGCGACCTGGAAGGGTCCCCACCCCATATTCTCCAACTCCTGCTTCACACCCCAACCACTTCACACTTCACACCCCAACCACAGCACATAGTCTAGACACACTTTCTTTTCCAGAGCTAAGGTGTTACCTCCTCTTGGCTCAAACCAACTACCTTCCTTTTATAAAGAACCCAGGTCCACCATTAGACTCCATCTCTTCTTCAGCTACTACAGGTCCAAGTTCCAGAGAGGCGGGTCCTCATGTAAAAGGAAGGGTTAGTGAGGTCGTAGTAGTCTTGTGCTAGCATCGCCCTATTATCGATCTCAACTGGGCTCCTAGCTATCTATCATCTTTGCACTGAAGTTACTGTTCTTTTTCTTCCTCATACTTTGCCAGTGTCCCTCCATTAGTGTCATGTCCTAGGTCTTCCTAGCTTAACTTTTCACTGAGGGATAGCTACCACTACCAAGATGAAAATCTCTTAGTCTTTCTTCTCTTAATCATTACCTACTTCAACAGAAAGGAATTTGTACTGGAGCCAAGAGTGAGTCCAAATATGCCTCTCCCTATAGACCCCCTGCCCCATAACAGACCTGCTCAGTAACAATGTCACTTTGAGACGCCAACCACTCTCTGCAGGTCCGTGAGCACCCTGGAGTCTCTTCACTGCCAGCCCCTTTAAATAGTACTTTCTTTTAAGGCTCTGACATGCTTTGAACATTGGCAGTGCTAAATTTCTAAAGTTATGAGGAGTTGGTAAAACAGATACCTGTGTGTTTCCTTGAGAATAAAAAAAAATAAGAGTCTTTCAATTACTTCTCAGAATAGAGGAAACAAGGACTCACAGCTCATAGATAAGAGAGGTGTGATTTAATCTTTTGGAGTGTGGGAATGAGGTTACTAAAGACTGAGAGGTACCTGTCCAGCGGCTTCACATGGAGTGGATGGATACTGCTGCTGGTACTGCCTGTAATCTCCAGGGTGCTAGCAGACAGTGTGGCTCTGATTCTCCTGCTCATGCCAGATGACCCACCTGAAGATCATAGTACTACTGCCAGAAATGGGTAGGTTTGAACTTGCCATGTCCAGTAGTCCCCAGGCGGCATATTCTTGGTATCTAATGAGTGTTTGTTATTAAAGATAAAACATAGAGCATTTGGAGCAGTAAATATCAACTAGTGATAAAGTTAGCAGAAACAGCCAGTTGCAATGTGCATACCTCAGTGCCAAAATAAGTGGTTGCCCCTAATTATTAGGGAAATTTTCTTCATGGCTTTCATATATTTTTATTTTATTAACTTTAAATACTTTTTAGGCAAGGTTAAGTGGACTCCAGAATAAATGGCAGAATGTTATCTCCCTTGTCATTTCTGAGTTTGATTACAGGATGATGATAATGATGATGATGATGATGATGATGATATACTTAATGTACTAATGTCATCTCATGCTCTCAGTTCTTTACCTGGATTATATAATTAAATTATTATAACCACTCTTATAAGATTAAAGAAATACTTTACTAGAAAACACAATTGTAGATGAAGCACTTTTCCCAAAGTCTCCCAAATGCTAAGCAGTGTTTTAGGAACTTAAATAGAGGTTTCTGCAATTCTGAATCCCTTTTAAGTCTTTAAGACAGCAGGTCATTGTCCCAAAGACCAACATGCTAGCGAATAATGAACCCCAAGCGCAATCACTTCTCAGTGTCATTCCAGTGCTTTGGAACATGAGTGCACCAACCATGTCTATCTGACTTTGCTTTCAGATGTTTATATTTGTTAAGAGACAAGGCCAATAAATGCCAATAAAGCAATTCAACAATAATTCAAGAGACAGTAATTTAGCTGTGATAAGAATGAAACCAAGTGCCAGCTTGGGATTCCACATAGGGCTATAGACTTGAAATCAGAATCCAGAGTTTCCGTGAAATACTGCCATTTATCTGTATATGACTTGAGAAGATTGAATTCGCTTTGATCTCTGTGTCTGGAGGATTTGTCTCCTGTCTCTACTAGACTCATGTCTTAGTCCTATGGATTCTAGAAATAAAAACCAAAGTGTTAACTCACTCTGGGTATTCCCAAATCAGGCAATAGATGGTACACCATGTGCTCACCTCTAGGAGATAACACTAAAGACAGACAGAACAATGTGCAAACCTTTGCAAGAGAGTCAAGGAGTCAAGGCTCTCACAGCCACTGAAGCTGCACAGAAGCACAGGAGAAGGCACTGGGGCAGAGGTAGTACCTGGGAAACAGGTGTCAGAAAAGTATTCAAAATTTGCAAAACAATGGGAATCCACAAGAGTTAAGACTAAATAGATAGCAGTTGTGAATAAAGCTATTAGACTGCCAAATGAAATGTCTTCTATTCTCCTACTTCAGCTGGATGGCATGTGGACTGTTTGGCCACCCTGGCTGAAGATGGCCTGGGGTTTATTCCTTTTCCTTGTAACCTAGGCTAGGTCCAGCACTGTAGGTGGCCTGGCAGTTAGGAAATGCATAAGCCTGTCTCTCAGTCTAAGGGTCTAAGCCATATTGTAGGCCACAGCAAAAAAAAACACCCGAGTTACCTCTCAAACATGTTGGAGCACTTTAAGATAGGGATCTATTCTTTCAAGGACAGAATTAGCTAGGTAGGAGCTGATGGGAGAATTCTTTAGAGTTCTTCAGGGAGGGTAAGTTAAGGCCACAAAAGTTTAGTATCTGGCACCAATGTTTAAAAACAAAAGGGCAGGAAATACATCCTCAAAGAAAAACATTATGTCATAAATGGCTATAATACTGGCATCCCATATTATAAGTAAATAATAGTCCAAAAGTCTCTCCCACCAAGTCCAATAGAATTCCAGACATGATACATATCCTTAATATGATGAAAAGCATTTATAAAAGAAAAACATGGACAGCAAATCATATGCTGAAACAGATCTCATTTGAATCAGAACAATTTTTAAGAGCAAACTAGAAGAAATGAATGAATAAGTAACTTTAACAGTCAAGAGACGATGGAGTACTGCCCATGCCACATTTTGTATAGGGGGTGACTAAGCAAGATCAAATTGAGAAGCAAAACACCTAGAAATTTAGAGATAATATTAACCCAAAGAAATTTGCCTACTTGTGCATGAACTTTGAGCTAAGTTCTTAGGGGACTGTCCTCTGGGATACAGGCAAACCCTAAGAAACAGTCTGAGTGGGATCTCAGATGTCCATGGTACTGAGACAATTCACATAAACAGCATGAACTTGAAGTAAATTATGTGAGTTGGATATACGTTAGAGTCAGTGACATTAGACTGACTAACCCCAGTAGGTTGGAAGCTCCCTGCTATTTGATAGATCTGTACAATCTTTCCTTTTATCACATTAAAAACTGAAACAAACAAAAAATAAAGCCATATTTTTCTTACATTAAAAACACAGCTTAATAGTATCTCTTTTAAACACGTGTTTTGCCCTTCCTGAGAAAAAACTCAAGTGAGCCCTTATCTCTTGTTCAGGGAAAAGTTACAAAGAGGAATTTAAACATGTTATTCTCTTAAGAGATTTTTTTTTCCTTGACAGCTTCAGAGTCTGAAAACACATATCGTTTGCTGCTATATCAGTTAAAAATGGTGTGGTGTTTTTTTTTATATTTCACTATTGATTTCAAATGAGACACTTAAAGAAAACAAAAAAACAACAGGGGTTTTGATATCACAAAGTGACCTCTCTCAGAGGCATTCTGTGACTACTGACTACTGAAACCTTGCAGAAGTCTGGTGCTTAAGGGATATTCTCAAGGAAAAGAGCCCATGGGGTTCTCTTTGGTCCTTTTCTTTGAGTTTCACATAATCTATGCATCCTTTCATCCTGCTTGTGTATTCCATTCTGAGTAACTATGGCCTCTTGTACCATTCATGTGGTAGGTTATTTGCCTCTCCGTTGTCTACTGAGAATCTGTCTTTATTGTGCATTTATAACAATATATAACTATAATGAAGACAGATGCTAGTAGAACAGGAACTATTTCAATTTATGCTTCTGCAGGGCCTCCATATGCAAAGATGGCTTAACAATATGTTGTTTCTGTCAATTACCACTAGATGGAGATAAAAATTTTGAAGTTCTAGATTAACATTCCTTTTTTTCTTTTCCAGAAAGGTTACAGTACAAAATAACACTATTGTTCTGTTCTTACATGCTAGTAAATGTTGTGTTTGTATGTATTTAAGAAAAACACACACATATATTATATAGATAACAAACCCCAAACTCACGCATTTGACATTAGACTTAAATATATATATATATATATACATTATACATTATATACATTATATGCACACTCACAAACATACACACAAACACCTACATACCTAAAGATTGTGATTCATTGAAGTACACACTAGTCTGGCATTGCTATAGTGTAAGAACATTTCTTTTATATTATTTAGAAAACTTTCAATGCTTGGCAAAGTACAAAGTCTTTTGATCATAGCCAGAAGTAAAGGATGTGTGTAAGAAAAAGGAGATGATGGTTATTTTCACAGCTAAATTCCTTTTCTATTCTCTCTAAGCTCTGTAGGTTCCTCCTGTTTTCTTGCTCCTTCCCATAGCTTCTAAGACATGCCTACTTTCAAAATGTACTTGACAGTTTTACGTAATGAAATTTAAAAGTTTAAAAAGGAGCTTCCTTACGCAGGGGAATTGTTTATAAATGGGCCTATCATATCCAGCTTCAGTTAAGTCTTTAACAAAGGAATTTCAAGTGTTTGAAAATTGGTAGAGAGAACCTGAATTATTTTCTCTTGGATTCTGAAATGACTCATCAAGGAAGAGGGACTCATACTGAAATGAAGGAAGATTGTGATGGATTTCCCTTTTGCTTCACCATGGTATTTTGGACCAGGGAGAATGGCTACCACTGAGTTCCTAATGACTTGAAGAAAGGGTAGTTACCTGAAGGACTTCTCACCAAGGAGTGGCAGCTTCCTAGAAACACTGTAAGCATTGAGATAACTGAGAAGGAAAAGGCAAATCCTCTGGACATAGGCATTTTGCTCCATGAAGGGAAAACAAAATAAACCCAAGTGGGAACTGTGAGTGGGTGAAGTGGGGACTGCCAATAGAAGAAAGACTGGCAGCTCCCAGGACCTCTGAAACCTTGCCCACTCATGTCTCTGTCAATCACCGAAAAACCTTGAGCTACAAAGAAACTAAAATCTGTATTGTAAAAAAATTAAAATGGAAAAATTGAGCATGCTGTGAAGTTCTTACTATTTGGAGTGATTGGGGTTTTTTTCCTCCTATTTAAAGCCAGGGAATTCGTGGAAATGATTGGTAAGTTTACAGGGAGATAATCGTGCAGCAAATGAAATTATTTCCTTAAATTTACCCTTTTAAAAAGATTCTGATTCTCAGAGGTAAACTTTTTAATTCAACTAGGTATCTGCTAATGTCTCTGAGGAAGAGAGGGTTGCAGCTGAACTTTTTTTCCTGTTTGCTAGTACATTATAATTTCCCATCAGCTGATCCACCCCCCCTTCCCCAGCTCCAATTTATATGTACTCTGCAATTGTTCTAGTTTCTTATTTACTTATCAAAAATTTGTTTGATACTAGATTTCGGCCTCTGCTCTTACAGAAATATTCCTATAACATGAACATGTTTCTCTGAAATGAGAATAATTACCATTCCTCTGAGACTTTCAGAACCATCTGAGCAGTGACAAAATGGGTCACATAAATGAGTGTGAGTTTGTAAAAACACAGAAAATGGCATGTGGTCCATGCATAGTTTATGTGTGTCAGAAAATTTCCCAGGGGAAATGACCATGAAGTGAAATGTTTCCAGAATAACTGTCTTTTATTTATTCACATTATTAGGAAAATGGAGGAGAAAGGAAAACAAAAAAAAATATGCTGGACTCCATTCTCAACAGGCTAGGACTGTTTATTGAGGCATAAGAGCAAGGAGTACAGCCTTCCCGTGGAAACAGAGTCTGTGCAGTGAGATAGAGTTGGAGCTAGGCTTGTATGGGGTCTGAGCAAGGAGCCAGAGACTATCAGAAAGGATGTTAAGGGTTGGGGGATGTGGGACTTTCAGTAGGGCCCACAATGAAATGTTTGTGGGCAAGCTTAGGTCAGATTGCCATGCCTGCACATCAAACACGTCCACTTATACCTGGGGTTTTCTTGGCATTCACATTTGCCTGGAATAACAGGGTGGTGGTCAATCCTTCATATTCCATCTTTAGATACATAAGAAGATTGGGCTAAGAGGGGAGAGGTAAGTCCTTCATATAAGGCCTGTGGATAGATATAAAGATTGGGCTGGAACAGGACACTGGCAAAGAAGTCAAACTCTTTGGATTCTTTCATCCTATCTTGTTGGAGATTTATTGTCCAAACCGTCCTGTTTTAGATATATGGTGTAAATAGTCCCAATTAGGGTTTTAAGGAGACACAGGTGCTCCTGCACTTTTATATAAGGTTAGGGGTGATGTTTTCCTGAGAACCAGAAGGCGGCCAAGAGAGGGTGGTCAGTGGGAGCAGCATGGAGTTATGAGAACAAAGAAGATTCTCATCATTTGAAATCCTGAAGGGGCATAAAAAGTTGAGAGATGTCATGGTCTTTTCTGGCTACTTCTTGCTGACATAGGGGCATCAAGAAGTTACTGGGCTGGGGCTGGGGATATGGCCTAGTGGCAAGAGTGCCTGCCTCGGATACACGAGGCCCTAGGTTCAATTCCCCAGCACCACATATACAGAAAATGGCCAGAAGCGGCGCTGTGGCTCAAGCGGCAGAGTGCTAGCCTTGAGCCGGAAGAAGCCAGGGACCTGCTCAGGCCCTGAGTCCAAGGCCCAGGACTGGCCAAAAAAAAAAAAAAAAAAAAGAAGTTACTGGGCTGGAGTTTTCAGGGTCCATGTCTGCTCTCTTCAGGGCAGGCTGGTGTAAACAAAACCTCCAGTTCCCTGCAGTAACAAGATGGTTTTGACTTGCTCCCAGGTACTGTCCTGAGTGAGGGTTGTAATCTTGTTAAAGAGAAACTTTTGAAAAAGTTTGAGAAGGAGGAGTAAGAGGATGGCTGTTAAAGGTCCTAATAGAGAGACCAGCCAGGGGGTCACCATGAGAGGGAATCCCACCAGGATGTCCACTGGCATGATTCTCATAATCCACCAAGATGCTTCTGCAATTGAGTTGAAACCAGGCAAAAGGCTGACAAGGTGGCAAGACCAGCTGACATGAACAACACAAAAGAACACACCTTGGCCATGGGTCAGAAAAGTTCCGTTTGGAGCACAATCCCAATTGTAGCCCATTACAGGGAAGAATTTCCATATAACTGGGCTGGAGGAACGAAGGGAGTGCCTGGGCAGAAGAAAGCATGGTGAACTGGCTAAGAATAACCACTCAGAAACTAGGGCTGAATTGGAGCAGTTAAGGGCCTGGTGAAGAGCCTTGATCTTTTCCTGTAAATAGACTATAGATGTCTGAACTATATAGTATGGTTGGAAAACCCAGGAAGGCACCAAGACAAACTATCCTGTGTCTATGACTCACTTTAAATTCCTGCCTATTTAGAAGAAAGACAGGTATGAACATTAGATAGGCATGCTTATTAACTTATTTTCTCTTTGTCTCCCACCTCTGGTTAATTTTGAAAGGTTAAGTACAAAGTGACTCCCTTTAAGGTGTGACACCATCGTCTCTTATCCAGGTGCCTCTGAATGGACCCTCATCACCAGAAGAAGCTATGTCCCAGTGATGTCTGCTCCTTGCTGGGATGATATCCCACTTGCTCATTGTTGGGATGGCATGGCCCAGTTAGCTAATGGCATGTTTCACATTAGAGGGGAAGGTGACTGACATTTAGGTTGCCATGATACCCTTTTTCCAATTGAAGCCACAAAGAGATCAATAGATTTAAGCAGTGCTTACCTAGAATTTAAGAATAGAAATTAAGTTTGACCAATAAATACTTGTAAGTTATTTATCCCTTTATGGGTTTGACTAAATGCTTCAGAGAGTTAAATCTGTAATGATAAAACTCAATAGTAGCTAATTTGTGGGCATGATGAGAATTTTAAAACAGCAACTGATTCATTTGAAAGACCTTGACACAGCACTTATGTGAACTTTGGTTTAGTTACCACTTAGTTTTGTGTCACTAAAACTTGACAAACTTAGTAGTACACAATTACTTTCATAGATGGACATAAAGAGTGAGATACTAGTTTTTTCATCAGTCTAATTTTGTATTGAATATAGCACTTTAGGATACTAATTAAGATTGAAGCCATTGTCAACTTTGTATCCAAGGCAGCTTACATACTCGGGAAGCAGACATTAGACAGTGAAAAACAGCATTCACATTAAAAGATGTTCACTTGAAGGGCATTAACATAAACACTTAGGTGAACTTTGGTTTACACAAACAAGCAAGCATATGCAAAGGATAGGTGTTGGGCAGAAACCTGAGTTCTGGAAAGTAGACTAGTATGAAATATACTTAAATATAAGGAAATGTATTTAAAGATGGATACATACAATGATAGCAAAACACATTACTCGATGACATACTGAGGAAGTCTGTAGTTGTAAAAGACACTGAAGCAATCTCTAAGAAATTTGCCTTTAAAATAAGCCCTTAAAATTTACCAATAATTAGCAAGACCAACATTTGAAGGGAAGAAGGCTTTGCTAGGGCTGAAAGACAAAAAAGACCATGTCATGTATGATAAATTAAATCCTGCTTCCCCATGTCCTGAAATGTCATATTTGGTTGATGTTTCAGTTGGATCCAGATAAAGAAATAGATGTGTTTTAGTAAATTTAGGATAATTTACAGGCAGGCATTTCAGAATTTGAAAGCATGTGAGTTTGCTTTAGATTAACACAAACAATTTGGCAGTTAATCTAGAATTGGTAACCATAGAACTAGGACTATCCTTTGACACCAAAGGACATGCAAAGGGGCCTGAAATGAATACAGGGTACACAAGATCTCCTTAAGTAAGATAATTACTTTTATTCCAAAGTCAGAGCTAGCTAAAGTTGATTACTCAGCAAGGAGGAAAACCCACTCTTCTATGTCCCTTGAGTTCTTGCTGGGGAGTCCCATTAGCCAACCCCACCAAAAGCCTGAAGATATAGAAGCCTTTAGGTTCATCCCATATATTTCAGTCATCTATGGCAGAGAGCAAGATAAATGGAGAAGTGTTGTGAGTAGATCTGGAGGAACAAATAGAAAATGATTGCTTCCCTTCATTTCATAATGAACAAGTACTGGGGAGGTTATCTTTAGACCAACCATATTTTCATAAAGCAGAAATTTAAAAAAAACTAACAGCTTTGCATCCTAATATCCATTCATTTAATGATATTCCTTGGCTCTACTATTTCTCTGCCCATTTGGATGAATCTGTTTCTTATTAGCAAGATAGTTTCCATAGTTGCTTCAGATCATATACCCTGGAGATACAGAGACCTAGTTTAACTCCAATTCTCAGCAGGAATCTCTGTACTCTGTCTACCTATTCTTCTGAATTTATGTTTCTAGCCTGGCCATAAACAATCCCCCAAATGTCAGCATTCCCAGTCTATATGGTCACCTAGGAAGCTTGGTGAAAGGCAGAATCTTGAACCTTGTCATTAGAGATTGTCAATCAGGTCATACCAGGAGCCTTGGAGTCTGTATTTAAAACAAACCTCCCATCTTGAGTGTTTTCCCACAAAAATGGCAAACGTTTAAGGAGAGAGATATGCTTATCTAATGAGTTGAGCATTACATAATATCCACATATGTAGAAACATCATATAGTATCTCAATATATCCAATTTTATGTCAATTAAAAGTTAAAATAAGGGCTGGGGATATAGCCTAGTGGCAAGAGTGCCTGCCTCGGATACACGAGGCCCTAGGTTCGATTCCCCAGCACCACATATACAGAAAACGGCCAGAAGCGGCGCTGTGGCTCAAGTGGCAGAGTGCTAGCCTTGAGCGGGCAGAAGCCAGGGACAGTGCTCAGGCCCGGAGTCCAAGGCCCAGGACTGGCAAAAAAAAAAAAAAAAAAAAAAAAAAAAAAAAAAAGTTAAAATAAATACAACAAATCTTCCTATGTAAACCTTATGCTTGTGATCCAAAGAAGTCAACTCCTGAGGAAATCTGGGACAATTGCTATGGTGAAGACAGCATGTTACTGAATAGGCATACTTCTGAAAAGATTAATGTATCACCAATCTTGTTTAAAAAGTGGACATTTGGGGGAAAGATATGTTGTCAAAATGGAAAAGAACTATTCAGTGATTTTTCTTGATTTACAGCTAAAGATAAAATGAAGAGAGCCATTATAACAAAAATTTTGAATTGCTAGTAACATTATTTGGAAAGGCTTTACTAGTTTCTCTGTTTTCTCTTCTGTAAATAGTGGTTCATGGCTCCATGGCTTTATATTTCTCTAAGCATTGAACCCCCAGGGACTTTATCTGATGATTTTTTAAGGAGAGAACACTATTTGTAGAGGAGACTGACATTTCCCCATAAATGCATATAAAGTTCCTCAGTTAACCTTACCCACTTGATCAATCACTTTACCCTCCCTCTCTGCTTTGGAAAACAAATTCAACTGGTCTATTTTCATACATGCATATCAAAGACTTCAATCATAATCACCCTCATTCACTCTTTCCCTTTTCCCCTGGTACCCACCCCAACAGAACCTGTTTTATGCTCTTGCATTTATTTTTTTACTCCAAATTAAGTGCACCAAGGATTTTCATCAAGGTGTTTTTGCACATTTATATGGTATATTTTAATCAGAATAATTCTCTGTTGCTTTCTTTTCTGTCCCTTTTGTTGATGGCTTTCAGTAAGATTTCTGTGCCATCTTCATAAATAGATGCAACATGTCTCCATAATATTCAGTATCCATTATTCTCATTCCCTCTCCTTCATCTCCTTCTTTCACCTAAACAGTTCCATAGTGACAATACAGTTCTATGCATATATATGTATATATATATATATATATATGTTTGTGTGTGTGTTATATATATATATATGATTTTTTCTCTTTCTTTTCTGCTTCCCTCCCTACCCAGAGTTCAGTAATGCTATTTAGTAGTCAGTAATTTATATTTGAATGGCATTTTTAGTTTTGTATTTTTAGTAAATTCACATTTGTGGGTTTTTTTCCAATTAGTAGCATTTTTGTGCTGAAACTGGGATTTGAACTCAGGACCAGGGTGCTGTCCCTTAGACTTTCTTTGCTTAAGGCTGCTGTTCCACCACTTAAACCGCAGCTCCACTTTCCTGCTTAATTGGAGATTAAGAGTCTTATGGGCTCTTCTGCCCCAGTTGGCGTTGAACAGTGAGCCTTAGATTCCAGCCTCCTGAGTAGCGAAGATTAAAGGTATGAGACACTGGCACTTGGCCTATCTAGTGATTTTAAAACTGACATTTAAGGATGTTAGGGAAACTCAAACTATAAAGTACCCCTTTGAATATTTTCTTTTTTTAATCATGAACACAATCTTTTTTCTTATCATGAACACAAATCTCTACACTATATGGAAGCTTTGGACTTTCAGCTTTCCATATCAGGCTTTCATTTGGAGAAGCAGTTACCACACTTTTTCTGAAAAGGACAAAGCAGTAAATACTTTGGACTGTGCTGGCCATCTGGTTGCTGTCACAACAACACACACTTGCTGTTGCACTGTGAAAGCAACCATTAGCTAAAAGCAATTTTGTGTTGCTATACTTCAGTAAAACTTCATCCATAGTCAACAAACTCAACTCCATATCATTTCGTAGACCATGAAATATTATTTCCACTGTTTAGTATTTAAAGTGTGGAAAGCATTCTCACCCAACAGACTATATAAAAGTGAATGGTGGATTATAATCTGTTTACCTCTTGTGTTAAGTGTACAGGATATAATGGTTAGAACACATAGAATTTAAGTTTTTTTTCATATTCTTAAGTAAATGGTATGAGGACTGGGATTATGGCCTAGTTTTAAAGTGCTCGCCTCATATACATGAAGCCCTGGGTTCAATTCCTCAGCACCACATATATAGAAAAAGCCAGAAGTGGCACTGTGTCTCAAGTGGTAGAGTGCTAGCCATGAGCAAAAAGAAGCCAGGGACAGTGCTCAGGCCCTGAGTTCAGGGCGCAGGACTGGCAAAAAACAAAACAAAACAAATAAATGGTGTGAAAGAAAATAGATTTACCAGCAACCTATTGCAGGTTATGCCCTAAAATGTGTCTCAAAGGAAAGGTAAAGGAAAAAAGTCAGAGTGATGGCACTAAATTCCAGCTGTCAGCCTCATCCTATAAACAATGTCTTTCCAGAAAATTCACTCTATTCCCTAAACTACACTTTCTTTATCTGTTAGCACGCAGAAGATGCTACTTTTTTTCTAATTTTTTGACTTAAAAAAAATTTTTTAAGTATTTATTACCAAACTGAATTACAAGGAGGTTACAGTTTCATGCATTAGGCATTGGATACATTTCTTGTACTGTTTGTTACCTCCTCCCTCATTCCCGCTCCTTCCTCCCCCTTTCTCTCTCCTCCCCCATGAGTTGTTCTGTTCATTTACACAAAACAGTTTTGCAAGTATTGCTTTTTTAGTTGTTTGTCTTTTTTCACCTTGTGTCTCTCTATTTTGGTATTTCCTTTCAATTTCCTAGTTCTAATACCATTATACACGGTTTCCAATATACTCAGATAAGATAAGAGATAGTGTAGGTACAACCACAGGAGGATGATACAAGAACATCAACAATAATAGAAGCTACAGTTTAACATGGCACGTTGAAAGTACTTACAACTGTGATATAACAATCGTTTCCATAACATGGAGTTCATTTCACTGAGCATCATCTTATGTGTTCATAAGGGTATAGCTATTGGGCTCTTGTGATCCTCTGCTGTGACTTTCTTAAACCTGTGCTAATTATTCCATATGAAGGAGACCATAGAGTCCATGTTTCTTTGGGTCTGGCTCAATTCACTTAGTATAACTTTATCCAATGGGGCAATGTCATTCTTTCTGATAGAAGCATTAAATTCCATTGTGTATATGTACCACATTTTCCTGATCCATTCATCTACTGAGGAGCATCTGGGTTGGTTCCAGACTCTAGCTATGACAAATTGTGCTGCGATGAACATTGTTGTGCTGGTGGCTTTACTGTGATTTTGTTTGTGGTCTTTTGGATAGATACCCAAAAGTGGGGCTGCTGGGTCATAGGGGAGTTCTATGTTTAGCCTTCTGAGGAATCTCCATACCGCTTGAAAGAGTGGCTGAACCAGTTTACATACTCAACAGCAATGAAGAATAGTTCCCTTTTGGCCAAATCCCCTCCAACAATTGTTATTGTTAGTTTTCTTGATATATGACATTCTTACTGGGGTGAGATGGAATCTCAATGTTGTTTTGATTTGCATTTCTTTTATGGCCAGTGATGTAGAGCACTTTTTCATATGTCTCTTGTCCATTCTCATTTCTTCATCAGAGAAGTCCCTTTGCAAGTCTTTAGCCCACTTGATGAGGGGCTATTGGTTCTTTGCGGTTTTGTTTTGTAGGAAGGTAATTTTTTTAGTTCTGCATATGTTTTAGATATGAGGCCTTTGTCCGTTGAATGGCCGGTAAATATATTCTTCCAATCTGTGGGCTTTCCGTTTATCTTTCGAGCTAAGTCCTTTGCCCTGCAGAAGCTCTGCAGCTTGATGCAGTCCCATTTGTCCAACCTTTCTTTGATTTGTAGCCTTTCTGGGTCTTTGTTAAGGAAGTTCCGTCCTGTGCCAAGGAGCCCAAGTGTTTCTCCTACTCCTTCCTTTAGTGTTTTCAGGGTGTCTGTTTTGATTTCGAGGTGTTTGATCCATTTGGAATTGATTTTGGTGCAGGGTGGTATATAAGGATCTAGTTTTAGTTTGTTGCATATGTTGAAACAGTTTTCCAGCACAATTTGTTAAAGAGGCTATCTTTCTTCCAGACTATTGTTTTAGCTCCTTTATCAAAGATTGAGTAGGCGAAGTTCTGTGGGTTCATTTCTGGGTCTTCAGTTCTGTTCCATTGGTCTTCAGGCCTGTTCCGGTGCCAATACCAAGCTGCTTTTGTTATTATAGATTTATAGTACAGCTTGAAGTTGGGTATTGTAATTCCTCCAGCACTGTTCTTTCTGCTTAGGATTGTTTTTGCTATTCTAGGTCTTTTATTGTTCCATGTGAATTTCTGGATTGCTTCCTCTATTTCATTAAAAATGGTGTTGGGATATTAATGGGTATTGCATTGAATTTGTAGATAGCCTTTGGCAATATTGCCATTTTGATTATATTAATCCTCCCAATCCAGGAACATGGGAGGTTTTTCCATTTCCTTAGTTCTGCCTTAATTTCATTTCTCATGTATTTAAAGTTCTCATCATAGAGGTCTTTTACTTCCTTGGTTAAGGTTATTCCTAGGTATTTTATGTTTTTTGAGGCTATTGCAAAAGGAGTTACTTTCCTGATTTCAGCGTCGGTCTTTGGGTCGTTAGCATAGAGAAAGTCGGTTGATTTTTGAGGGCTTATTTTATATCCTGCAACTTTGCCAAAGTTTTTTATCAGCTCTAGTAGCTTGGGAGAAGAGTCTATGGGTTTCTTTAGGTATATGATCATGTCATCTACGAAGTGTTTGTTTGATGACATTGGTTGCTCCTGTATTTGGTGTGTAGATATTTGGGATGGTTATATCTTCCTGTAGAAGAGATCCCTTTACTAAATGTAGTAACCTTCTTTGTCTCTTCTTACCTTTTTTAATTTGAAGTCAATTTTGTCTGATACTAGAATTGCAACTCCAGCCTGCTTATGGGGGCCATTTTCCTGATAGATTTGGTTCTAGCCTTTCACTTTTAGAAGATATTTACTTTTGCTGGATAGATGTGTCTCTTGGAGGCAGCAGAAAGATTGATCTGGATTTTTGATCCAACTTATGAGCCTATGTTGTTTGATTGGCAAATTAAGTCCATTTATGTTCAGAGTTAGGATTGAGAGCTGATCATTTGTTCCTTTCATTATCCCTATCTTGTTATAGGCTGTGTCTTCCCATTTGTTGATCTGATATTCTGGTTTACTATTTAGGGTTCATTTCTCTGTTTACATTGGGATCTTGATTATTTTCCCTATATTGTACATCTTTGAGGATTTTCTATAAAGCGAGTTTGGTGGAGATATATTGTTTCAGTTTTTCCTTGCTGTGGAAGACTTTTATTAGACCTTGGGCTATGAGTGAGAGTTTAGCTGGGTACAGTATACTTGGTTGGTATTTTTATTTAGTGTTTGGCATACCTCCTTCCAGGCTCTCCTTGCTTTCATGGTCTCTACTGAGAAGTCTGGGGTAATTTTGATTGCTTTTCCTTTATATGTAGTTGTTTTCTTCTCTCTAACAGCTTTTTTTTTTTTGGCCAGTCCTGGGCCTTGGACTCAGGGCCTGAGCACTGTCCCTGGCTTCTTCCCGCTCAAAGCTAGCACTCTGCCACTTGAGCCACAGCGCCGCTTCTGGCCATTTTCTGTATATGTGGTGCTGGGGAATCGAACCTAGGGCCTCGTGTATCCGAGGCAGGCACTCTTGCCACTAGGCTATATCGCCAGCCCTCTCTCTAACAGCTTTAAAGATTCTTTCCTTGGACTCTACTGATCCTGTTTTGATCACAGTGTGTCGATGGGATGTCCTATTCTGGTCTTGTCAGTTTGGGGTTCTAAATGCTTCTTATATCTGTATAGGCCTATCCTTCTGGATATTTTGGAAGTTCTCGGCTAATATTCTGTTAAATATGTTGCCAATTCCATTAACTTACTTCTCCAGGTTTTCCTCAATACCTATTATCCTTAAATTGGGCTTCCTGATTGTGTCTTGAATCTCCTGTAGCGATCTGTTTTGTTGATTGGATTGGTTTTGTATTGACTTTTCATCTTTTCCATAGATTCTAGGGAATCTTCAGCTCCTGATATTCAATCCTCTGCTTCAGTTAGTCAGGACTGTAGGTTAGCTACTTGATTCCGAATCTCTTTTCCTTCTGACTGGACTTTCGTGATAATATCCACGTCCTTGCTATACTTGTATGTTAGGTCCTGCATGGACTTCTTTACTTCATATACTTCATTGATTTGGTTTTAAGTGCTGTCTCTCAAATTTTTTAGCTGGGTAACTATCTTTTTGTTTGACTCTTGCAGTTCAATTAACTTTCTATTTGTGGAGGCCATGAAATTCTCCATTAATTTTTGCTTTGCCTCCTCACACTCTAGAATAGTTGACTGAAGAGATTCAAACTTTTCATTTATCATTCTTATCAGTAGACTTTGTAGAGCATTTTGAGGGTTCTCTTCTATTTCTTTGATTGACTGCTCTGCTTCCTACTTGTTTTGAATGGGAGATGAGACTCCATTGTTTGGCATCTTTCTTGTGTCAGAAGATACTCCTTAAAGAAGAGCCTCTTTCCTTTTTTAAAAAATAAGGATAATGGAAGGGATGACATTGTCGAAAAGAAAATGCACTCTTCTGCCTGACTTATGTAACACTGACCCCTCTATTTTTAGCATTTTCAAATAAAAATAATGAAATAAAAATAAAGAGAAGAGCTGCAGCTCCCATTTACTGATTATAATCCTGGATTGCAAATCACTGTATTCACTAATAACTGTAGTCCTCAACCTTGAAAGTGTATTGTAACTTCTTAGGAAGAGTTTGAAACAGTTGATAGAGCCATACAGTGGATAAAAAAAAAACACTATCTCTAAAGGAGATGGGTTAAAAAGCATCTTGTTCAGTCATGCTTCTTTTATTTATTTATTTTGTAATTAAGTAGTTGTACATGGGAGTTGCCACTTGACAAAGCAGTTTGTTTTTTTAAATAGAACACTGGCACTTATGTTGTGGTCATGCAAATAGCCATGAATCAGAAACTTAGTAGGCAATTTCTCTCTTTGTCTCTCCTTCCTGCTCCCCTCTCTACTCAGCTACGATTTGAAATTTCTGCAAATCCTTGCCACGCTGTATCACTGAGCTTGGCAATGTCTTGTCCCCTCCTATGTTTGTTTACTCTTCCCTGCAATCCCATCTCCTCACTACACAAAAAGCTTGAAGTGTACCTGAGTTCAGTAGTCCTTGGTACCTAATCTAGGTCGGGAGAGGAGAGGGAAGACAGCGGGGCACTGACCCTCCAGTCTAAGCAGACCAAATAACAAAGGCTGCTAAATGATAGAGAAATGCTGCAAGCCACCTGGACTGACTACATTGGAGAATATAGCACTAAATGGTCCTCATGTTCCCCGAATGGACAGGACATACCACTGACAAGTCATAGCACAGAGCAGAGTTCAGAGATGCCCTTAGTAAGTCAGTAATTCATATCTGAACAGTATTTAATTTTTGCATTTTTAGTATCTTCACATTTGAGACTTTTTTCCAATTAGAAGTATTGGAAAAATATCTAAGTTTCATATTACTTCTATTAAATAAACCATTCTCATTTCATACCATACCACAATTGTAAAGTTACTTCCTCACCCCCACTCCTTCAAAAGAAAGCAGTTCTGTCATTCCTCCTGGCATTATAATCTCTGCTATACTCACAGCTCATGATGCCTGAGCTGTCTTAGAGGTTCTCTTGGTCTCTTCTTGATTAATCCCTGTTTAGGTAAAGCATGCTGACCTAGGACTCTTTCTGTCATCCCTAATCCTCCAACCTAACAAACCCAACTAAACCTTTCCCCCCATTATCTGCTGAACTTTCATCTGCATTCTCCAACACTAACAGAGCTCCTTTCTTTCAAAGGCTGTAGACAGAGAATGCAAAGACTCAGAAAATAAAGTATATTTGATTGACAACAGATCAATATATCTTGAATTCACCAGCTCTAATGGCCAGATGAAGGAATGGATTTTGTGGTAAGTGTAAAATCAGCAGTGGCAGAACGCTGCCGTGCAATGAAAGTTAATATTATCTCAGAATCCTGACACCAATATGACACATGTCATGATTTTTAATATGAGATAAAATCTGAATCCTTTCATAAGCTTACAGAGAGCCATTTTTCTCCTTCAGAATTATTTCTTCTAACACAAATACACTGACTACAGAGTACAATCTCATTTCTTTTTCCTCTCTGTTTCCCCATCTTGCCTTTTATAGCTCAATATTTTCTTTATGTCTTTTCACATTTCTATGAGAATTGGCAAGACTATTTTAATAATCCATAGACTTAAAAAATCCATAGGTGACTATGTCTCTAGTCACAGTATGCCACATAACAATTTTGAAATGAATATGTAATTTTCTTCTGTTTACTTGGAAGCTGGGAAGATTGTGAAAAGATGGGACTAATGGTATAGTGGGCATTCTGTGCTGCTAAGAGCCAGGATTGCTATAAACCTAGACACAACTTAATAAATGAAGATATATTTGCCTGAGCACAACCTCTATAGGGGTCCTCAAATTCTGCTGTTCCTATTATATTTTCTTGAATATTAAAAATTACTTCAAAAGTGATAGATAAATCCTCATCTTATAGAAACTGCTTTATTTCTGCTGTTGATATTCCAAAGAAATATTACATTCTGAAAGCAATTAGGAAAACCTTTGCAACTACATTCCTAAATGTATTATATTAATAGGATGGCATTTCACAAAGAGTTTAAATGTGTGGATTCACTAATTTCTTTTTAGATGCTATCAAGCCTATGGTTGCTAACTATGCTAAGATAGAGAAAAATCACTATTAAAAAGTTATGAAAAAACAAACAAGCTAGAGACACTTGTAGATGAAACTTTTCTAAGACTAAAATTTGTTCCTTCCCCTCTAGGGACACGCTTCAGGGTAATGTTATTTATTGGGAAAGAAAGAAAATACTTTTTTACCTGATCCTGGCAAGGAGACAAAGTCTTCTCTCCGAGAGTTTTTAAGTGGGTCTAAAAACTAACTCAAGATAAAATAGATTAACTGAGAATGCCACACTAACAATGTAGATTTTACATGACATACAAATCTTATAAAGCCTGTGGAAGGGCTCTTGGCTGAAGTTCTTCCCAAAGTGGTAAAAACTAAATGATTTTACATACAGTTGAATAAAAGAGGAAATGGTGGAAACGTGATTGAATTATGCAGAGAGGCTAAAGGAAGGGAAGATTTCATAAGTTTTCTTTGCACCTAAGTTTTGTGGCCTGACTTGCCATTCAGAAATAGTTATTTCCTCTTGACATTTGGAGAGCATCTTTCACATGGGACTTTTGATCACCAGGTTTCAGGAAGAAAGAGAATATTACAATTACCTGTTGATCTTCTTATCAAATTTCTTTAGCTCAAAGTAACCCATATATCAAGGTGGCATATTTTGGGAAGGCATATCCAAATATTCTTTCTCTGTGTTCCTTTAACAAGAGGGTATGTATGTTCCTAACCACCTCAATCATTTCAGAGAAGCAGGAAAAAACACTCCAGCTGAATAGTCCCAGTTCTGGGTTTCTGACCTTATGCCAAGTCTTTCATGCTATCTCAGAGACATGGGTGAATTGTGTGGGCCCTGGGTGAGCACTTGTCTGTTGGCCAGACCCACTAGTGCACAGAAACACAATTGGCACTTCAGAAACTAGGGACTTTTGCCCAAGGCTCTAAGGTCTTGCCCTTCAAGGGTGAAGGAAATTCTTAGCTCTAAAATAGCAAGAGAAAGAAATACAGATGAAAAACAAAGCTAATGGGCAATACATACACTGCCTCACATGCAAACCTGGCTGATTTCATGGCTGCCCCCAAAAAGACTAAAGGACTGAAAATTCCAATCATTTACAGCATCAACAGTGAACAAAAAAGTCCCAGCAGACTTATTTCTTCCCATCTTATTATAGGAAGAACGAAGAAACATTGAATTTTGCACACTGCACATTTGAATGTCAAAGTTGAAAGAAAATTGCTATTAAGGGTTTCTCCTAGCACACTGACTAGCAAGTTTCTACCTGGCCTAGGAATGTGACCATTTTGAACCCTTGTGGTATTTTAAAGTCACACTAAGAAAAACAGCCAAGCAGTCAATAGGTCGCCTTTTCACCAAGTAAAATCACCCTTCCATCATTTCAGAAAACAGAAGTGTGTGTGTGTGTGTGTGTGTGTGTACTGACAGAGAAGCAGGGAACAGTTTTTTAAAATATACAAGTTCCATATGGAGAAATAAAGAACAAATATCAGATTTAGAGTCATTTGCCCCATTTCACAGTAAACGTCAGAACTACATTCAAACAAAGCTGTCCTTTTCTATAAAGCTCTTCCTCTTTTTTTATTTTTATCGGGAGATTCTTTGTGTCATATCTATATATGACACGAGTAGAGACAATAAGCAACAAAACAAAACAAGATGAAACCCCATAGAAAATGTGTTATTTCCTCAATCGAATGGAATTCCATTCAACCTTCGATTAAAAACTAAATTACATGGCCTTCACAGGGCATAAGTTTTATTTCACATACTGTCCATGAAACCTCAAATTCAAGGTTACCAAGGTAATGAATTTAAACAATAGTGACAGATTTTATTTTCTCCCTAAATTACAAATTTTTAATCTTTAAACAATTTGTACAATTTTAGAAATGTAACAATTAACATAAATAATTAGGTAAGTAAGGAAATTGTAATCAAAGTAAGCCATTTTATACTTAAAATTTAATAATATGCAAAACTGAAATAATTACAGAGTAAACTAACTGAAGTTTTAGAAGTAAAGTACATTTTAAAATCCATTTATTATAGAATAAAAATAATATGATTCAACCATTTGATTCAAAGCACAACAGACTGAGAAAAAGTGGAGTATAAAAATCAATAAAAGGGACGGGGATTTGGCTCAGTGGAAGAGCACCTGCCTAGCAAGCACAAGGCCCCGAGTTCCGTCCTCAGCTCTGGAAAAGAAAAAAAAAAACTATTAAAAAAAAGACCAAAAAAAAAAAATCTATAAAAACATTGGAAAACACTTGAGAAGATTAATAAGGGCAATTGATTTCATTGAATCTGTTAATATTAATAAAATATAGATGTTACTAATAAAATGAGAAAAGATACAACAGCTAATACAGCTAATAAATAGTTCAAAAACTAAGACACAACCAACAAAAAAAGTGACTTATTTATTGATTTATTGATTTATTGATTTATTTTTGCCAGTCCTGGTCCTTAGACTCAGGGCCTGAGCACTGTCCCTGGCTTCTTTTTGCTCAAGGCTAGCACTCTACCTCTTGAGCCACAGCACCACTTCAGGCCATTTTCTATATATGTGGTGCTGGAGAATTGAACCGAGGGCTTCATGTATACGAGGCAAGCGGTCTTGCCACTAGGCCATATTCCAGCCCCCAAAAAGTGATTTAAAGACATAATAATGTAAATAATATGTATTAATAAATTTAACAATCTAGATAAAAGTAAATTCCATAATCAATTATAAAATTGACATTAGGAGAATTTTAAGCATAAATGTAAATCAACAATCACTAAAAAAAAAAAGCTAGTAGGAAAAATGCTATTTCCCAAGGCTATTATTTCTGGTAGTTTACTTATACCTTCTCCCCTTCCATAAACATGTAAACATACATATGCACATATAACCTCCTAAGTTCTCAGGCCACATAATTTTGAGAATTTTTACATCTCAGTCTCTAAGAAGTAGTTATGTTTATGTGATGTAACTTTCTTTAGTGACTGTAAACAAGGAAATCCAACCCACTTTATAATGACTATATAATGAAAACTCAAAGTCAGACAAAGCTAAACAATCAGCACACCAGTATTATCTAGGAAATAACCGATAACTTTCTAAAGAACCCATCATCAACATTATCAGATTAAAGTTGAGTGTTAGTGTTCACATCTGTAATACCACCTACTCAAAAGGGAAGATCAGGAGAAGAGCCTAGACAAAAAAAAAACCTCATGAGACCGAATCACAACTAATAGTAGAGTAGAGTGTATGGGGCTCACATGTCATTCTAGCAATATGGGAAGTTGAAATTGAAAGGACTATGGTTCCCTGTCTATTCAAACCCCAATTTCAACAGAAAAGCTCGGCGTAGTGGTGGGGCTTATCATCCAAACTATGTCAGGAAGCTGAGTAAAAGAAGGATCAAGCAAGTCTGAGCAGAAACTGAGGCTCATTAGGTGCCAATGTCTCACACTTAAAATCCTAGCTGCTCAGGAGGCTTAGCTCTGGAGAATCATGGTTTGAGACCAGACTAGACAGAAAATTTGACTAGACTTTATCTGCAGAATAACCAACAAAGATCCAGGCTAGAAGTATGGTTCAAGTGGCAGAGCACCTGTCTATTAAGCATGGAAGTCCCAATTTCAAGCCCTAGTACATGCAAAATAATAATTATAATAATAACAACGACAACAAATAATAATCACCTATTGTCACGAAGTTCCAATATCAGAAAAGAAAGAATGGTTTATTCATTCAGAATAAGTGTTGTTAGAAATCAAGAATAGAAAATACGGAGGTTCCCGAGGAAGACGGCGGAGGAAAAGCAGAGCCCTTGCAGAGCTCCCTCCGATATCGGAGTTTTCTCACCCCATAGAAACTGTTACTCCTAGAAAGACAGCCAGAGTAAGTTCTAACAGTACAGGGATTCTGAACAGGAAGGAAAAATCGACTTTGCTGGTCTGAAAACACAGATTTGAGCTCTGGGCGGCATCCCGCCTCTGTGCCAGCACCGGCTCCGGCACAGTGCCGGGCACAGCCCCCCTGCACTCCGCACAGCTAAAGCGTTAAATACTCCAGACGGCAGCTGAGCACGGAGGACCTGACATCGCAGAGACAGCGTGAGTACCCCACAAAAGTTATCCTCACTTGTGCCCACAGTCCAGCTTCTGGAAGGCATCCCTGTCCCCACCGCCAGAGCAAAGCGCCATCTTTGCCACTGGCATAGGGTCAGACCAGACTGGAACTGAAGCGGGCCTGGGGAAAGCGAGGTCAAAAAAGCCATCTTTGAAAAGGGCAGGAGGGGCGGAATCAGTGAGAACCAGCCCCGCCCAGAAGAACGCCCCCTGTCCTGGTGGGAGGCGAGTCCTAGGCTTTGGCTTAGCCAGAGGTGCCCCGCCCTGCCCGCCAGAATTTCTAAACTTAAAACAAAAGCTGCGAGCAGCTACAAGGGGCACGGAAACACCAGAGGGAGGAACAAACAGTTTCTGGGACAGCTAAACGGTCCCGTCACAGAGGAAGCCCAATTCCCAGCCCAAAACGGAGCTGCATTCCATACCCACCTATGCCAAGGAGGCCGCCTCCCTCAGGCAAGCAACTCTCAGCAGAGCAAAACAGGCCAGAGGCGCCCCGCCCTGCTGAGTTCACAGCCTAGTCAAGACCAGGCATCAAAGGCAGCGGCCCCACAGCAGACAGAGGAGCCACAGTTCCTGAGACTGCTCACCTCCCCATCTACAGAGGATGCCCAAGGCCTGCCTGCAAGCTGTGCGAACCTCAGAGACCAACAGGGGAGAAGGTCAGAACAGAACCACCCCTTGCCAACTGAAATCAAGTCAAACCAGCCAATCAGGAAAATAGACTGCAGTCCACTGCAGGGAAACCAGAGACTGGGGAGAAACCACCCAAACAAGGAGGTCCCTTTTTTTCTCTCTCTCTCTTTTTCTTTTTCTTTTTCTTTTCAAACATTTTTTTAAACTTTTTTTAAATTTTCTTTTTAATTTTTTCACATCTGAAACATCATTGGTTGTTTTTTTTGGTTTGTTTGTTTTGTGTTTGTTTGTTTTCCATTTTTACCGGTTTGTTTTATCAAGTTTTTTTTGTGTTTGTTTATTTGTTTGTGTTGTTCCTTTTCTGTTATTTTCCTTTTTATTTACGTATGCTTCCTTTTTAAATAATTTTTCTCTGTTTTGTGTATCTGTCTTCCAGTATTTTTACTTTATTTCTCTCGTTGCATCCTCTTCCTTTAAAAATTACTTTCCTATAAATAACACCTCCACCCTTCTCTGCTAACTCTCCAGTGTCTGTCATTTTAACATTGTTCTTTCTACTGATTCTACTCTTCTCCACATTTCCACGTCACTGAAACTAAACCAAAATCACCACCCCCCCAATACATTTTACTCTATTCTCTTTACTGCCTCCAACTTACCCTCCTGACTTACTGCCTGGACCTCGAGGTTCCATTGACTCCTGGTTATTGGATAGAAGGTATCCCAGCTTAATACAAGTTAATCAAAGGGGTTCATAGAGAAAGCCAGTCCTAAAAGAACCTAATATAAAAACAAGAATTGCATATAAGGTTGTAACAGTAAATAAGTAACTACTGAATACAGGGCCCAGGATCGGTTGTTATATTGAAATTGTATTCTTTAGGAACACCAAATCTATCTTTATAGACAGGTATACAAGTTACCTGTATATAATTGTGAAATTGTAAGATTTACACAACAGTGCTTGGTAAGGGCTGCTTTGGGTCTTAAACGGTGCTCACAGGTGCTGGTACACTGGCATTCCCAATTCAAATGGGCAGAAAAAACACAAGAAAGATGGCAAACAATGAAGTATTATCCCCCACTCAAAACAAGCAGGAAGCAGAGCAGTCAATCAAAAACATAGAAGAAAACCCCCAAAATGCTCTACAAAGTCTACTGATAAACATGATAAATGAAAAGTTTGAAACTCTTCAGTCAATTATGTTAGAGCGTGAGGAGGCAAAGCAAAAATTAATGGAGAATTTCATGGCATCCACAAATAGAAAGATAAATGAGCTTCAAGAGTCAAATGAAAAGATAGCTACCCAGCTTAAAGATATGAGAGACAACACTCAAAACCAAAGTAATGAAGTTAATGAAGTAAAGAAGTCCATACAGGACCTAAGAAATGACATGGAAATCATCAGGAAAGACCAGTCAGAAGGAAAAGAGATTCTAAATCAAGTAGCTAGCCTACAATCCCAACTAACTGAAGCAGAGGTTCGAATCTCAGGAGCTGAAGATTCCTTAGACTCTATGGAGAAAGATAAAAAATCAATACAAATCCAGTCCAAGCAACAAAACAGATCGCTACAGGAGATTCAAGACACGATCAGGAAGCCCAATTTAAGGATAATAGGTATTGAGGAAAACTTGGAGAAAGAGGTTAATGGGATAGGCAACCTATTTAACAGAATATTAGCTGAGAACTTCCCAAACTTCCAGAAGGAAAGGCCTATACACATACAAGAAGCATGTAGAACCCCTAATCGACCAGACCAGAATAGGACTTCCCACCGACACATTGTGATCAAAACAGCTTCAGCAGAGTGCAAGGAAAAAATACTCAAAGCTGTTAGGGCAAAGAAAACAATCACATATAAAGGAAAAGCAATCAGAATTACCCCAGACTTCTCAGCAGAGACCATGAAAGCAAGGACAGCCTGGAATGAAGTATACCAAACTCTAAATAAAAATTCTCTAAATAAGAATTCTGTACCCAGCCAAACTCTCCTTCATAGCTGAAGGTCAAATAAAAGTCTTCCACAATACGGAAAAACTGAAACAATATATCTCCACCAAACCAGCTTTACACAAAATCCTTAAAGATGTACTATACAGGGAAAATAATCAAGATCCCAACATAGACAGAGAAATGAAACCTAATTAGTAAACACTAGATCAAGAAATGGGAAGACACAGCTTTAAAGAAGATAGTGATAATGAAAGGAACAAACGATCACCTCTCAATCCTAACTGTCAACATTAATGGACTTAATTCTCCAATCAAACGACATAGGCTCATAAGTTGGATCAAAAATCAAGATCCATCTTTCTGCTGCCTCCAAGAGACACATCTATCCAGCAAAAGTAAACATCTTCTAAAAGTGAAAGGCTGGAAACAAATCTATCAAGCAAATGGCCCCCATAAGCAGGCTGGAGTGGCAATCCTAGTATCAGACAAAATTGACTTCAAATTAAAAAAGGTAAGAAGAGACAAAGAAGGTTACTACATACTAGTAAAAGGATCTCTCCAACAGGAAGAAATAACCATCCTAAATATCTACACCCCAAATGCAGGAGCACCCAACTTCATCAAACAAACACTACTGGCTCTAAAAACATTCATAGACCCAAACACAATGATAGTGGGGGACTTTAACACTCCACTATCACCTCTGGACAGATCAACACGCCAAAAACTGAACAAAGAAACCACAGAACTAAACAATTGCATAGACCAACTAGACTTAATTGACATCTACAGAATATTCCACCAAGCAAGGACAGAATACACATTCTTTTCGGCAGCACATGGAACATTCTCCAAAATAGATCACATCTTAGGGCACAAAGAAAATCTGTACAAATTCAGAAGTATCAAAATCATTCCCTACATTCTCTCAGACCACAATGGAATCAAATTAGAGCTCAACTCATTCAGCCACCACAGAAAATCCCAAAATTCATGGAGACTAAAGAACACACTGCTGAACCATCAGGGGATCATTGAAGAAATTAAAACGGAAATTCAAATGTTTATGGACTTCAACCAAGCTGAGGACACAAAGTAGCAGCTCCTTTGGGACACAGCAAATGCAGTACTCAGAGGAAAATTTATATCTCTGAGTACATGCATCAACAAACTGGAGAAACAGCAACTCAGTAATTTAAGGAAGCACCTTAATTTTCTGGAGAGAGAACAGAAAGCCAAACCCCAAGTCAATAGACTGAAGCAAATTATTAAAATCAAATCAGAATTAAATCAATTAGAGACGAAAAAAACCATCGAAAGAATCAACAAAACAAAGAGTTGGTTCTTTGAAAAAATCAACAAGATAGACAGACCCCTGGAAAACCTGACCAAAAAACGACAGCAGCACACTCAATTAAACAAGATAAGAGATGAAACAGGTAACATCACCACAGAAATAACCGAAATTCAGAAAATAATAAGGGACTATTTTGCAAACCTTTATGCCAACAAATTCGAGAACATGGAAGAAATTGATGATTTCCTAGAAAAAATTGATACCCCCAAACTCAACCATGAAGACTTAAACCTTCTTAACAGACCCATATCCAGTATTGAAATAGAAACAGCAATAAATGATCTCCCATCCAAGAAAAGCCTAGGTCCAGACGGATTCACCGCAGAATTCTACAAGGCCTTCAAAACAGAACTCACTCCAATATTTCTCAAACTCTTCAATGAAATTGAAAGAGAACGTTCACTACCAGACTCATTTTATGAAGCCAGTATAACCCTCATCCCAAAACCAGGCAGAGACTCATCACGGAAAGAGGACTACAGACCAATTTCCCTGATGAACATAGATGCAAAAATTCTCAACAAAATTCTGGCCAATCGACTTCAACAGGTCATCAAAAAAATCATACACCACGATCAAACTGGATTCATCCCAGGGATGCAAAGCTGGTTTAATATACGCAAGTCAATTAATGTAATCCACCACATCAACCGGAGCAAGGTAAAGAACCACATGGTTTTATCGCTGGATGTGGAAAAAGCGTTCGATAAAATCCAGCACCCATTTATGCTAAAAAGCCCTGGAAAAACTGGGATTCCAGGGAACATTCCTGAATATAATCAAGGCATTTTATGACAAACCAACAGCAAGCATAACTCTAAATGGTGAAAAACTAAAGACATTCCCTTTAAAATCAGGAACAAGGCAGGGATGTCCACTCTCTCCCCTGCTCTTTAACATAGTACTAGAATTCCTAGCCAGAGCAATTAGGCAAGAAGAGAATATAAAGGGGATCCAAATAGCAAAAGATGAAGTTAAACTTTCTCTCTTCGCAGATGACATGATCCTATACCTAAAGAATCCCATAGACTCTACCCCCAAGCTACTACAGCTGATCCAAAACTTTGGCAAAGTTGCAGGATATAAAATAAACCTTCAAAAATCAACGGCCTTTCTCTATGCTAACAACCCGAAGACCGAGGCTGAAATCAGGAAAGCAACTCCTTTTGCAATAGCCCCCCAAAACATAAAATACCTAGGAATAACCTTAACCAAAGAAGTGAAAGACCTCTTTGATGAGAACTTTAAAAGCTTGAAAAATGAAATTAAGTCAGAACTAAGAAAATGGAAAAACCTCCCATGCTCCTGGATTGGGAGGATTAATATAATCAAAATGGCAATATTTCCAAAAGCGATCTACAAATTCAATGCAATACCCATTAATATCCCAACACCATTCTTTAATGAAATAGAGGAAGCAATCCAGAAATTCATATGGAAAAATAAAAGACCTAGAATAGCAAAAACACTCCTAAGCAGAAAGAACAGTGCTGGAGGGATTACAATACCCACCTTCAAGCTGTAGTAAAAAGCTATTGTAATAAAAAGATCTTGGTATTGCCACCGGAACAGGCCTGAAGACCAATGGAACAGAATTGAAGACCCAGAAATGAACCCACAGAACTATGCCTACTTAATCTTTGATAAAGGAGCTAAAACAATAGTATGGAAGAAATATAGCCTCTTTAATAAATGGGGCTGGCAAAACTGGCTCAACACATGCAACAAACTAAAACTAGATCCTTATATATCACCCTGCACCAAAATCAATTCCAAATGGATTAAAGACCTTGAAATCAAAACAGGCACCCTGAAAACACTAAAGGAAGGAGTAGGAGAAACACTTGGGCTCCTTGGCACAGGACAGAACTTCCTTAACAAAGACCCAAAAAGGCTACAAATCAAAGAAAGTTTGGACAAATGGGACTGCATCAAACTGCAGAGCTTCTGCACGGCAAAGGACATAGCTCTCAAGATAAACAGAATGCCCACAGACTGGGAGAAGATCTTTACCAGACATTCAACAGACAACGGCCTCATCTCTAAAATATATGCAGAACTAAAAAAATTACCTTCTTCCAAAACAAAACCGCAAATAACCAATAGCCCCCTCATCAAGTGTGCTAAAGACTTACAAAGAAACTTATCTGATGAGGAAATGAGAGTGGCCAATAGGCATATGAAAAAATGCTCTACATCACTGGTCATAAAGGAAATGCAAATCAAAACAACTTTGAGATTCCATCTCACCCCAGTAAGAATGTCATATATCAAGAAAACTAATAATAACAATTGTTGGAAGGAATGTGGCCAAAAGGGAACCCTACTTCATTGTTGGTTTGAATGTAAACTGGTTCAGCCACTCTGGCAAGCAGTATGGAGATTCCTCAGAAGGCTCAATATAGAACTCCCCTATGACCCAGCAGCCCCACTGTTGGCTATCTATCCAAAAGCCCACAAACAAAATCACAGTAATGCCACCAGCACAACAATGTTCATCGCAGCACAATTTGTCTTAGCGAGAATCTGGAACCAACCCAGATGCCCCTCCATAGATGAATGGATCAGCAAAATGTGGTACATATACACAATGGAATTTTATGCCTCTATCAGAAAGAATGACATTGTTCCATTTGTAAGGAAATGGAAGGACTTGGAAAAAGTTATACTAAGTGAAGTGAGCCAGACCCAAAGAAACATGGACTCTATGGTCTCCCTTATTGGGAATAATTAGTACAGGTTTAGGCAAGCCATAGCAGAGCATCACAAGGCCCAAGAGCTATACCCTTATGAACACATAAGATGATGCTAAGTGAAATGAACTCCATGTTATGGAAATAATTGTTATATCACAGTTGTAACTACTTTCAACGTCCTATGTATATGTGTAGTTTCTATTATTGATGTTTTTCTTGTATCACCTTCCTATGGTTGTACCTACACTATCTCTGTAATCTTATCTGAGTATATTGGAAACCGTGTTTACTGGTATTGGAAGTAGGAAATTCAAAGGGAATACCAAATTTGAGAGACACAGGGTAAGAAAGGAGAAATAACTACAAAAGCAATACTTGCAAAACTGTTTGGTGTAAGTGAACTCAACATCTCGGGGGGGGGGGGGAGGGAAAGGGGGGGAGGGAGGGGGGCATGAGGGACAAGGTAACACACAGTACAAGAAATGTATCCAATGCTAACGTATGAAACTGTAACCTCTCTGTACATCAGTTTGATAATAAAAATTTGAAAAAAAAAAGAATAGAAAATACTTTCCTTGTTACAACAAAAGTAAACTACCTCCAAAGTATATTTACTGACAAATATAATGCAGTATTATATTTACTTATTCTAGAAGGTATATAATATTATCTCTAATGTTGTCTGAAACTTTCTGTATGTTTAAAATTTTTTTTACAAAATTAGAACTAAGTTCAAGTTTCAGAGAGTGAGAATGACATTAAAAAAGGGAGGGGTAGAAAGAGGGAGAAAGGAGAAAATTAAAGATCCTACTGATAATTATACCCTATCTGAAGATGTTTCAACACTAAAAATAAATTGGAAATATGAAAACCTCCTAGAAAGGAGAAATTCAAATGTTAGATTGCTTCATTGGTCATCCATCACTGAGGAAAGCCAAAGAGAATTTGAATGTGGCACACTCCAATAAAAGGATAAGTATAAATGTTATCAGCTTCTGTTGTCATCATCATTAAATAAACAAAACACTTCTTTAGAATAAAAATTCTGTTAATGAACTAGCTTCTCCCAAGCCCTGACATAATTAGAAATTTCCATGGGGAGCAAATATAAAAAGGAATACTAAGAGCCTTTTGCCAGTCCTTTAGTTGCACTGGAATCCATATTCAATTTCTCTAGCTTTGTTGAACATCAATTATTCTCCCCAGATATGTTCGATACTGTACACCCTGGTAGAACTTAATTTCTAGTAATAAAACACACAGGTGAAGATTCTGTACTGTAGTCCAGTCAAGTACTGTCAGGTTCTTCCCAGTGGTGATGCCCCCCACCCCAATCCTCTATCTTGGCATTTTTAATACCAGTTATACCTAATTGAGGGGCAGTTGCCCACGATGGTTAAAGTGACTCCTTTACTTGCTGAGATAAGCTTCAACACATCAAAACTGGTTATGTGTAATCTAATTCAGCATCCAAGTTACTCTTGTAGGTCCATATATTATAGGACAATGCATTCCTCTTCTAAAGAAATCTTACAATCCTGCAGTTTTCATTTTTGTTTCATTATTTCCCCTAAAACTTATGCGTATTTGTGAAGAAAAAGATATGAAGCTATAATCCCTCAGGTATTGATCAATATTACCATAAAGAAAATTATTATATCTCTAATTTGATGCTTCTCTCAATTTTGAATTGACACAAGAACCATAGATAAATGTAAAGTTCTATCCAGAAAATGGTTAGAAATGTCTTGGGAACTGTTAGACTATATGGGTGTACACTCATTTTAAGTGTTAGCACTCCCAGAAGACAAGAGTGTGTTTCTGGAGAGAAGAACCTCATCCCATGAGTCTCTCTCCATCATCCTTTCCTCTCCCTCTCCCTCTCTGCCCTTCTTTCCTCTCATTCTCCCTCCTCCCCTGGCCCCTCTTTCTGTTTTGGGGTGATATGGCAGAAGTTGGCTGTAAATTTTCAATGAGTTTCTGAATGAACACAAATGGCAAATTACATTGCTTATCTCCTTCTTGGAATCATCTCATAATGGTTCACCATCTTCCTTCTCTCCAGAGTAAATTCTTTCCCAGAGCAATAAGCTCCAAATATTCAAGTATGTAGACCCCCCCCCCCAAATCTGGGAATAATAGCTGCTACAAAATATGTCCTTGCTATGTCTCAGGAAGGAGATGTACTTGGTGTTCAATCATCTCAGAGGTAAATTAATTTGAAGAAACCCCCAGGACTACAAAAAGCATTTACATAAAGAACAGCCCCAGTGCAGTAACTGAGTGACAAAACAAGCTGAGGAATGCATAGTGTGTTTGCTAGTTTTCAATAACTACAGTTATTTCATTCTCTGGAAATGTTTAAAGTGAAGAAGAAAGAGAGAGTGTCACAGAGTCCTGTCATCAGCTGCTGTGCTACCACAAACCTGATCTCATTTAGGGAACCCATACCTGTAAACTCCTGCACCTTTATTTTCCCCTTCCACTGAAGTCAATTCACCAAATCTGTTACACAAATCAGCCAGACTTTTTAAAAATCAGGATGTATTGTACCTGAATACATGTAACATCTACTTCCTGTTCCATATCACGTACCTCAAGCCACAGATGGGTTTATCTTAGGGCCAAAAGTGCATCATACAAGCTAGTTTAATCACCATAAAACACACAATCGTTATTGTCCAGGATACCACGTTTCACATTTACTTACATAAAAAAAAGTTAGGCTTTGAATAGAATTTAAATTTAGGGAGGTCTCAAAGTAATATAAGACAAAGCATTGTATGTTAAAAGAACAAGAACGAGGTAACAAGTTTCTGTTGCCATTAGCCTCTTGCCTATGGCACTTTTGATTAAATTTCAACCTATGGCAGTTACATACCCCTCGGGAGTGGCGAAGCTGTTTGTAGACTGGCATAGATAGGAGTGAGTGGTCTTTTGTGGAACTGAATAGCAACTTCTGGGCTCAAGTTCTCTTCTCAGTCTTTTTTTTTTCTTTTTTCTTTTTTGCTAGTCCTGGGGCTTGAACTCAAGGCACTGTCCCTAAGCTTGTTTTGCTCAAGGCTAGCACTCTAACACGGTGCCACAGAGCCACAGTGTCACTTCTGGCTTGTTCTGTTGATGTGGTACTGAGGAATAGAACCCATGGCTTCATGCATGCTAGGTATCCACTAAGCCATATTTCCACCCCTCTGCTCAGTCTTGAGTTCTCACGATAGTTATCTTCTTAGGAGACATATGATAGAAATCAAGACATAGAACATTACTTTAAAATTTTGAAGACATTCATATGGGCAGAATCCAACAACATATAACAAAGTATATTCCACAAAACAAGGCTTATATAATCATACACTGTAGAATGTGCCTTAAAAGTAAGAAAATGTATTAGCTTTTATTCATACACCTTGTGTTTTCTAGTACGAAGGTTTGAATTCCAGGTGTGGTACTTGCTTTGTTTGGTTTCTCATAGCCGGTGCTCCACGACTTGAGCCATACCTCCAGCAGCCAGCCGTTCTGCTGGTTAGCAGGAGATCATTTCTCTCTCAAAGACTTTTCTGACGAGGCTAGCTTCAAAATGTGATCCTCCACTTCTCAGCCTCCTGAGTAGCTAGAACGACAGACATTGGCCATTATCTATTTTCATGTCTCTCTTGCAAAGGTAGAAAATAACTTTGTGACTTTATTTAAAATTTGATTGGTCAAAAGTTTACTTCCCCTTGATATGAAAAATTATTTTAGAACTTAGCAGACACACATATGCATGTAATTTCAGGTCTCAATAAGGCAAGAATTAATTGTGAACAAAAGTTCACAAAAGTTGCAATTTTCTGGTTCTGTAATGTCGGGGTTTTTTAGCCTCCCATGCTCTCTTGTCCTGCAGGAAAGATGGGATAGCACACCCCATGCAGACAGGTCCAGGAAGAGGATAAGAGGGCTGACAGACTGCCACCCAGCCCCACTCTCGACGGAGGACACACAAACAGTCCGGGAGCCAGTCAGCACTAAGAGTCATTTAATGGCAGCAATGAGCTGTACTTTTAAAGGGGTCGGAGGGCAACGGAAAGAGAGGGGTACATGCACCTACATAGGGGCTGGGATTTGATGCCTGTGCTGTCCATCAGGGTGGAGCTCCGAGGGACCTCCTTAAGGGGTGGCCTACATCTACGCCACGGCCCACAGGACCGCCTCCAGGTTCACCACCAGGAGCCATCTTGGCTACATGTGATCCCAAGGCTGGGAGGTGGGGCCAGCTAGAACCGCCTCTTAATGATGCAAGGCATCCAGGCGGGCGTGCCCCACACTGTAATATGAATTTCTACTATAAACATGGCAAATGATAAGTAGACTAAAAACAAACAAAGAGACTCCTGTTGACAGTAAGTACAGGACAACGTATGATATTGGTGGGGCACAAACTTAGCTCTGCTTACATAGGTAATGAAAGAAAGTGCTTATTTGAAAAGAATTGGGTGTGCCAAAGAAACTAAGAATGGAAGAGCAAAACATGTAAGAAGAGTGATATGAATACTAAAAAAATTCCAGAATGTAATAAGGTCTTGATTACTGGAGTTAGCAGGAGACCAAGATACAATTGGGAAATAATATAAAGTGAGTCTGGGGAAGAAGGCTAGGACTATATTTATTATTAGTGAAGGCTCTAATCCCTAAATTGAAAATCTTATGCTTTACTCAGTAGGCAACAGGAAGTCTGTGATGGTTTTTAAAGGCAGAGGACAGTCATTTTAAGCCATAAGGATAATACCAATAACAATAGCTTCAGCAGTACTTACTTGTAATAACTATACAAATTATAAAAGGCATTGTTGTCATGAGTCCAAGGACTTAATACTAAATGTTTAAGAATCTTATAATCTGCTCTAAAGTCTACCCACATCACCACCTTTTAGTAACCATAGACCATTTGTTCTTATTTTTCTTGCCTGTCTGGGAAAAAGCATGTTCAGGAAGTAGCCTGCATTCAGACTGAGTTGAAAAAAGAAATTCTCCAGCACAGCAAATGTTTAACTTTCACAGTACATATTGGCAAGGCCAGATAAGCTACAAAATAAGAGCAAGATGATGTGGTTTTACCTACACTTTCTCTGTACCTTATCTGAGTATATTGGAAACCAGGTATACTGGTATTAGAACTAGGAAATTGGAAGGGAATACCAAAATCGAGAGACACAGAGTAAAAAAAGACAAACAACTACAAAAGCAATACTTGCAAAACTGTTTGGTGTAAATGAACTGAACAACTCATGGGGGGGGAAGTGGTGGGGGAGGGGGGAATGAGGGACGAGGTAACAAACAGTACAAGAAATGTATCCAATGCCTAATGTATGAAACTGTAACCTCTCTGTAATTCAGTTTGATAATAAATATATATATATATAAAAGATAAAAAAAACAGCAAAATGAGTAATTAGTATTAATTAGCATCAGTTGCTGTTTGTTTTATTTTTTTTCCTGAAGACAGCTCATGTGGAAGAAGTAATGGTATGGTACATGCTGACTGTGCCAACAGTCTTCTTGACTGTCACCAATCTCACATTGATAGAAAAAGAGCACCACTTTATTTTATACAAGATGATTGATTAGGGAGAAACATCTTTGGTTAATGAGATAATATTGCATGGGATTGTTGGCTTTTGTGTGGCTGTCTGTGTTTGGAAAGGACTATTCTCATTTGGCTCTGTTTTCTGCCATGAAATCAGCCAGGTGGTGTGCCCCACCAATATCATACGTTGTCCTGTACTTACTGTCAACAGGAGTCTCTTTGTTTGTTTTTAGTCTTCTTATCATTTGCCATGTTTATAGTAGAAATTCATATTACATAACCAGAAAATTGCAACAATTTTTATGAAATAAAGACCACTGTATCTGCAAAATTCTCAGTCAGTAGGTGGAATTCCTGTCGATGCAATCTTGTCACAGCTAATGCAACTGGCAGCATTTCACACCCAAACTAATAGACCTCTCTCCCTGGGGCAAAGTCTAAAAGGAGCATGTAATTCAGGAATGTTCCATAGGCCACTAGCAAATTTTCAATTTTTTTCACTTTTCTATTTCAAACTGATAAAATTATATGTATATCATTAACATCTTAGAGTTAAAGAAAATATTTCATGCACTTACAAACCTTTTAAGAAGCTTTGTTTTCACTGCTATTAGAATTAAAAAGTCATTCCTTTTGATTTTCCCCCAGGGAAAATAATCCCAATCAAATTAGTCTGTTTTGTAAGTACTAAAGAAATATCTATCTGTTTCTTAAGAATCACTTAAGAAGTAAATACTTAAACTGTGTACTGGTGGCTCACACCTGCAATCCAAGCTACTCAGGAAGCTGAGAGCTGAGGATCATGCTTTGAAATCAGCCTGGACAGGACAGCCTGTGAGACTGTTATCTCCACTTAACCACCAGAAAAGCAAAAATGAATCTGTGGCCCAAATGGTGGAGTGCTAGCCTAAAGCAAAAACTCCCAAGGGCAGAAAAATAAAGCCAAAGGATATAAATAGAAGTAAACACTTCATAAATGCTTAAGAAGTATTTTGTATCGACCTTAAAAAAAGTTTCATTTTAAGTAGGATGTAACTTTGATCTCACCAATTTGGGTTAAAAAAACAAACAAAACCTTTGTGACATTTGAATGGACACAGGCATATAAGTGCAAAGTATCAAACTGTAGTTTCATAGTTACTGTTGATCAGTGTGTTCATTTAATTTTAATTGCTACTTCAAACTCTTCTTGTGCTCTCAACCCAAATTTATCTTTATGTTTTTTACTTGGATAATGATATATGTGTGTGTGTGTGTGTGTGTGTGTGTGTGTGTGTGTGCATGTGTGTATATATATATTCCAAAAGTACATATTCAAAATTATACACCAAATTTTAATGATCCATTTGTGGGAATTTAGTGAACTATATTGTTCTTGATGTTCCAATTATTGGGGGGGGGGGGTGGGAAGGTCTAGTACTGGGTTTTGGGTTGTTTTTTTTTTCATGAAAGCTTATTAAGAATGTTTTATTATCCAGTCAGTATAGTTCAGCCATCACAACATGAAAAGACTTCAAGTAAATAATGTTGGAAACTAGTTATATGCAGTGATATTTTCAAATAAGGATTTGATAAAAATAAGTAACAGTTGAAGAGAAATTTATTGAAAATATTGATATTCTTCATGTTCCCAAATAGTGACTGAAGTAGTCCTCTTGATATAACTGAAATTGTAGTTTCATTGTACTCACTTCCTTGGTTTTTTATTGTGTGTTTTTTTTTGTTTCTTTGTGGGTTTTTTTGTGCTTTTTTTTGTTTGTTTGTTTTGTTTTGTTTGGCCAGTCCTGGGCCTTGGACTCAGGGCCTGAGCATTGTCCCTGGCTTCTTTTTGCTCAAGGCTAGCACTCTACCACTTGAGCCACAGCGCCACTTCTGGCTATTTTCTGTATTATGTGGTACTGGGGAATCGAGCCTAGGGCTTCATGTATACGAGGCAAGCACTCTTGCCACTAGGCCATATTCCCAGACTGTACTCACTTCCTTGTGAACACCTTGCTGTCCTCCTAAGTAATACTCCTGTTCTGCAAATATGGATTCAGTTCAGGCCTTGAGCTTGCTTGGAAGGTACTCTATCATACAGCTTCACCACAGAACTTTTTGCTTTGGCTAATTTTTAAATATGCTCTCACACTTTCTCCTGGCTAGTTTTGCTGAAATCCTCCTTAATGATGCCCCCTGAATGCAGACATGTGCCACATTCCAGGTGCGTTTCATTGAGGAAGGGGTCTTGCTACCTGTTTGACAATCCTCAAACTGCAGTACTCCACAATCTCTCCCCACCTCCCAAACCCTGGCTTAGAGGCATATACCATTAACTAGTTGATCAGCTAATTTTATCTTTAGTAAAGTCAGCACTGAGTGAGAATTTTACCCAAAATTATTTGAAAATTAAATGTAGTTTCTTCTTTTACCCGGCACTACTTCAGATACATTTATTGCTCTAAGGAAGGACTCTGGGAAATTGGGGTCTGAGATCATTACCAGGATGTAGTAGGCATCTCAGTGAGTTTTTCTAGTAGTAAGGTAAAAGTGTGGAGGGTCATGGGGTCTTAAGGGATGCATTTATGGTTTCATAGTTGCAAAATTATAGTGCAGTGAATCCAGTTCACAGATGGCAGAAGTGTGGTCCTGGTAGAAGGCAGATGGGAGCCCAGTACTCTGAGTGCAGTGAGGTCTCTATGTTCAGCAGGTAGAATTTCAGGGGAGACTAGACGTCTAGAGCAATATCAATTTTAACTCCTCATTTGTATTTTTAACTCCTCATTCGAATTTTCCTTGTATTTTTTCTCATAGTAGAATGGCATTTCTTTATATTTTAAGAATTTTTGTTTTCTTGAAGTACTTCATAGTCAAGAAAGATCTACTTAATGCCTACCAGATCTCTAGTTTATTAGCATACATAAAGACAAAAAAAAAAAACCCTCTTCTCTCTGCAAGTCTGTACTAAATCTGTGTTAGATACTGTAACATGAAAAAAAATATATAATTCAAGTTTTTGCATACCAGTACTGGGCTTAATCTTGGGGCCTGAATGTTGTCCTTCAGCTCTTTTGCTCAAACTCTTGAGCCACAGCTTCACTTCAGCTTTTTAATGTTTAATTTGCAATAATAGTCTTACTGACTTTTCTTCCTAGGCTAGCTTTGAACCTTGATCCTCAGATCTCAGCCTCCTGAGCAGCTAGGATTATAGGCATGAGCCACCAATACCAGACTACAATTAGTTCAAATTTGTAACAGTAAAAATAATTGTATTTATTGATATTTTACTATACAGCAAACATTTTTATTTTCCTTATTGTGACCTTAAATTTTCCAGTGAAGGAAACACTATTGCTATTATTATTATCATTATCATCTTAAATATGAGTTCTCACATGAGGCACAGGGAGATAAATAACTTCTTCAAGGTAACATAACTACTTAAGAATAGTGTTAGGATTTGATACAATGTAGTCTAACTCTTGAGCATTAGCTCTTAATCATCAAGATCTCAGGTTTCAACAAAGAAAAGATAATAATCCATCACTTCCTAGAAGAAGTGGCACATGAGGATATTTTATGATAAATAGAATTTAGCCTTCAATGGGGGTGTGCAACAGAGGAACCAGGGAAGAGTGTTACAGGAAAAAGAGCAGACTTTAAGAAGACACAGCCCAGGAAAGCATCTTGGAACTAAAACTCCTTCCACAGTTCTCAAGGGGTAAGAGAAAAAATAGTGAAAAGATGAAACTAGGGAGACGAATGGTGAAACGAGCCTGCCAAGCCTTCCACGACATTCTGATAAGCATAGACTTAAGATGAAGATATGGAAGGAGGTTGGAATACAGAGGAGCCAAGTGCTGATTGGTACTTGAAGTTCAGAAAAATCACAGTATGGGAAGTAAATGGAATACAAGACTAACTGAAATAAGGGGATAGTGATGAGCTTGTTAGATGACCTTGCCCAAAAAGATGGGATTTGTTGAGGATGGGTGTAATTATCTACAGAGGGAAAAGGAATTTCACTAGAAGACACAGGGAGTTGGAAAGTGCTCTGAAAGTGAGCTATAGAAGTGCCCTACACTGTCTTATGGGGGGTGTAAGGTCATTGCAGATTGTGGTGCCTTTGCAAATAATAAAGAAGGAGAATTTATGTTCAGGCTGAAGTTAGAGGCTATTTTTTTAAATGGAAGAAAACGAATGAACTGATTTAAGTTTTTTGAAAGTCAATTTAAATGAAACTTGGCTGACATCATTATCGAATAGCTAGGAAACTGTTGCAAAACTTTGGGGGAAAAAACACATTCTCATTGTGCCAAAATAGCTCCTCTCACATTGCATTAGTCATCTTTATGTAATGGGTATTTTTCTTCCTTTTTGCTTCCTTACATTAAATAACACCAATTTTAAGTATCTTCATGGGCAAAATAAAGTCAAAATTCTATAATACCATCATCATCTAACTCAGAGTTTCAAAAGTTTACTTTGAGAAGTGATTCTTTTTTCTATCTACAGAATGTCAAATAAATTCTCCTGGGCTTAGAGACAGCTTCGAATGAATTACCATCATGGATATTGTCCTTTTTAAAGGAGTCCTATTATGCAAGTTTCTGGAATGCAGTTTCCAGTATCTTCCCAACTAATTTTGAATCATGATTTCTCATATTCTCATATTTGAGTTTTATTCTTTATATGTTATGTGTACTATATAGCTTATCCTAGCCCACATCTCAACAGTTATGAAGAGCTACCAACCTTATCAGACTAAAAACAAAGAATTGCTTTAATCCAGCAAAGAAGCATTCAATCCAATCAAATAATGTTACTACTTACAGTGATTTGCAGAAAAATAGGTATTTATAACCATCAATAAAACCAATAGGCACAAACTCTTTTTATTTCAGATGATAATGTGTGTGTGTGTGTGTGTGTGTGTGTGTGTGTGTATGTATGTATTTGCAGGTGTATATAAGGGTTCTTTACCCAAGTGTATTTCCAAACACATTTATTTTTACTTTGCTCAAACGTGCTTTAATATACTAATCAAAAGCTATTACAAAAACAGGCAGGAAACAGAGCAGTCAATCAAAGACATAGAAGAGAACCTTCAAAATGCTCTACAAAGTCTAGTCATAAACATGTTAAATGAAAAGTTTGAATCAATATAGCAATCCTTCCATAAAGTAATAGATGATTTCATGGCCTCAACAAATAGAAAGATAAATGAAATTCAAGCATCAAATGAAAAGATAGCTACCCAGGTAAAAGATTTGAGAGACAGCACTCAAAACCAAATTAATGAAGTAAAGAAGTCCATGCAAGACCTAAGAGATGACATGGAAATCATCAGGAAAGACCAGTCAGAAGGAAAAGAGATTCAAAATCAAGTAGCTAGCCTACAGTCCCGACTAACTGAAGCAGAGGATCGAATCTCAGGAGCTGAAGATTCCCTAGAATCTATGGAGAAAGATCAAAAATCAATACAAATCCAGTCCAATCAACAAAACAGATTACTACAGGAGATTCAAGACACGATCAGGAAGCCCAATTTAAGGATAATAGGTATTGAGGAAAACTTGAAGAAAGAAGTTAATGGGATAGGCAACTGCCGGAGCCAGTTGGCAGCAAAAAGGAAATCCTGACTGAGGGGGGCAAGGATTAAAGAAAAGGAAAAATACAAGACGAAAGTAAAAATACAAGAGGCTAAGATGGGGTACGGGAGGTCTGCAGCCTCAGATTGTAACTCAAGACTTTAGCCCGGTTTATTCTTAACTTCCAGGATAAATGCAGTTTGAAAACCAGGAAACAATATAGGCTTAAAATTCCAGAACACAAAAAGGCTTGAAGTTAGCAATACTCGACATAGCTACGACAGGGTGATGTTGGTTAACATAAGAATGGACTCCAGAGCAATACCTGATGGTAGCTAAGACAGGATGAGTTTGGTTAACATAAGAATGGACTCATGGCAGACATAGCAAAGCATTTCCAATTTTCCATTGAGCCATGTCCTTGCATGTCCTTGAAAACACAGCCAGAGGTCAGGAAGAATTTAGCTGCAAGTTTGGCTCTTGACATCTCCCCTGTCTTAGTTTAAAGAAGCAAACCCACCTGTCTTAGGTGGGGTGGGTACCCCAGCCTGCCTTACCCATCCTGTTGATCATCTTCAGAGCAATGCTGAAGGCCCTGTCTTAGGTCGGTCAAGCTGGCCCCGCCCTCATACCCGTCTCTGGCCGCGGTTCCTCTTGGGGGAAAATTCATTCACTTGGAGCTTGACCTTATGCTGCTGACTGGCTAAACTCATGAAAGAGTTTTGCAATATGCGTACAATGCAAGGAAGGCATAGGAAAACCACCAGCAAAAGTATCCCTGGGCCGAGCAATGTCATTAGCAGCCCCTTAACATTAGTCAAGGAAGGGATATACTGTTGAAGTTGTTCAAACAGTTCTTTTGCTGTTTCTGCCACTTCAGAGTCCAGAGGCAGAGCTTGCTCTAATCCAGCTATTTGCCTATGGAGTTGAAAGAGATTTAAGGACAAATTATTATGGTGCCAAATACCATTTAGATGTGCTACAACCTGTTCCCAAGGATAGTTCGACCCATTATATCTATGGAGGGTCACACAAATAAAGTCAAACCCAGCATGACAGCGCACCCATTGCAAAGTTTGTAAAGCATGGATTTGTCCTCCTAGAGACAACACAGATTCATACAATGCTTCTAATTTTTGTTCTACCTTATCATCAATCCTGCCTTAAAAGTACAGGGCTTGAGTAGTATTATGAGCAAGCTGATTAACATAGTGAGCTGTCTGCACACTTTGTGTTAAAGCCACAGTAGCTGCTGCAGCATAGGCAGCTAAGGAAATAAAGGCTAAAATGCCTGCTATTAATAGCCCCACAAATCGTCTAGGGCGCATGAGCTCTTTTAAATGTTTTAACACTTGAATACCTGTTTCTTCATACCAAGCTTCAGATATGTTTACAGGAAGCATAACAAATGGAGGCTGCTTAATAACCATTACAGAATCAGTAAGACCACTATACAAGCAATTTGTAAAAGAACAGTTAGTACAAGTAACATTGAAATACATGGCTCCTATAGAAATATTAAAAGGTCCATAAATAATGCCATAAGGAGGTCTTACACAATTCATAATATTTTTTAAAGAAGAAGAAGTGGGCCAGGAGATATTTAGGGCAGCCACTAACATCCAGACATGACGTTGAGAGTGTCCATTCATCCACCACAGACCTGGGTTGTACTTGTTAGTGAGATTGGCTCCAGACCAGTCCATCAATTGAGAATTAGTTCCTGAAATATTGGTTGTAAAAGGATGATCATGTCTACACTTTATGGGGTGCAGTTCTCCCGTGGATTCTATAATTTGAGAAGAGTTGATGCAGCGAGGTATCATGAAGGACGATGTAGAATTAGCATGTACAGGGAACCCAGTAGGCAATGAAGTCATTTGTATATTATATACTTGACTGTTATCAGAAATCCAAATTCTATGATTTATGGATTGCATTACAGTACAGCCTGGAATATAACTGTTGGAGTCAGTTTTGAAACATAAAGGGGTTCCAATGCCAGAAGCTGCAAAGACTCCCATTTTAACGTGTTGGACAAAAGGATCTGGAGCTGTACCATATGCTTATCTGTTGACATGGATGAACACCTCAGCTCCTTCCCAAGTCTCAGGGTGCACAATCGGTGGATCTGGCACATAAGCCCAGTGGGTCAGTGCTTGTACCATTCTGATGAGTTTCCACAATCCGAACGCAATGCTCAGGTAGCCAGCGGGCATCATTTTCATCCTGTGAAAAAAACACAGACATGTCCTCGACCCCATGTCAATATTGGATCGGGCCTGTGCCAAGCACCTGTTAAAGGATCTTTCCACTTAACTTGGGCAAAAGCTTTTTGCTCTCTCTTTTCTCAGAACCGCTGTGCTGTGGAGTGGCCATTGCAGTCCAAGTTTAAAAAATTTAGTACGAATAAAGCATGAGAAAGAATATTAACAGGAGAGAGGGGGAATAATGCCCCCCCTTTTAATTTAGAAATTTGGTGTTTTAACAAACTGTTGGCTTGTTCAACAATTCCTTGACCTGGAGGATTATAGGGAATTCCTGTAGAATGAACAATTTGGTAAGATTTGCAAAAAGTTTGAAAAGCTTGTCCGACATATCCTGGACCATTATCAGTTTTAATTTGTTTAGGAAGTCCCATAGTAGCAAAGCAGTGTAAGGCATAGGAGATACAATGTTTGCTAGCTTCCTCGATAAGAGGAGTAGCCATAATAAAATTAGAGTAAGTGTCTATGGTAACATGGACAAAGCAGAGCCGTCCAAAAGAGGGAATGTGGGTAACATCCATTTGCCAAACATGGTTGGCCACTAAACCTCAAGGGTTAATGCCATTGGAGGGCACAGGTAGGAAGGTAGTACATTTGGGACAAGTTTTTACAATTTGACGAGCTGCCTCACATGTGATATGAAAATGCTGACGTAAGGCATGACTGTTTTGATGGTGGGCAGCATGTGATTGCTTTGCTAAGTCAATTTGAGTGAGAAAAATTTGAGTAGCCTCATCTGTAATAGCATTGCCCTCACTTAATGGTCCAGAAAGTTTAGTATGGACACGTATAAATCCAAAAAAGCACGGACAGGTGCGAGAATGAAGAAGGAGTTGTATCTGGCGAAAAAGAGTTTGGATAGTGGAATTAGCTGTTCCAAGAAAAGGGACAGTTTCAATGACCTGAAGGGCTGGAATAACATAATGGCTATCCGAATATAAATTAAAGGCTTTAGTAGGTAAAAGTGTAAGGGCCTGTAAAACTGCTTGAAGTTCAACTTCCTGGGAAGAAGAAAGACCAGTGTCCCAAGATTTAGTTTCACCATCAGTAGTAACGCTGCCGTTCTGTTAGAGGATCCGTCTGTAAACACCAAGGCAGCCATATAAAGAGGTGATAGAGATACAACCTGAGGAAATATAAAGGTGTAAGAGGAGGCAAAGTGAAGTAATTTGTTGGAGGGATAATGATGTGAAATTGTGCCCATAAATTGGCCCAAGCAATGGCCCAGGAATCACAAAGAATATAAAGACATTCTTGCTGTTGTAAAGTATAGGAGATATAAATAACCTGTGGATCTCATCCAAGATACTTACAAGATTCCACACAGCACATATGGACTAAGGTGGCTACCAATTCATAATAGGGAGTTAACACTTTTGAAGGAGTAGCAGGCAAGGAAAGCCATAAAAGGGGTCCCTTCTGCCAGAGGACTGCTGTTGGAGAATGAGATGTAGTTAAAACATATGCTTCCCAAGGGGCTGAGTAATCAATATAATTTACGTGTTGGGAAGAAATGGCAGAATTTACTATGCTTAAGGCTTTAGCTGCTTCAGTTGTCATTTCTCTGGGAGATGTAGGGTTAGGGTCCCCCTTTAATAGATCAAATAAGGGTTTTAATTCAGCTGTGGATAATTTAAGATAAGGGTGAAACCAATTAATATCTCCCAGAAATTTTTGAAAATCATGCAAAGTACGCAAATGAGAAGTCTTAATCTGTAATTTCTGACTAGTAAAATAATAAGGACCTAAAATATGACCAAAATAAGTATACGGAGGATGCTCTTGCACCTTTTCACTAGCTATTATTAACCCCAAAGAGGTGAGATCTTGTTTTAATTGTCCAAATGTCTGGCGTACTACTTCAGGGTTTAGATGAGCTAATAAAATATCTTCCTTATAATAATTAATATAAACAGAAGGACAATTTTTTCGAGTAGAAGAGAGAGCCCATGCTACAAAGCTTTGGCATAAGGTGGGGCTATTTGCCATGCCTTGGGGCAATACTAGCCAATGGTATAGTTTCATGGGTTCTTTAAAATTAGTAGAAGGGACACTAAATGCAAAGCGTTTGCAATCTTGAGGAGCAAGGGGTATGGTATAAAAACAAGCTTTTAAGTCAATTATTATTTTGTATGTATTTTGAGGAATTGCCATAGAAGAGGGCAAACCTGGTTGTAATGCCCCCATAAGTTCCATTGTGGCATTTACTAGTCGGAGATCCTGAAGAAGTCTCCATTTACCAGATTTCTTTTTAATAGCAAAAATAGGTGAATTCCATGGGGAAGTAGAAGGAGCAATGTGGCCCAAGTCCAGCTGTTCCTGCACCAGCTGTTGGGCGACAATAATCTTTTCCATTGATAGGGGCCACTGATCCACCCACACCGGAGTCTCTGATAACCATGTGATAGGATCGGCATGAGGGACAGGATGAGCAGCAGTCCCCATTAAAAATATCCCAGCCCTTGTCTAGGAGGTCGGGGCTGGGGTTGAATGGGTTCTCTAATTCCTTGTTGATGAATTCACAATCCTCCTGAAGGCAGTAGCCCTTGACTTAAGAGTTGACAAGTAACTGTGTCACTAGGGCTAAACAAATAAACTCCAATCTTTTCCATAATATCCCTGCCCCACAAATTTATGGGCAAGTGATCTAATACATAAGGCTGGAAAGTCCCAGAATGCCTCACCATCTCTCCAGTTAAGGATGGTACTGCTTTGTTGGGGATCTATGGCATGGCCAATCTCCCATAAGGATGTGAGAGATGCAGTAAGAGGCCAGTGGGAAGGCCAATGTCTCTTGGCTATCACAGACACATCTGCTCCTGTATCTAATAGACCTTGAAAAGGCTTTTATTGTATATAAATTGTAAGCTCAGGCTGCTCCCGTTTTGTGTTTTGAACCCAAAATATGTCTGAAGACCCCAAACTCCTTTCTCCCCTAGGGTTTGTGGTGGCTGAGTCACCGACTGAAATTAAAGGAACAAGGATGAGCTAAGCAATTCTTTGTCCTGCAGGGATAGAGATAACACTAGCAGGTGCTGAAACCATGATTTTTATTTCTCCAGTATAGTCCTGATCTTTCACTCCTAGAATAATAGCCTCTCAGTGCAGGCCTCTCAGTGCAGAGCTGCTGCAGCCTAACAGTAAGCCAACGGATTCCCTCAGAAGGGGGACAGTGACTCCTGTAGGGAGGGCCTGGACTCCCATTTCCGGAGTCAGTACTGCGCAGGTGGAGGAACAGAGGTCGAGTCCTGCACTCCCTGGCGTTGCTCAGAGGAGACTGGAAACTGATTGTAGCTGCGGGTTGTCGAGGGATAGGCTTGAGGTTGGGGGAAGGAAGGAGACACCCCCAAATTTTCCTGTGGGGCCAGGGGCTGGCCCCTCTGCCAGTTTCCCGAAACTGGGGGGCCAGAGTCATTTAAAGTAGTTCTACAATTCTTAGCCAATGCTTCCCCTTTTACAACGGGGACAAATTCCAGGCATAGCTCTCCTTTTCTGATTATGGCAGTGAGCCATTAAGTGGCCCATTTGTCCACAGGAAAAACAGCTGCCGGGAGACCCAGCAGTGCGTAGATGTCCCCTTCCCTTTCCCCCTGTGCGGGGTGTGTGTAGAACTCAGTTACAGTTGCCCTTGGAGTGCTGCAGCCAGCATGAGGCCCAGCATATAGGATGGACCAATGTCTGCACAAAGCTGAATATAGTCAGTTATTCCTCCTTTTTTCTTAAAAGGCCTGATGGCTGCTTGGCAAGCTGCATTAGCATTTTCATATGCCAATTGTTGTACAAGAACCTTGTCAGCATCCTCATCTTGAATCAAACGGCCTGTTGCTTCTAATAACTGAGAGAAAAAATTTTGATAAGGTTCATCTGGTCCCTGTCTAATTTTGGAAAGGTCTTCAGTCTTACTAGAGTTAGGGAGTCTATTCCAGGCACGTTTAGCAGCAGCACTGATCTGACCATAAATGTCCAGAGTGTAATCTAACTGGGTCTGGGTGTCAGTGTAAGCACCTTCTCCAGCAAGCTCTGCAAATGAAGCAGGCACATTATTTGTCCTATTGGCCTCTGCTGTGGCCTGACACTGTTCCACAAATTCAGACTTCCACAATAAGTAATCTCCTCCACTAAGACAAGCCCTAGCCAACTGTTTCCAATCATTTGGGCATAAAGCTTCAGTAGCCAAGCCTTCAAGAATGACTTGAGTGGCTGGGAATATGGCCTAGTGGCAAGAGCGCTTGCCTCCTACACATGAAGCTCTCGGTTCGATTCCCCAGCACCACATATATGGAAAACGGCCAGAAGGGGCGCTGTGGCTCAGGTGGCAGAGTGCTAGCCTTGAGTGGGAAGAAGCCAGGGATGGTGCTCAGGCCCTGAGTCCAAGGCCCAGGACTGGCCAAAAAAAAAAAAAAAAAAAAGAATGACTTGAGTAAACAGCGCTGTAGTGCCGTATTGAGCACAAGCATTCTTTAGATCTCTTATTTGTTTAAATGGCAAAGGTTGGTGAACTCCTTCATTATATTCATTCCTCCTTACAGGGAATAAATGAAAACCAGAAATGTCCTCCCCTCTTTGAGCAGCCTGCGCCAAGGATAGTTGCAGTGTGCTATGCTTAGGGGTGAGATTAGAACTTTTCCCAAAAGGGAGTTCACCATTAGGAGGGCCAGGCGCCTTTAACAGCCCAGGCTGAGAGGGTACTGGCTGTGAGACAATAACAGGCGGAGGGGGTGGTGGGAAATGATCAAAGTCCACCAGGATTGTGGGCGGGGGCCCACAAGTCTCTACCTTTACAGGAGTTTGTAGTTCTGGATGAAGCTGTGACAACAGGGTTATGACTGATTCCAACATTTTCTCAGCAGATCATTGCATAATTTCTCCTCAGAGTCTGAGCCATCTGAGTCTTCCTTAATATCTAGCCCAGTGGGTTCAGATCTTACTAATTTTCTCAGCTCTTCCCGGGCAACTGCATAAGCTCCGGGGGCTGGGTGATGCTCATCAGGCCCCTGTTCAGTTTCTCTGATCAACTGATCGAATCTAATCCGTTCATGTCTAGGATCTAAACAATCTCGGACCAGACTCCAGAGAGTAATAGCGTCCACTGGGGTTTTCTCAGGGCCATTCACATCATAATGTTCCTGAATCTTATTTCCAATTTTCTGCCAAGTTTCTAAGTTAATGGATCCTTCCTCTGGGAACCAGGGGCATAACTTCCTCAATAAAGTGAAAGAAACGTTTAACTGACTTTGGCCAACTTTCACTCCCCGGGTATGAAGCATGCCTTTGAGGGCTTGCACTTATAGCGTGCAGCTGTTACCTTGTCCCATAATTTCTTACTCCTGACAATACTCTCTCTCTCCCACTCTCCTTCCCAAGTGATCGGACGTCCTTACCTGAGTGGGGTCCTCTGCCGTCGTCTCAGATGTTCAGGTCCCTGTTCACAGGTCTGCAGCCTCAGATTGTAACTCAAGATTGCAGCCTGGTTTATTCTTAACTTCCAGGATAAATGCAGTTTGAAAACCAGGAAACAGCATAGGCTTAAAATTCCAGAACATAAAAAGGCTTGAAGTTAGCAATACTCGACATAGATAAGACAGGGTGAGGTTGGTTAACATAAGAATGGACTCCAGAGCAATACCAGATGGTAGCTAAGACAGGATGAGTTTGGTTAACATAAGAATGGACTCATGACTGACATAGTAAAGCATTTCCAATTTTCCATTAAGCCATGTCCTTACACGTCCTTGAAAAAACAGCCAGAGGTCAGGAAGAATTTAGCTGCAAGTTTGGCTCCTGACAGGCAACCTATTTATAGAATATTAGATGAGAACTTCCAAAATATCCAGAAGGATAGGATTATATACAAGAATAGGCCTATAAACAAGGATAGGCCTATATACAAGAAGCATTTAGAACCCCAAACCGACCAGACCAGAATTGGACATCCACCGACACATTGTGATCAAAAGAGGATCAGTAGAGTCCAAGGAAAGAATCCTAAAAGCTGTTAGGGAGAAGAAAACAATCACATATAAAGGAAAAGCAATGAGAATTACCCCAGACTTCTCAGCAGAGACCATGAAAGCAAGGAGAGCCTGGAATGAGGTATTCCAAACACTAAATAAAAATAACTACCAGGGCTGGGGATATGGCCTAGTGGCAAGAGTGCTTGCATTGTATACATGAGGCCCAGGGTTCGATTCCCCAGCACCACATATACAGAAAACGGCCAGAAGTGGTGCTGTGGCTCAAGTGGCAGAGTGCTAGCCTTGAGCAAAAAGAAGCCAGGGACAGTGCTCAGGCCCTGAGTCCAAGGCCCAGGACTGCCAAAATAAAAATAAAAATAAAATAAATAACTACCAACCAAGAATACTGTACCCAGCCAAACTCTCATTCATAGCCGAAGGTCAAATAAAAGTCTTCCACAGTAAGGAAAAACGGAATCAATATATCTCCACCAAACCAGTTTACAGAAAATCCTCAAAGATGTACTATACAGGGAAAATAATCAAGATCCCAATACAGACAGAGAAATGAATCCTAAATAGTAAACATCAGATCAAAAAATGGGAAGACACAGCTTTTAACAACATAGTGATAATGAAAGGAACAAATGATCAGCTCTCAATCCTAACTCTGAACATTAATGGACTTAATTTGCCAATCAAACAACATAGGCTCATAAGTTGGATCAAAAATCCAGATCCATCTTTCTGCTGCCTCCAAGAGACACATCTATCCAGCAAAGGTAAACATCTTCTAAAATTGAAAGACTGGGATCAAATCTATCAAGCAAATGGCCCCCATAAGCAGGCTGGAGTTGCAATCCTAGTATCAGACAAAATTGACTTCAAATTAAAAGAAGGTAAGAAGAGACAAAGAAGGTTACTACATACTAGTAAAGGGATCTCTCCTACAGGAAGATATAACCATTCTAAATATCTACACACCAAATGCAGGAGCACCCAACTTCATCAAACACATTGATAGTTGGGGACTTTAACACTCCCCTATCACCTCTGGACAGATCAACATGCAAAAACTGAACAAAGAAATCACAGAACTAAATAATTGCATAGACCAACTAGACTTAACCGACATCTACAGAATATTCCACCCAGCAACAACAGAATACACATTCTTCTCCACAGCACATGGAACATTCTCCAAAACAGATCACATCTTAGGGCACAAAGAAAATCTGTATAACTTCAGAAGTATCCAAACCATTCCCTGCATTCTCTCTGACCACAATGGAATGAAATTAGAGCTCAACTCAAACAGCCACCACAGAAAATCCTACAATTCATGGAGACTAAACAACACACTGCTGAACCATCAGTGGGTCATGGAAGAAAGTAAAACAGAAATTCAAATGTTTATGGAATTCAACCAAGATGAGGACACAAAGTACCAGCTACTTTGGGACACAGCAAAGAGAGTACTCAGAGGAAAATTTATATCTCTGAGTGCATACATCAACAAACTGGAGAAACAGCAACTCAATAATTTAAGTAAGCACCTTAATTTCCTTGAAAGAGAACAACAAGGCAAACCCCAAATAAATAGATGGAAGCAAATAATAAAAAATCAAATCAGAATGAAATCAATTAGAGATGAAAAAACCATTGAAAGAATCAACAAAACAAAGAGTTGGTTCTTTGAAAGAATCAACAAGAGAGACAGACCCCTACGAAACCTGACCAAGAAACGAAGGCAGCAGACTCAAATAAACAAGATAAAAGATGAAACAGGTAACATCACCACACAAATAACCGAAATTCAGAAAATAATAAGGGACTATTTTGCAAACCTTTATGCCAACAAATTTCAGAACTTGGAAGAAATGGATGATTTCCTAGACAAAATTCATATCACCAAACTCACCAATAAGAATTAAACCTTCTAAACAGACCCATATCCAGTATTGAAATAGAAATGGCAATAAATGGTCTCCCATCCTAGAAAAGCCCAGGTTCAGACGGATTCACAGCAGAATTCTACAAAGCCTTCAAAACAGAACTCACACCAATATTTCTCAAACTCTTCAATGAAATTGAAAGAGAACATTCACTACCAGACACACTCTATGAAGCCAGTATAACCCTCATCCCAAAACGAGGCAGGGACTCATCACGGAAAGAGGACTATAGACTGATTTCCCTGATGAACATAGATGCAAAAATTCTCAACAAAATTCTGGCCAATCGACTTCAACAGGTCATCAAAAAAATCGTACACCACGATCAAACTGGATTCATCCCAGGGATGCAAAGTTGGTTTAATATACACAAATCAATTAATGTAATCCACCACATCAACCGGAGCAAGGTAAAGAACCACATGGTTTTATCTCTGGATGCGGAAAAAGCGTTCGATAAAATCCAGCACACATTTATGCTAAAATCCCTAGAAAAACTGGGATTCCAGGGAACATTCCTGAATATAGTCAAGGCAGTTTATGACAAACCAACAGCAAGCATAACTCTAAATGGTGAAAAACTAAAGACATTCCCTTTAAAATCAGAAACAAGGCAGGGATGTCCACTCTCTCCCCTGCTCTTCAACATAGTACTAGAATTCCTAGCCAGAGCAATTAGGCAAGAAGAAAATATAAAGGGGATCCAAATAGGAAAAGATGAAGTTAACATTTCTCTCTTCGCAGATGACATGATCCTATACCTAAAGAACCCCATATACTCTACCCCCAAGCTACTAGAGCTGATCCAAAACTTTGGCAAAGTTACAGGATATATAATAAACCCTCAAAAATCAACAGCCTTTCTCTATGATAACGACCCAAAGCCCGAGGCAGAAATCAGGAAAGCAACTCCTTTTGCAATAGCCCCCCAAAAAATAAAATACCTAGTAATAACCTTAACCAAAGAAGTGAAAGACCTCTTTGATGAGAACTTTAACAGCTTGAAAAATGAAATTAAGGCAGAACTAAGGAAAGGGAAAAACCTCCCATGCTCCTAGATTGGGAGGATTAATATAATCAAAATGGAAATATTGCCAAAGGCTATCTACAAATTCAATGCAATACCCATTAATATCCCAACACCATTTTTCATGAAATAGAGGAAGCAATCCAGAAATTCATATGGAACAATAAAAGACCTAGAATAACAAAAACAATCCTAAGCAGAAAGAACAGTGCTGGAGGAATTACAATACCTAGCTTCAAGCTGTATTATAAAGCTATAGTAATAAAAACAGCTTGGTATTGGCACCTGAACAGACCTGAAGACCAATGGAACAGAATTGAACAACCAGAAATGAACCTACAGAACTGCACCTACTTATTCTTTGATAAAGGAGCTAAAACAATAGTTTGGAAGAAAGCCTCTTTAACAAATCGTGCTGGCAAAGTTGGTTCAACACATGCAACAAACTAAAACTAGATCCTTATATATCACCCTGCACCAAAATCAATTCCAAATGGATCAAAGACCTCGAAATCAAAACAGACACCTTGAAAACACTAAAGGAAGAAGTAGGAGAAACACTTGGGCTCCTTGGCGCAGGACGGAACTTCCTTAACAAAGACCCAGAAAGGCTACAAATCAAAGAAAGGTTGGACAAATGGGACTGCATTAAGCTGCAGAGCTTTTGCAGGGCAAAGGACTTAACTCGCAAGATAAACCGAAACCCCACAGACTGGGAGAAGTTCTTTACCTGCCATTGAATGGACAAAGGCCTCATATCTAAAATATATGCAGAACTAAAAACATTACCTTCCTCCAAAACTAAACCGCAAAGATCCAATAGCCCCCTCAACAAGTGGGCTAAAGACTTACAAAGAGACTTCTCTGATGAGGAAATAAGAATGGCCAAGAGACATATGAAAAAGTGCTCTACATCACTGCCCATAAAAGAACTGCAAATCAAAACAACATTGAGATTCCATCTCACCCCAGTAAGAATGTCATATATCTAGAAAACTAACAATAACAATTGTTGGAGGGGATGTGGCCAAAAGGGAACCCTACATCATTGTTTGTGGGAATGTAAACTGGTTCAGCCACTCTGGCAAGCAGTATGGAGATTCCTCAGAAGGCTAAATATAGAACCCCTCTATGACCCAGCAACCACACTTTTGGGTATTATCCAAAAAACCATAAACAAAACCACAGTAAAGTCACCAGCACAACAATGTTCATTGCAGCACAATTTGTCATAGCTAGAATCTGGAACCAACCCAGATGCCCCTCAGTAGACGAATGGATCAGGAAAATGTGGTACATATACACAATGGAATTTTATGCCTCTATCAGAAAGAATAACATTGCCCCATTTGTAAGGAAATGGAAGGACTTGGAAAAAATTATACTAAGTGAAGTGAGCCAGACCCAAAGAAACATGGACTCTATGGTCTCCCTTATTGGGAATAATTAGTAGAGGTTTAGGCAAGTCACAGCAGAGGATCACAAGAGCCCAATAGCTATACCCTTATGATCACATAAGATGTTGCTAAGTGAAATGAACTCCATGTTTAGGAAACGATTGTTATATCACAGTTTTAACTACTTTCAACGCCCTATGTGTATCTGTAGCTTCTACTATTGATGATGTTCTTGTATCACCTTCCTGTGGTTGTATCTACACTATCTCTGTAATCTTATCTGAGTATATTTGGAACCATGTATACTGGTATTAGAACTAGGGAATTGAAAGGGAATACCAAAATCGAGAGACACAGGGTAAAAAAAGACAAACAACTACAAAAGCAATACTTGCAAAACTGTTTGGTGTAAGTGAACTGAACACCTCATGAGGGAAAGGGAAATGGGGAGGAGGGAGGAGGGAATGAGGGATGAGGTAACAAACAGTACAAGAAATATATCCAATGCCTAATGTATGAAACTGTAACCTCTCTGTACATCAGTTTGATAATAAAAATTGGAAAAAAAAAAAAAAGAAGAAGAAGCTATTACCCCAGGCAGATTTACTTGAAGACTTTGACTTGTCTCTGAGTAAGGGAGAAGGCAATATCACAAAAAGATTTTGGTGCAGCTCAGAAGTCTAAATCATCTTCCTAATAAGACAGTTTGGTTTCAGCAAAGCAAACTGTTAAAAGCCACTGTAAACTAGGTTTAGCTATTTACAAAAGAAGGCATGTGCACACAGTTTTCAAATTAAGTACATATTCTACTAATGGCAAAGAAATACAATGTTTAATGACTGGATAATTCTAAAGAACTAGCTCAGGCAATGCAGATGACAACGATAGTCTAGACATCTGTGTGATTATAAAATTCATTATATGCAAAAGAATATGAACAATTATATTAAAAAATATTCTGTAATAAATGAAAATTGGGGGTGTCTGTTTAGTCTTTTGCAATGTTTTAAATACAAAAAGTATTTAAATCCACACGAATGACAGTAATGTAAGACATATATAAGCACATGGGAGGAAAGATTCTTTTATTTGCAAAAGCGTTTGTCCAATTAAAAGCTTCCCATGCCTTAAAATACTTCCGTGATAATTTATTCACCAGAAAGTTCATTTATATACGTAATATAGTGATTAACAAAATAAAATCAACTCATTTCCCCTGAATCATTTGCAAAAAATGAAAATTTGAGCACAAAGAAAAATGAAGTATACACCTAAGCAATTATATACCTCAAGATAAGATTTGAATTTCCCCAAATTAGACAAATTTTAACCAAAATAAGTCACCTATAGGTAAAGTGAGGGTATGGCCAGTAATGAGGAAACTATGAAGCCTACTGGGGACTCCAATCTCTCCCCTTTCATGAGCTGCCTCTGAAGACTTCTCACAATGGACCATATTCAATGTCTCTGGCTTTTTTTGCTCAATTCGGCTGTCCTTTCTCTAAATGTGTCTTTTACATTAACTACCTGGGCAATAATATAATTTCACCTCAGTCCCACACTCACAACCCCACTTTTATTAACTGGGGAGGGCTGACTTGAAGATGTCTGCCTACCACCACCCAGTGACAGAGCAGTTCTAAATGTTGGCAAGGATGTGAGTCGCCTTACAGTAACAAATCTGTCTTCTGACAGGCAGACAATAGTGTACAAGCTGCATGTGTAGTGTGAGTTGTCAACAGTGAAAGGCATAAGGCTGGTTAGTGTGCATCTAAGGATATGTGCCTTTCTCAGAGAACTATAGCTGGCTAAAATTGGTTACTTATTTAGGTAACTTTACTTGTTTTTATCTCTTGTGCTTTCCAAAGAGTATCTGAATGTATTGAGAATAAATTGTTGAGGTGCTAGTACCTAAACAACTTTCCAGAGGTAGGATTTTGAACCAGCATGATTAGGAAGATGATTCCCATGATTGGATATGTCTAGAGTCATTCATTCTATTATGAAACATGGTAATGTACATCACTTTCCTGTAGCCTAGGAAGTCAGAGTTAGGCAGAGGAAGGAAACATTGATGGAGTGTCAGATGTCCCTAGCAAAAATATCATTGCCATCACAAGGAGAAACAAGAGTTTTTGAAAAATCCACCTTATTTTTGTAGGGTGACTTTATCTTCTGTGAAAAGAAGAGCATTTGGGTAAAACCAAACCAAACAAATGGCTAAGGTCTTCTGTAGTTCTGACATTTGACTGTTCAAGGTAGTATAGCCATTATTCTCAAGTGGATTTTATTGTATTATATTAATAAGAACAGAAGGCTTGGGTAATTGATGTGGCCAAAAGCATAAAGTCAACTTTAGCTTGATTCTAGGCATTTGAATATTGTCTTAAGTAATTCATCCACCCTTTCACAGAAACAGGCAAAATGTCAACAGAGAGTGGTGATGTTCCTCATCCATAAATGATAGATTTTGCAACTAAAAAATAAGATGCTAAATTAATTTGGGATTTTTAGATGAAAAATATTTTAGTATATCTCAAACAATATTTGGGATTGTTTCAAAACTATGCATTATTTGTATGATATTCCAATTTAACTGGCTAAATTGTATTTTATCTGGAAACCTGACACTCCCCAAAGTAATAGGACAGAGATTTCAGAACATATGAGGTAACGCCTGCTCCCAGCTCCCCTCCGAAAACTGCATAGGCATCCTATGCCAAAGTTTTCTAGACATCTCCCTTCTGTAGCACTTGCTTCCTCTGGTATACTGTTCCTTAAGAACAATATAACAATCTCCTGTTCCTTATCCCTCTTCAAAGATCTGTTTGAGTCATTTTCCTTCTCTCAGTCCTGTTTCTGGAAAGATAGGCATGCTTATGCCTTTGCTGTGACAGAAAGACTCCCCTTCTTGGCACTTTTTGACCACGGAACAGTTAAATCACGGGCCTGTTTTCTATTCTTCTAGATGAGATTTCTCATTCTTGGAATCTTAGCATGTAGTTTAGACATAGATGGATTCTGACCATCCTCATTAGAACTTAGACTTTGTCTGATATAGGAATTTCCCAAAAAGTTGGCCTGTCGCTTCCCAAAGCCAAGACTGTATCAGTATTAGTTCTCATTCTCAGTTGAGTACACTGTCACTATCAGCTTGCTGCAGAGCTAGTGTCAGATAGCACACGGCAGAAAATAAAAATTAATCCAGAACATGTGGCTTTATGTAAAACGAGCCCCATTTCACAGCTGGCTAGAAGTACCCTCCCTAATATGCCAGTCACCAGCTAAAAATAGCTGTTTATGTTCAAATGAAATCTACTTTGGAAGTGCTATGTGTAACTGTAGCTGATTATCCTCTTGTATCCCCTTCCTGTGGTTGTACCTGCACTATCTCTGTATCTTATCTGAGTACATTGGAAACAGTGTATACTGGTATTAGAACTAGGAAACCGAAAGGGAATACCAAAATCCAGAGACACTGGGTAAAAAAGACAAACAATTACAAAAGCAATACTTGCAAAACTGTTTGGTGTAAATGAACTGAACAACTCATGGGGGGGGGGGGAAGGGAAAGGGGGAGGGGGAGGGGGCAATGAGGGAGGAGGTAACAAACAGTACAAGAAATGTATACAATGCCTTAATATGAAACTGTAACCTCTCTGTACATCAGTTTGACAATAAAAAAATTTTTTAAATCAATTTAAATGAAAATTTTAGATCCTGAATCACAGCATCCACATTTCAAGAGCTCAGTAGTCACCTTTATCTCCTGACTACCACATTGATCAGCACAATTTCCTCCTTTACCAGGATTTCTCAAGCTTATTCTGTAAGGACTAGATAATTAAGAGTTTAGGCTCTCTGGATTGTAATGTATCTATCCAGTCTTCCTTTTATTTCTATAACGTTTAAAATGCCAAAACTATTTGTAGCTACTGAGAATACAGAAAGCAACAACTTGTAATATTTAGTCCACAATTTGCCAGCCTCCCACTGTAAAAGTTACATAACTACCTTCTTATTTTCAACGACCCCCTCGGTGAGATCCACCTGGTGCTGACTGTTCCATCCTGTGTTCAAATACTCAAACTTCTATTATATTCATTTATATTTGGAGTCACACAGAAAAGTCTTTTCAGACAGAAAAGTCTTTTCCCCCTAGGAAAGTAATGAAAACTTTTGCAATTATTTTTACTTTCATATTATTTCTCAATAACAAGTCATAGGAAAGCCCTCATGGCCTATTCCACCTTTCAAACTCCTCTGAATTTCCTAACCCTGCCCTGTTTCCCTATTACAAATATTTACTAATGGCTACTGGTTTTCTATTTCATGATAGTATGGAAGTTGAGAAAATAAGCAAAAATCACATAGAACTTTCTTATGTTTATAAGTATATAGTGACTTGATTATTTATTTAGCTTACTGATTCAATAAAACAAAAATGAGTATGCAGGCATGAAGGAAGCATTCTATTCTTTTATACTCCTTAACATTCTGCTTAGCCTACTGCTTAACATTCTTCCTGTTTTGTTTTTCTCTGCAAAGAACACCATTAAAATCCATTCCAATCTACTAATTTCATTTTTTACCAGATAAATATAGGTTAAAATAAATACAAAACTTAAAAAGGAAAATTTTATCTAATAATAAAATATACAAATAATTAAAATTTACCTAAGTAGAATTCTTGAGTAAAATTTAATTAGGAAAAGATGCGACAATTGAAGAATATTAAAAACTAAATAAAATTTGTTTTATGTAAAAACTTATTAGTGAAATCTACCTATTCATCAACCAACTAATTAAAATGTGATAATTGCTTTGTAGAAATTATATACTTCATCCTCACTTTTTTCTCTTGGTTTGAAGACAGTATATAATGAGGATTCTGTCTACATTTAGCTCTAAACCAAAACATATTCTTTTTAAGCAGTGACAATTGGTTAGATATCAAACAAAAGCCATTATATTTTCAAACTCAGCATCTTTTTCTTTCATATTTGAATATGCTGAATTTATTTTACCTGTCCATCACTGGAGCTTCCTTTGTTCCCAAGATAATTCCTTGGAATCTGCTTATATATGCAAATCTCTTGTCATTTCTTCCTTCTTATAGAATTAGACACTTGCCTTCACTCATATATTTACTTTACTTAGATAATTGATTCCATTGAACATACAACAGGATTCCTCTATTTAACAGCCACTTTAGCATGTATTGATATACCTGGAATTCCTGCTAAACTCTTGAAATCTGATAGCTCAACAAAGGGTGAGTACAAAAACACAGTGAGGTGCAAAATATAATGAAGCTAGAACAACAAAGTTTAAAAATCAATTAGCACCACACCTGTAATCTAAACTACTCAGGAGGTTGAGATCTAAAGATCATGGGTCATAGCCAGTCCAGGCAAGAAAGTCTGTGAGACTGTTATCTCTAATTAACCACCAAAAAAGCCAGAAATGGAACTGTGGCTCAAGTGTCAGAGTGCCAGTCTTTAGCATAGGAACAGGAACAGTACTCAGCACTGAGTTCAAGCCCTACAACTGGCACATACACACACACACACACACACACACACACACACACACAAACTCACCATCTAATGTGTGAGTAAATGAGTTACTGGGAAGTATTTTGAAGTCAGTTAAAAAAAATCCTTACCTCCTATTTGGTAAAATCTTGACTAATCTTGACAATATTTCAGTATAACAGAGTACCACATTTTTTTTTCATCCAACAAGGATAAAACCTAATGGAATTATTCCTGGTTCATTAATTATGTTCATAGTGTGGTTTTTAATGTATGATTTATGACACCAGATTTTGTACTAAAGTATCCAAGCCATGGAAGTTTCACTTTCTGCATCAGGGTTGAGAAGGACATCTCCTAGTAGTAGGTGGTGAATTCTGCAGAAGTGAGCGAAGTGGTGCAGTCAGCATCTCTTCCAACAAGGACACTGCTCACAGCATCAGCATGACTCAGGACATCACTGGTCTGGGAATATGTTGCCAAGAGAGAGTGACAACTGGTTGCTATTAGATTTCCACATGAGTAAGGCCACTTTCCAATTCTTTTGCAAGAAGCTGACAGATCTGATTATAGCGACAGGCTGCCCTTCCACAAGAGAAATTGATGTGCACACGGAAATTGCTCTTTTTCAGAGTTCTGCAATAAGCAGAGAATGTTGATTTCTGCTACAAAAAGGTGAGGAACAGAATTGCCAAAGGTCATCAGGGCAGGAGACTCTGATCGTTATTTAGAGAAGTCAGTAACTTTCTCTCCTCTGAAGATTGTTTATAACAAAGAAAACCACCAAAATTCATCTCAGCCAATTCCTGAGTAGAATATAAAGTAGGACGTGCAAATAAGAGCTGTGGGTTTATGTCTGATGACACTTTATGCTGAACAGTGTACTGAGTTGCCAAAAGGTTTCTCACCTCCTTGAAAGGTGTTATAAACCTCCAAAGTGGGATTTGCAGAAGTCCTGTCAGCTCTAAGCATGCAGAATGTCACCCCCCACATTGGTTAGAATTATCTGTCAGCTGTTTACATTGTGATTTAAAGATTGCAGCTTAATTTTAAAGTCATTGGCTGAGTATGGAGAAGACAACGTGAAAGGAGTCACAAGGAGTAAATTGTATGATTCTAAAAGTATGCTGGAATGGGAAAAATGGTATAATGTCAAGTGCACATGCAAGGCTAGGTTTACATGGCAACTGAAAATAAAAGAGGGATGGCAATTAGCGATTTGTGAATGTGCTCTCCCACAGCCAGGGAAACGGTGCTCTGAATCTAACCAGCCAGCAGCAGCAGCAGCAGCTTCTAGTATAGAAAACACTACACAGGGTTGTCACCTCCCCACCTCAACTTCATTCCCTAGAGCATGAGCCATTTGATTAAAACTAAAATACAGAGTCAAAATGTTTGTCATCTAGTCACTTTAGAAAATACTGAATTCTATGTACTGTGCTTATGGACAGATAATAGACACTATAACTAACACATAATGAACTCTAGGAGAATTTCAGACCAAGGAAACAAAAGGAACTTTAGTCACAATGTATTCAAATATACATATATATGTGTATATACATATATATATATATATGCCTTGCCTCTTCAAAACCAAATATCTAATAGCATAATGAAATAGTATTTGTAACACATAATAAATGAAAATATGAAAATATTCTTTCTGATTATTATTAAGTGGTAAGAAGGTACTTTCCCAGTGAGCCATACTTACAGCACTTTCAAATGCAGCTTTATTTTGAGATAGAGTTGCTACCTGCCCAGGTGCATGCTTGGATTGCAATCTTACAATTTTAGGGTTTCTATCATACACAGTCACCCCACTATGAATTAAGAAAGCATCTTAGTAACATTTCTGTCTGGGATGGTCTTGAGCCATGAGCCTCCCCATTCTCAATCCAAGTAGAGAAGACTACAGGAACAAGCCCCCAGAGCGTGATGAAAGTATTCTTTACAGTGTAACTCTTTTGAGTGTGATCAGTACATGGATTTGTGATGCAGGATACTACCTACACAGCCAGCCCAGGCCTGCTTTAGACCCCAGGTGCAGTATAGGTCCCAGTTCTTGCAGAGTCTCTCTGTGACACCAGTAGACTTGCTCAAATGAATTCTGGAAACAAGAGTAGAAATCATGAAACAGAGTTCCTGATTTATTTTCCAATTCCCCCTGTCTCTGCACAAGCTCTTCCATGACTCCTTGGGAAAAACAGGGTCTGTTTACTGAGAGGTTGGTAAAGAGAGAGGGAATATCTTTATCAGTTCATGCTAAAAGTAAAAGGGAACAAACACACATATACACATGCTACCTATTATAATTTAATTTATGAGGCAAGAAGAAGGGGAAAAGACATGTGATAAAAGACCCAGATTGCTTTATTTTACTCTCTAAACCTGATGCTGTATCCTAGGGCAGCTCTCCTAATTACACATCTCACCCTACAAGTGCCAAGCTGTGCCCCAACCCATTGTAATTAATCACATAAATGCAGCACTGTGAATTATACCTGATGGGTAGACTCTTGAATTGGCACAGATTTTTTGGAAAAGCCAGATGGTAAATGTTTTAGGCTTTGCAAAGCCAAGTTAAAAATCAAAGGTATTATATAGGTACTTTTCTAAGCCTTAAAAATGTAAATAAGTAAAAGAAAAAAGCACAAAATCCCTTCTTAGCTCATTGACAGTTAACCATGGAAAGAAAAACAACCCACTGTTCAAACTTGGCCTTCAGACATGAGTTCACCAGGCCTGATTGGAACAAGGGTTTAGAGTGCTCAGATTCTTGAACTTCAAGACAACGGTAATAGTTCACTGTCCTGATTAAGAAGCTGGGAAGACAATTTATATAAAATGAGAAAGCCTGGAACTCAGCTGGACAGTGAGTGCTCAGTGCACGTTCACTTTAACTTTGTGAATAGAGGAACTCAGCTTACTGCACAAATCACACAGTCAGCAAGAGACTCCTATAGGGTCTTTAAATGATGAGGTCAGAGTGGAGTCTGTGTTCAGTGCTTCAGAAAACCTAGGGACATGGGTGAACATGGAAGCCTGGTCTAACTCATAGATCACTCTCCCCAAACAATGAGAGTCACTGATCCAATCAGAAGGGAATTTTGAGTGTTAATGCATTATGAAAGAGAACTGCTACATAATATTAAATGTAAAGGTATCTGAATGTTTCTCTGTTTAATCTAGGAGAGCAACTGAACTATGTAACTTTGAGAAGGGGGTCCTAGGAGAGTGATTATGCATGATTTTATGGAGTAGAGTCAGTCCTCAAACATGGGTCTGCCTTCTGAATAGGCAGTAGGGATGAAAAACTTCATTGAACATGCAACTGTTTGTCTTAGAATTATTTTGGCCTGGATAATGAAATAAGCCTAATATACATATCCCTTACCACCTTAAATCTCTTTTTAAAAATGCTAGGCATGATGGCATATGCCTATAATCCTGATTACAATGGAAGTCGAAATCAGTACATTCATAATTCCCAGTCAATCCGGACCAAAAAAAATTGAGACTTCATTTCAATCAAAGCTATCAAACCAGTTATGTAGGAAATATAAACAGGAAGATTGTAGTCTAGGCCAGCTCAGGCAAAAAGCAATAGTATCTTCAAAAACACAATGAAGAAACAGGGTGGGGCATGACTCAAGTTATAGAATGCCTGCAGTGCTTGAGGCTCCAAGTTCAATCTAGAGTTCTACAGTACTACTGAAAAAATAATCTGTGAAAAGACCCTGCAACATTACCAGTAGCAAGATGTACTGCCATGCCTTGATTTAAAATTGCTTGGGGACAAAGAGCAAATCAGTATAGTACAGCAAAAGGAAAAAAAACTCAGTCTAAAATAATACAGATCCAAATGAAATTTTTAACTATTTCCAAGTCTGGAGTCTACACACTGAGGAGGGAAGCATCAAGGTAATAGGTGAGGACCTGTGATCATAACAGCTGGATTCCTTGGGCTCCTCTGTCATCCTACTGCAGAGAACACTCCAACTTCCAGGGGGCAATTTGATCTGGGTGATGTAGCTATACAAGAGTGCTGAAGACAGGAGAGGAACCGAAGGACATCCACCCACCAGCTAGCCCTATACATATTGTTGTGTGAAGTAGAAGCTCAGACCCTAGAGCAGGCTCAGGACAGTTCTTTCCCAAAGACCTGGGACTCTGACACTGGGAGAGACACATTATCCCAGCGACACAATGCACTCCTCCTCACCATACCCCCCAAGAAAGGCAGCATGATAAGAGAGAAAGCTGAGACACAGAGTTGACAACCAGAAGGGTCAAGGCCATGTAGTATGAGTTTTGGAGGAAAATACAATGGGAACAAATTCAGTAATAAATTTACTTTTCAGATCTGAATGAATTCCCAAGTATGATAGGGTTAGTGTAAAAGAAACCAAGGCCTACCCCAAGGCACACCATCATGATGCCTCAGAAAGTTATATAGAAGACAAAAAGTTGAACAGCTTCACTGAAGAAAAACTAAAACACAAAATAAAGCAAAACTTTCCCAAGGGCTCATGAGAATGAAATTGAGAAAAACTAAAACACAAAACAAAACAAAATTAAAAATTTTCCCAAGGGCTCATGAGAATGAAATTGACATCAGAATTTTTTTTATCACTAAGATAGTCATTGAAGAACAATAGAATCCCATTTTCAATGTTTGTGGGGGGGGGTAATTTAAAACATGCATTCAAATATTAATCACAAAATGAAGATATTAGTACATGATTAAGGATGAAGATAATTTGACTTTGGGGAAAAATATTAAAAAGCCACTCCAGCCCCAATATAACACACTTCCCCCCTCCCCCACTCCACACACAAAAAACACCCAGAGCAGATAATGACTGGTTCAAGCATGTAACCCTTCCTACTTGAGATCAAGATGGGAGCATTATGGGTTGAGGCCGAACCAGGAAAAAAAAAAGTTTGTAAGACTCCATCTCAATCAAGGACTGGGTTAGCCTCTCAGGAAATTAGGAAAGGCTTAGAGGAGCTGAGAATAGCACCCACCCAACTCTCCATTTTTTTTTTCATGAATTGATTCTCAGACCATAGATTGTGTTTCACACAACTGCAGAACAGTGACATGCCCATCTCTTTGTGTACAAATGAAATCAGTATAGAAACACAACTCCCTTTTTAAAAGAATTTCCTTCATCTTCTTCTGTCCTGTTCTCTAGTCTGAAGCTTTCCAGTAAAAGCAAACAAGTAAGGCTAGGAAAATGAACTCTTTATGGAGGAAGATAGTTCTTTATGTTCTCATTAGGCTTTTTTTGTTTTTCTCTGTGTTGAAGAAATGTGAGCAATCTGGCAGCAAGTGAGTTCATGATGCAGTTCAAAAAGAAATGGCATGAAAGTTCAATGACTCCACATGCTAAATGGAGTACAAGTTTTGTAAGCAGGGGAGGAAAGAAGTAAGAAAAGATGTAAGAAGGCAAAGAGAAGACAACATGGCCCATAGCACTAATACCTGAGTCAGGAATATTCCTGATTCTGACAGGAAGGTTTTGTTCTTGATGATAATGTAGGAGCCCTGTTTTCCTGGAGTTAATCAGAGTACTAGGGTCCCATGTGTATAGCTCACTTGGACTGCAAAAGTTCCCACACTTTCCCCTATACTTTCATATTAACTGTGGTGCTTTCGTAACTAAACTATGGTTGGGGCTAAAGTTATCCAATGGCCTTTGCCTTGTAAATATTTCATAATTTTCCACTCCTTTTTTTGTTGATCTATGTTCAAATGGCTTTGTTTCCTGTAAAAAAAAAAATTCACAGTTCCATTAAAGGACATGAAGAAATTTGAGTAATTTCAGCAGACTTCATGTTACTAATAGCAAATTTAAGTGTTCATGTGGGAGGAAGGGTGCCATTATTATTATTAATTTAAGCAATTTTGGTTTTTTACTAAAGGTATTTTGAATCCTATTGAAAAATAAAACATGAATCTGATAGAAATTTGAAGTCTATAGAGCAAACTGAAAGTGAAATTTGAAATTACCCATAATCCTACCTGCAGATAAATATTCTGTATATAGGATAAACATTTCATTATTTTAGCTTCAAACTAAATATTGTACCACAATTATTTTTTCTGTTGTTTACTTATTTAAATTATTTTATGATACGTAGTATTGTGCTCATATATGCTGTCACTTATTAAACTGGACATGTACAGTTTTGTCTTTTTCCATATTAAAAAAGAATACAAATGACACTGTTTTTGGGGGGTTTTTTGTTTTTGTTTTTTGTTTTTGCCAGTCCTGGGGCTTGAACTCAGGGCTTGGGTGCTATTCCTGACCTTCTTTTGCTCAAAGCTAGCATCTACCACTTGAGTCACAGTACAATTTCTGGCTTTTTCTAAGTAGTTTATTAGAGGTAAGAGTCTCATGGACTTTCCTACCTGGGCTGGCTTTGAATAGTGATCTTCAGATCTCAAATTTCTAAGTAGCTAGGATTACAGGCAGGAACCACTGGTGCCTAACTTCACACTTCTAAAGTGCTTACCATGGCCCTGTGAAAGAAATCTACTGACATTGCCACTTCCAGTACAAACATGATACTTGAAAACTTACTCAGAGAATACACACACACAAAATGGTTCCTTTAAACTTGGGTCAAGCATATCAGCTTTGTTTTGTTTGTTTTGCTCATTTTTATTTTTTTACATCTTTACTCAATGTTATTCTTGTGGGTTTTGTTTTTTAAAATTATAATTAGTAATGAGGCATTACAAAAGTGATAAAAAAAAAACTCTGATAAATTGTTAAACAGGAGCTTGGTCCTCTGTGAAGAATCTTGATAAAGAAGATCATCAGTATGAAATAGGGAAGAAAGATGGAGAATAAGTAAGTACCAATCCAAGTGAGATAAAAAGCCATTGACATTTGATTTCAGAATGGATGATATTTCTTGAGGCTATAACAATAAGTTCCTATCCAGGTGCTGGTGACTCCAGGTGCTGGTGTAATTCTGACTACTCAGGAGGCTGAGGTTTGAGGATGGCAGTTCAAAGTTAGCCCAGGCAGGAAAAAGCTGAAAGTGGATGGGAATATGGCCTAGTGGCAAGAGAGCTTGCCTCATATACAAGAAGCCCTCGGTTCAATTCCCCAGCACCACATATATAGAAAACGTCCAGAAGTGGTGCTGTGGCTCAAGTGGCAGAGTGCTAGCCTTGAACAAAAAGAAGCCAGGGACAGTGCTCAGGCCCAGAGTTCAAGGCCCATGACTGGCAAAAAAAAAGAAAGAAAGAGAGGGAAGGAGGGAGGGAGGGAGGGAGGGAGGAAGGAATGTAGGAAGGAAGAAGAAAAAAAGAAAAAACAAGATTTTTTTTTTAAATTTAAGCTGTAAGTAATGCTACTATAAAGTCACATGGCCTGAGTTCACATAATCTTAGACACCATGATATAAAATTGATCAGAGGCAAGCAATCTGGTCTAGGATTAAATTTATGTCTCCCCAAATTATGCACATCTGCACAGCTGAGAGCTACTGTACAATGCAAAGTTGACAAATACATGTTAATTAAAGCAGTGGAAAGAAATTGCTGTCACAAGGAATGGGGTTCTAGGAAAATAGTCAGCATGTAAGATAACAGCAATAAAGGATATAGGAGTGCAAGAGCCAATGAGTTCGATGCTGATAATTTGCTTTCAGCCTTTAAAAATCAGGATTATTTTATGGGCACTGGTGACTCAGACCTCTAATCCTCACTACTCAGGAAGCTAAGATTTGGAAGATTGTGTCTTCCAAGCTAGCCTGGCCAGATAAATTCAAGAGACTCCATATCTAATTAACCAGCTAAAAGCCAGGCAGGAGGTATGGTTCAAGAGTGCCAGCTGTGAGCAAGAAAACAGAGTAAGTGAAAGGTCCTGAGTTCAAGCCCTAATGCTAGCAAAGTTATGTACATGTGTATATCTATCTATCTATCTATATATGTATATATATCTATATGTATGTATATTCACAGATATTTCTCCAAATGCATGCATGTGTGTTTTAGGTGAACTAAGTATTATTCCCACTAATACTAAGTTGAAAACTGTGATAAAGTACCTCTGTAAGATCTCAGTCTACTCCACAAAAAAGTTACCTCAAGGTTATTGTTGCACTGGATAACTATATTGTAGTCATTTTACTGTGGTGCTCTCTCCTTGCAACTGCTTTCTACATAACCGAACTTGAGTCAGTCTCCCATGAGTCTGCTTTTTCACTAGTCCCAGATGTTGGCCTCTGTCCTTGGTGTACTTACTCAAATTTTAATGAATTCTACTGCAATAGTTCAGCAATAATCATACCATGTAAGTACCTGATCATCCTTTGTATCTGATCAACTCTTTCATAAGAGAAAAATGAGGGGATGGACAATTGAGAGCTAGATGTCAAATTTGGTGGGGGAGTAGAAAGGAGTTTGGCTAGAAAGCATATCTGAGATGCAGAGATGTCTAGGATGTTAACCCTTCTCCTCCAACCAGCCCTCAATCAGGTGAGAGATTCGGAAACCAAAACCAAAACTATTATTTAAGTTGGCTTTGCTAAGTAATTGAGATATGGTACTTCAACAAGTTTTGTGACCTGATAGTTAATCCTGAGCTTACTAATACAAGACCTTTGATATGTAAATTGTTCACGTTCCCTTTGAGAATCATTATGAATGATCATTCAAGAATAACCCATATGCAGACATGCCACCTGGCAGGTCCTGAAAGCCTCCTTGAAGCAGGTATGAGAATTCTGGACATATGGTGTTTGCACAAACAAATGTTCCACCATTGAAATACAGGGCTCACACACTCCTAAGTTAAGAATAAGAGGAAGACAGATACAAAATAAAGAGGGGGAAAATAACTAATAATTTATACATGGACATCATGGAAAGTATCAATATTCATAAATACCATTTCACATGCTTACATTGAAAGATTTTCTTGGTTACCATAGCCTAAAATTAATGGATGAAAGTCTTTTTTTTACAAATATTCAAGAGTTACTTCTGCAGCTTACTGGGATGTTCTGAAATTAAATGAGATGCATACTTACATCATCTTGTTAAGGGTATGCTCAATAGCAAGTACCTTAAAACCAATGGTTATCACCCATTAGAAACCAAGAAAGTTCTCTTGCTCTAAAACGCTTTCAACTTTCTGATACTTAAAAATATATCAACTGACTTAACCGTCAAAGATGGTATTTAAAATCTCTTTGTCCCTCAGAAATTTAACAAAAGTTAATTTAGTAATCCGTATAAGATGCATATAAAGGTAATAGCTAGAATTTTTGACACCTATAACTTGGGATTTATGTGACAACCTCCAACAGAACTAACTTGTTTAATTATTACAAAATCATTTGAGTATGCAGTTTAGTGAACTGAGGCGTAAGCTAGTGCAGAGATATAATGAACTTGCCCAGAACACACAAATAATAAAAATTCATAGAGTCCTAATGTGATCTTAAACTGTCTTTCTCCTAACAATTATTCTATACACAATTTTTATGCTTTACTTTCTGTAACTAAAGCTTAATATACTAATTCAGTCACAGGAAAGGCTCTCTGTGGACAAGAAAATATGAAAATAGGTCAGGAGAAACTAGAGGAAGAACAGGCATAGACTGTATGGGACACCAAGAAATTGCTTTTCAAGTTCATACAGTTACATTTTCTAATATAACTTTCTTTTTCTTCTTTATTGTCAAAGTAAAGTACAGAGGGGTTACAGATTCATATGTAAGGTAGTGAGTACATTTCTTATCCTACTTGTTACCACCTCCCTCATTTTGCCCCCACCTCTCCTCTCCCTATTTCCCCCTTCCCCCTTGAATTGTACAGTTGGTTTACACCAAATGATTTTGTAAGTATTGCTGTTGCACTAGTTTGCCTTTTTTATCCTTTGTCTCTCAATTTTGATATTCCCTTTCCCTTCCCTAGTTCCAATACATGTATATAGTATCCAGGGTTAAGAACAGTTATAGTGATAGAAGAGGTAAAACCACAGAAAGGGAATAAGAGAGATTTTTTTTTAAAGGGTACAGTGGCATTTTCATATGGCATGTTGAAAATAACTACAACAATGATATACCACTTGTTTCAATAACTTGGAGTCCATTTCGCTTAGCATCATCTTATGTGTTCATACAGGCATAACTATTGACCTATTGCGATCTTCTGCTAGGACTACCCTAGAAGTGTACTAATTATTCCTTATGAGGGAAACCATAGAATCCATATTTCTTTGGGTCTGGATCACTTCACTTAGTACATTTTTTCCAAGTCCTTCCATTTCCTTACAAATGGGGCAATGTCATTCTTTCTGATAGAGGCATAAAATTCCATTGTGTATATGTACCACATTTTCTGATCCACTCATCTACTGAGGGGCATCTGGGTTGGTTCCCTATTTTGTTTTGTTTTGTTTTGCCAGTCCTGGGGCTTGAACTCAGGGCCTCAGCATTGTCCCTGGCTTCTTTTTGCTCAAGGCTAGCACTCTACCACTTGAGCCACAGTGTCACTTCCAGCTTTTTCTATATATGTAGTACTGAGGAATCATAACCAGGGCTTCATGTTTACAAGGCGAGCGCTTTACCACTAGACCATATTTCCAGCCCCATTGGTTCCCTATTTTAGCAATGACAAATTGTGTTGCAATGAATATAGTTGTGCTTGTGGCTATAGTGTGTTCTTGCTTGTAATCTTTTGAGTAATTGCCCAAAAGTGGAGCTGGTGGGGCATAGGGGAGCTCTATGTTTAGCCTTCTGAGGAACCTCCATACTGCTTTTCAGAGTGGTTGAACAGTTTACATTCCCACTAACAATGTAGTAAGGTTCCCTTTTGGCCACATCCCCTCCAGCATTTGCCATCATTAGTTTTCGAGCTAATGCCCTTTCATACTGGGGTGAGGTGGAATGTCAGTGTTGTTTTGATTTGCATTTCTTTTATGGCCAGTGAGCACTTACTTCTTCATGTGTCTCTTGGCAGTTCTCATTTCCTCTTCAGAGAAGTCTCTTTTTAGGTCTTTATCCTATTTGTTGAGGGGGCTATTGGTTCTTTGAGGATTTGTTTTGGAGGAATTTAATTTTTTGAGTTCTACATATATTTTAGAGATGAAGTCTTAAAACAAAACAACAAAAAAAAAAAGAATGAGTGAATCAATAGAGATGAAGTCTTTGTCCATTGTATGACTGGGAAAGATCTTCTCCCAATTGGTGGGCTTTCTATTTATCTTGAAAGCTATGTCCTTTTCCATAATATAACTTTCTTATATCTTTTTTTTCTTATTTGACACTACCAAGTTACTCTGTTAGGCCAAATCGGGCTATTTTGTTGTTTGCTGATAGCAGGGCTTGAACTCAGGACCTCCTATTTATTCAGCTAGCTTGCTTGCTTGGGTGGCACTATATCACTTGAACCATGTCTCCAGTTTGATTTATTGTAGATTATTTTTGGAAATGGAGTGTAGCAGACTTGCTACACTCAAAGCTAACATAGCCCCATCTATGTTTGAATTGCAATTCTCTGTACCTTATAGGCATGTGTCACATGGGGCCCAGCGACGTTGGGCTATTTCTAAGAAGGGTTTTATATTAGAGCCAAAATGAGTAAATACATTTAGCTTACCACTAATAACACTTCTGATGGAATCAGACATGCCATGGTTATACACTGTAAAGGTTAAAAACAACAACAACCGGGCTGGGGATATAGCCTAGTTGCAAGAGTGCCTGCCTCGGATACACGAGGCACTAGGATCGATTCCCCAGCACCACATATACAGAAAACGGCCAGAAGCGGCGCTGTGGCTCAAGTGGCAGAGTGCTAGCCTTGAGCAGGAAGAAGCCAGGGACAGTGCTCAGGCCCTGAGTCCAAGGCCCAGGACTGGCCAAAAAAAAAAAAAAATAAAATAAAAACAACAACAACCAAACAACCAACATTGTTTCAAAGAGAAAATGATCTATTTGCTGACTTTCTCAGTAGCAAAAGCGAGAGTAATTTGCTTGTCTCAAGCAATTTTAATTATATTTCCAGGAAATCTGAAAGTCTCACACTATGACCCTACCCTGCTAGATAAAAACTAATGGATGTTTTATGGGATGAATAAATATAATCCCTTAGTTATTCAAAAACATGATCCAATCTGATGAAATATCCTCTGGCATAAATGTTCACAATGAAAGTTGGCTGCTGTAATTTTTTTCAAAGGGCTGGGAAATTAAATTATTAAATATAGAGATAGTGACCCATTAGCATTTTAATGATGATTCTCATTGTTGAAAAACATACATGGAAAGAGAAGACTATTATCAATATAGTTCCCTCAGACAGGAAACAATGATGGTGTCACTATCTGACAGAGAGCATTTAAAATTGATATTGCCTGACCTCATTTTAAACAGCTTCTATTATCATCTTTCCACATTGGCACCCTGACTTCTAACAATGTAGCTGCTATACTTATTTATGTCAATGTGACCCTGTGGCTGAGAGATTAGTTTATATGACACATCAACTTAGCAACTGCATACCTACACACATTATTAATAGTAAATTAACATAAAGTTATGTTAAAAATTGTAACAAAAGAAATTCAACTCATTCTCATTATCCTTAGTAAGTGAATCACATTTATTCAAGTTCTCCACATTCATGTAAGGTACAACTGGGGAAAAGAATTGCTCAAGACTTTCTTCAGCCCATATTTAAAAAGAAATACAAGGAGAACTCAAAGGAGAATTGTCATGTTGATGACCAATTGGCTACATGATATTATCATCTGAGCTCTCTGGGCCAGGATCTATGCAGTGAAATAGAAGATAAGATGCCTGATCTGAAATAAAAGCATAAGCCCATTAGAACATGGAAAAATATTGATAACATGTGCTAAGTCCAAATTCCTAGGTCAACAAATGCACAAACAAGAGTCCCATATTATTTGACAAACTATATAATAAGCATATGTTAAATCACATATACATATAAATTTTCATTAAATATTATCCAATGTTTTTGTAAGAAATGCAAGAACCTATGCAGAAGCTTATGGATGATATACATAACTTATTTCAAAGTGAATAAGAAGAGGGTCAGTTAGCTTGGAAGAGGGATGGGAAAACTCACTTTCTTTAGCACTATGGGAAAGATGTAGAGAAATCCTAGTTGCCTGAATGGCTCAGAGAGCAAGTGAGGCTCCTCAAATGTTCAGTGGGGTTGTAAGGTGGATGCATGCAGTTCTTATGTGCTTGTTGCGTGAATGAATTGGCGTTGGCAAATAGCACTGATATTCAATGCTGTCAGGGAGTTTCTGGAAGAGACTGATGACAGAGAGATGGCTTTACCTCAGTAAGATTATTTCAGAGTCCAGGAAGAGATGAAGTACTTTAAATCACATGATATTTTGCTGTCCTCACTCAGAAAGTAAATGACCAAATCCTTCCTGACATATTGCACTGTCTGCTCAGATTCTTTTGTATGGTAGTCACAACAAGACTGAGGGGATCCTCTGCTCTATACCTTGGCCTTAATGTTTGTACTAAACACAGCAATAGTTATTTCAGTTCTAACATACACTCACATATCATCTTAGTAGGATGTATTAGTCAAGCAAACAATGCACTACATTGGTTCTATAAATTCTCTTTGTTTCTTTTGAACTTTACTTGCATTTTTCCCCTTTCATTTTAGGTTGGAACTTGTGTTTGAATCATAAGCCTACAATTTGTTTTGAAAGAGATCTCTCAGTTTTGAATGGAATATTTTGGGCTACTGGAGGTGGAGGAGGAATGAATAGAAATGATAAGAAGTTTGAAAGAATGCTCCATTGATATTTGTGGTCCATATATTCCGAAAGGTGTTTTGTTTTGTCTATCCTTTCTTATAGACTCTTGAGGTAGTATTCTTTTAAGGGTCTAATTCAGAATGTTTAAGAACCAGAAAAGGATCCCACTACAAAGTATTTAAATCAAGCATGATTACAATTGAGAGCCAGGTGATGTAAGAGATCATGATCTAAATTTAGTGGATTTGTTTCTAAAAGATGAATTATTGGATCCTTAAACATCATTCCCACTTCACATCATAACCTGTGAGTTGGGTTGCTAAGTTTGGACTCTTCTGACCTTTTATATCTTAGGTCCTTGCTCTCCAAAATATGGTCATGGGCCAACAATGTGAGAACATGCTAGAAAAGCAGGATCTCTGGAGCCACCAACATTCACTAAATCTGAATCTATGTTTTAACAAGATCCTAAATATATTCATACGCACACTAAAATTTGAGAAGTAATTCCTTAACTGAAAGCATGAAAAGGCAGCACTGAATCAGTAAAAGATAGGTATTTACACTTTATAAAGTGTGTAACAAGTTAATAAATACTAACAAAGAATGAATAATTCCATTAAGTCTTGAGTCAGAAAAGGAAATTTGTGACAGCAAAATCAATGAGATCTTAATAATACTAATATTGGTGTCTTCGTTTTAGTAAATGGAACATGGTTATTGAAGTGTTAGCATTAGAAGAAATATGGAAGAGAGGGACAAGGCAACAAACAGTACAAGAAATGTATCCAATGCCCAACGTATGATACTGTAACCTCTCTGTACATCAGTTTGATAATAAAAATTTGAGAAAAAAAAATTTGAGAAAAAAAAAATAAAAATTTGAGAAAAAAAAAGAAGAAATATGGAAGAGTATGGGGATGTCTATATAATACTTACAATTTTCAGTAAACTTATGATTTGTAATAATTTAAAAAATAAAGAGCTTATATATACTCACTATGTAGTAAATAATCACAAAGACTGGGTGGTAATCAAAATATAACTTTTTTAAAAAATTTCAAGGCTCAAGTGATCTGGGTTAGGCCCAGCTTATCTCAGCAGGATTCATTCAGATGTCTGTATTAAGCTGCAAGAGAGCTATGGTTTTCTGCTGATTGTTGCTTGATTCATTTACCTGTCTGGAAATTAGCTTATCTAGAATAGCCTGTCTACGATAAAAAAAATCACAATGTGAAATTGTTCTTCATGTCTTGGTTGTTTTATTATGGTCATGGCAGAAATCAATAATAGGCCAGTGAACATATACAAGTTTCTTTAATGCTAGGATTATATTTATGGACCAAATGAAATTACAAAAGGTAACCTGATTCTAATTTTAGAGGACTATAAAACTACTTGGTAAAATATAAGACTGTGTGAAACTGTGAAAATGAGATTATTATTGTACCTATCATATACATTGATGATATATGAATTAGAAAAAATGTTACATATTTAGCATATTGACTCATGTAGACATTGTACCACCAATAATCCTCCAGTACTGATCAAATGAATTCAATATTAATGTTCTTAATGTGATTTTACTTTAAGTGTTATATCAGAAAGAGAAGGGCTTTTATAATAAGATTTATATTATTATATCATTTTCTACTTGGAAGAAATTTTGAACATAAAGCAGGAGCAAATATAAGAGATGCAGATCACTTTGAAGAATGTCAATTTCTGTTCTCTGCATTCCATATCTTCTTTAGCAAACCCATGCAACTCAAAGATTATAAACATCCAACTATACATTTATTATGTTTAAATCTAACTCATTGCATTTAGAACAAATTTAGTCTGACAGTGTAATTTCAGATAACTATTAAACCTCCATCCATGAACACCTCCTTTGCTCTATGCTCTGCCTTCTTCTATATTAAATGAAGAAATAATTATTTAGGTATATGATTTTCAGAATCAGTAGCATTTAACTAATACTTATAACAAATCTTGTCAAGTTATATCCTGAGAGCAGCCTAACTTTGTTTTTAAATTGACTTCTGCCTAAATGGCCTTGGCAAGAGAGTTCCTTTGGAAAATTTTCAGCAATTCTTACACTAAATAAGTCAGTATTGTACAGATAAATTTGGAGGCACAGTATAACTAGGGTAAAACAAATTATTTATAAGTGCATCATTATGTCTTCTTTGTTGAAATCCAAAAATATACCACAGTAATGAAATTGGTTCCTTAAATGTGCCACACAATTGGGTCAGTGTTCCTATTCAGGTCAAATGTGACCTTGCTACCATGTAATACTATGAAAAGTTATGTGTTTTGTTAGAGTAAATTAAGACTGTTACACAAGCCAAGCCCTGGTGGCATATGCCTATAATCCTAGTTAGTCAGGAGGCTAATGCCTGGAGGATCATTCTTCAAAGCCAGCCCAGGTAGAAAATAGTTTAGTCTATGAGACTCCATCTCCAATTAACCAGGAATATCCAGAGTGGAGATGTGTCTCCAGTGTCAAAGTACCAGCCAAGCAAGAACACTGAACAAAGAAGCCTAGAAAGAGTACAAGACAAGGCGCCCCAGTACCTGTATTCAAAAACAAAATCCCAAAATGGCCATACATGTATACTACACACACCACAAGCACACATAGAATTGATGACTACTTTTCTAATACAGTCTTAAATGTGGAACAATTACACAGAGCAAAGCAAGCCACTTAATAATAAATATATTATTTTTCAGTTGTTTGAAGTTCAAAGGAATATTCAATAGATCTAGATTTCAGAAATGTATCTGTGGATCTGGAAAACTTTCTGATTAAAACTTAACCCATGAATGGAAACAGACGAAGCTCATATAAAGATTCCTGCCTGTAAGCAGATGTTTGAGCACAGAAAATTATGTTGTTATTTTTTAAATTAAATTTATACATGTTGTGCAACCACATACTGGATGTTCTAGGCTCTGGGAACAGAAAAATAACCAACACCTGCTGATTTTCTTTTGAAATCTACACTGAGCAATTGATGATATAGACAATAAATGGGATGCTAATGGATACTTGGCAGTGGAGGAAAGATATTTTTATACATATTTATGGTCAAAGTGATGTACAGAGTGGTTACAGTTTCATACATTAGGCCTTTGGTACATTTCTTGTACTGTTTGTTCCCTCATTCCTCGATCCCCCCATGAGTTGTTAAGTTGGTTTACACCAAATAGTTTTGCAAGTATTGTTTTTGGAGCTGTTTGTCTTTTTACCCTTTGACTCTCGATTTTGATATTCCCTTTCACGTCCCCAGTTCTAATACCAGTATATACAGTATCCAGTGTATTCAGATGAGATACAGTGATAGAGCAGGTACAACCACAGGAAGGGAATACAAGAGGATCATCAACAAAAGAAGGTATGGTTTCATATGGTATGTTTAAAGTAATTACAACAGTGATATAACAGTCGTTTCCATAACATGGAGTTCATTTCACTTAGCATCATCTTATTGCATTCATAGGGGCATAGCTATTAGGCTCTTGTGATCCTCTGCTGTGACTAGCCTAAACCTGTGCTAATTATTCCCTATGAGGAAAACCATAGAGACCATGTTTCTTTGGGTCTGGCTCACTTCACTTGGTATAATGTTTTCTAAGTTCTTCCATTTCCTTACGAATGGGGGAATGTCATTCTTTCTGATAGAGGCATAAAATTCCTTTGTGTATATGTATCACATTTTCCTAATCCATTCGTCTACTGAGGGGCATCTGGGTTGGTTCCATATTTTAGCTATGACAAATTGTGCTGCGATGAACTTTGTTATGCTGGTGGCATTACTGTGTTCTTGTTTGTGGTCTTTTGGGTAGATGCACAAAATTGGGGTTGCTGGGTCATAGGGGAGCTCTATGCTTATACTTCTGAGGAATCTCCGTAGTGCTTGCCAGAGTGGCTGAACCAGTTTACATTCCCACCAACAATGAAGTAGGGTTCCCTTTTGGCCACATCCCCTCCAACATTTGTTATTGTTAGTTTTCTTGATATAGGACATTCTTACTGGGATGAGATGGAATCTCGATGTTTTGATTTGCTTTTCTTTTATGGTCAGTGATGTAGAGCACTTTTTTATATGTCTCTTGTCCATTCTCATTTCCTCATCAGAGAAGTCTCTTTGTAAGTCTTTACCCACTTGTTGAGGGGGTTATTGGTTCTTTGCAGTTTTGTTTTGGAGGAATTTATTTTTTTTAGTTCTGCATATATTTTAGATATTAGGCCTTTGTCTGTTGTATGGCCAGTAAAGATCTTTTCCCAATCTGTGGGCATTCTGTTTATCTTGTGAGCTATGTCCTTTGCCTTGCAGAAGTTCTGCAGTTTGATGCAGTCCCATTTGTCCAACCTTTCTTTAATTTGTAGCATTTCTGGGTCTTTATTAAGGAAGTTTCATCCTGTGCCAAGGAGCCCAAGTGTTTCTCCTATTCTGTCTTGTAGTGTTTTCATGGTATCTGTTTTTACATCGAGGTCCTTGGTTCATTTCGAATTGATTTTGGTGCAAGGTGATATATTAGGATTTAGTTTTAGTTTGTTGCAGGTGTTGAACCAGTTTTGCCAGCACCATTTTTTAATGAGGCCATCTTTCTTTCATCTTTTTTTTTTTTTTTTGCTCCTTTATCAAACATTAAGTAGGCATAGTTCAGTGGGTTCATTTCTGGGTCTTCAGTTCTGTTCCACTGGTCTTCAGGCCTGTTCCGGTGCCAATACCAAGTTGTTTTTATTACTATAGCTTTCTAATACAGTGTGAAGTTGGGTATTGAAATTCCTCTATCATTGTTCTTTCTGCTTAGGATTGTTTTTGCTATTCTAGGTCTTTTATTGTTCCATATGAATTTCTGAATTGCTTCCTCTATTTCATTAAAAAATTGTGTTGGGATATTAATGGGTATTGCATTGAATTTGTAGATAGCCTTTGGCAATATTAATCCTCCCAATCCAGGAACAAGGGAAGTTTTTCCATTTCCTTAGTTCTGCTTTAATTTCATTTTTCATGTTTTTAAAGTTCTCATCATAGAGGTCTTTCACTTCTTTGGTTATGGTTATTCCTAGGTATTTTTTGTTTTTTGAGGCTATTGCAGAAGGAGTTGCTTTCCTGATTTTGGCCTCGGTCTTTGGGTCATTGGCATATAGAAAGGCCGTTAATTTTTAGGGTTTATTTTATATCCTGCAGCTTTGCCAAAGTTTTGGATCAACTCTACTAGCTTGGGAGTAGAGTCTATGGGGTTCTTTAGGTATAGGATCATGTCATCTGCGAAGAGAGAGTTTAACCTCATCTTTTCCTATTTGGATCCCATTTTTATAATTTATTTATTAATTAAACAAAAAATTTTTGATAAGGTGTTGTGCAAAAGGGGTACAGTTACATAGTAGGACAGTATGTACATTCCTTCTGCTATCTTACACCCTGTTTTTCTTTCCCTTCTCTAGGTCAGGTAGACATATATACAATACACAATGTACCAAGAACATATACAGAAGCCACATGGCCTACACCAAAGAAAATTCGCCTAGGGCTTTAAATGTAATGTCTACAATAGACAATATGTCGACAATAGTCTTATACATACGTACATACATAGCTTTTGAGCTATTGTGATCCACTGAGAGGTCAATTTTTGACGTTTAAACATTGAGTAGTTGTTTGGTTTTAGTTACATAACGTAGGGTTGCTGAACTAAACCTGTGGAAAATACCATTTTGACAAGAGGTTTTTGGTTTCACATACCTGGTATCTACCATCTCCCGCTCCCCCCACCTTAACAGTCATATATCAGGGAGATCATGCCCCTTTGTTTTCTGTGTTCTAGGCTTGTCTCGCTCAACATTATTTGTTCAGGTTCTGACCATTTCCCTGTGAATACCAATATTTCACCATTTCTAATCACTATGTTGTATTCCATTGTGTATAGGTGCCGTATTTTTTGGATCCATTCATCTGTGGAGGGGCATCTGGGTTGTTTACATATTTTGGCTATTGTGAATTGTGCAGTGATAAACATGGAAGTGCAGATGTCTTTTTGATATCTTGGGACCTGTTGTTCAGGATAGATGCCTAGGAGTGGTATGGCTGGGTCATAGGGTAAGTCTATGTTGAGCTTTTTGAGGAACCTCCATACTGTTCTCCAAAGTGGTTGTACTAATTTGCACTCTCACCAACAATGGAGGAGGGTTCCGCTTTCTCCGCACCCCCTCCAGCATTTGTTGTTGGCTGAGTTCAGAGTATAGGCCATTCTAACTGGAGTGAGGTGGTATCTCAGGGTTGTTTTTATTTGCATTTCCTTTATTCTCAGGGATGTTGAACATTTCCTCATATGTTTCTTTGCCATTTTTGTCTCTTCTCTTGTGAAGTCTCTCTTTAGCTCCTTTGCCCATTTCCTATTTGGTTTACTGGGCTTGGAGGAGCTAAGTTTTTTGAGTTCTCTGTAAATGACAGATATTAGGCCTTTGTCTGTTGCTGTGCTGGTAAAGATCCTTTCCCATATGGTTGGCTATCTTTCTAGTTTGGTGACTATGTCCTTAGCTGTACAGAAACTTTTTAATTTGTAGTAGTCCCATTTGTCGAGTCTCTCCCCTATATCTTGTGCCCCTGGGACTCAATTCAGGAAGTTCCTTCCTATACCTATAAGTTCTGGCGTCTTTCCTACTCTGTCCGTCAGTAGTTTCAAGGATTCAGGTCTGAAATTGAGGTCCTTGATCCATTTTGAGTTGATCTTGGTGCATGGTGATAGGCTTGGGTCTACTTTGAGTTTTCTGCATATGGCTGCCCAGTTCTCCCAGCACCAGTAGTTGAAGAGGCTCTGCTTATTCCATTGTATGTCTTTAGCTCCTATGTCGAATATCAGCTGACTGTAAGAGTGCAGTTTCATTTCTGGATCTTCAATTCTAGTCCATTGGTCTCTTGATCTGTTTTTATACCAATATCAGGCTGTTTTTGTTATGATGGCTCTATAGTAGAGCTTGAAGTCTGGTATTGTAATACCTCCTGAGCTGCTTCTTGTTCCTAGAATTGGTTTGGCTATTCTACATCTTCTGCTGTTCCATATGAATTTATGGGTTGCTTTCTCTTTTTCAGTGAAGAATGTAGCTGGGATTTTGATGGGGATTGCATTGAATTTGTATAACAATTTGTGCAATATGACCATTTTCACTATATTGATTCTGCCTACCCATGAACATGGGAGGTCTTTCCATCTCCTTGTGTCTTCTTTGATTTCCCTTTTTAGATTTTTATAGATTTCATTAAATAAGTCTCTGTCATATCCTTGGTTAGGTTGATCCCTAGGTACTTTATTCTTTTTTTGGCTACTGTAAATAGAATTATTTCCATAATTTCCTTTCTGCTTGTACATTGCTGGTGTACAGAAAAGCTGCTGACTTTTGTGGATTGATTTTGTATCCTGCTACTTTGCCAAAATGGTTTATTAGGTGTAGGAGTTTGGGTACTGAGTTTTTGGGTTCCTTCAGATATAAGATCATGTCATCTGTGAATAGGGATAGCTTGATTTCTTCCTTGCTCATATGGATCCCTTTGATGTCCGCCTCTTGCCTTATTGCTATGGCTAGGGATTCCAGCACTATGTTGAAAAGAAGTGGGAGAATGGGCATCCTTGTCTTGTTCCTGAGTTTAGGGGGAATGATTTTAGTTTCACCCCATTAAATACGATATTAACAGTTGGTCTGTTGTATATAGCTTTTATTATTTGAGGAATGTTGCATCTATTCCTTTTGTCTCCAGAGCTTTTAATAAGTATGGATGTTGTATTTTGTCAAAGGCTTTTTGGGCATCGACTGAGATAACAATGTGATTCTTGATTTTAGTTCTGCTGATGTGGTGTATTACATTGTTTGATTTACAGATGTTGAACCATCCTGTGTCTGTGGGATGAAGCCTACTTGGTCATGATGTATAATTTTTGTGATCAGTTTCTGGATCCTGTTAGCTAATATTTTATTGAGGAACTTTGCATCTGTGTTCATTAGTAAAATTGGTCTGTAGTTCCCTTTTTTGTTGGGTCTTTGTCTGGTTTGGGGATGAGTATAATATTAACTTCACAGAATGAGTATGGGATTTCTCCCTCTGTTTCTATTTTGCGGAAGAGTTTGAGGAGTATTGGAATTAGCTCCTCACTAAAGGTTTTATAGAATTTGTTGGTGAATCCATCTGGGCCTGGGCTTTTCTTTCTTGGGAGGTTCTTGATTACCCCCATATCTCTCTGTAAGTGATTGGTTTATTTAGTTGATTTATTTCTTCTTGATTCAGTTTGGGCAGTTTATACTTCTCTAAGAATTGATCCATTTCTGTAAAATTATTGCTTTTTAGTGAGTAGAGGTTCTGGAAATAGTTCCTTATGATTGTTTGAATATCATGTGTATTTGTTGTAATTATTCCGGTGGAGTCCCTGATTTTACGTATATGAGTCTCTTCTCTTCTTTTTTTTGTAAGTCTTGTGAAGAGTCTGTCAATTTTATTTATTTTCTCAAAGAACCAGCTTTTAGTCTTATTTATTTGTTGAATGGTCTTTCTATTTTCAATCAGATTTATCTCTTCTTTGATCTTTGTGATCTCTCTCCTCCTAGTCATTTTAGATTCGATAATTTCTTGTTTCTCCAGTTGTTTTACTCTCATTGTGAGGTTATTCACCTGCTCTGCTTCCATTCTTTTAATGTGAGTGCTGAGGGCAATGGTCTTGCCCCTCAGTACTGCCTTAACTGTATCCCATAGGTTTCTTTGGGATGTGTTTTCATTGTCATTGTGGCTTATGAATTCGTTAATTTCATCCTTAATTTGGTCTGTGGCCCATGTGTTAGATAACACTGAGGAGTTTAGCCTCCAAGAGTGTGTATAGCCTCTGTGGTAACCATTGTTATTGAGGGTTATCTTTTTTCCACTGTGGTCAGATATAATACATGGGATGACGTCAATACTTTTGTATTTGCTGAGGTTCTTTGTGTGGGCAATGACATGGTCTATTTTGGAGTATGTTCCATGGACTGCTGAGAAGAATGTGTATTGGGTCTCTGTAGGGTGAAAGAGACTGTACAGATCTATCAGATCCATTTGGGATATGGTGTTACTTAGGTCTTCAGCTCCCTTGCTAATCCTTTGGGTGTTGGATTTGTCTCTTGGAGAGTGGAGTATTAAAGTCTCCCACTATGATTGTGTTTGGGTCTATCTTGTTCTGTAGTTCTGTGAGAATTTGCTTGACATATGTAGGGCCTCTTTTGTTTGGTGAGTATACATTTATCACTGGGATGTCTTGATTCTGGGTTTTTCCTTGTATTAAACTGTAGTGTCCTTCTTTGTCTTTTTGAGTTTATTTTAATGAGAAGTCCAGCTTGTCTGAGATCAGGATGGCTACTCCTGCCATTTTGGTAGGTACGTTTGCTTGGAAGATCTTGCTCCATCCTATCATTCGGAGCCTGTTTTTATCCCTTGCTGTAAGGTGGGTCTCTTGTAGACAACAGATGGAAACTTGTTTGTGGATCCATTCTGTGAGTCTGCTCCTCTTTATCGGAGAGTTTATACCATTTATATTCAAAAAGATCAAGGATAAGAGTGTTTTTCCCCTTCCATTTTTCTGTTAGGCTGTTTTTCCTCTCTCTTTTTTTTTCTTGTCTTTAATAAGCTGCTCTTTCTGTTGGGCTCTGGCTATTATAGTTTCTTTCTGTTTCTGTCTGTGTGTCCTATACAATTTCTGTTGGGTGGGATTCCCCTCTTAGAATTTGCTGTAAGGCTGGTTTTTTATTCACATACTCCTTTAGATCCTCTTTGCTGTGGAAAGATCTGGTTTTTCCCTCAAATATGAATTGTAACTTTGCTGTGTATCTGATTCTAGGTTGGCAATTGTTGGCCTGTAGGACTTGGATTGTGTTCTTCCACTCTCTTTGTGCATGGTAGGTTTGTGTGGAGAGGTCTGCTGTTATCGGAGACTTTTCCTGTTGTAATAAAGCTCTTTCTTCGCTTTGGCTGCATTCAAAATTTGCTCTTTATTCTTGAGATCTGAAGTCTTGATTATTATATGCATGGGCAAGGATTTTCTAGGGTCTGGTTTTCCAGGTGTCCTATAGGCTTCGGTTACCTGGGTGAGGTACCTTGTGAGATTGGTGAAGTTTTCTGCAATAATTTTATTGAAAATATGTTGAAGCCCTCTGCTCTGGTATTGGGCTCCTTCTTCTATTCCAATTATTCACAGATTATATCTCTTGTCTTTGTCCACTAGCTCCTGGATTAGTCTGCCCTGGAGCTTTATCGTTTCTTGGAGTGTGGTAATTTTCTAGTCCTTATCGGCTGCATCATCGTCCGAGAGAGATTCAGGATTCAATATGGTCAATTCTTTGTGCTGTGGATTCAAGTGTGGAGTTTATGGATGCCAGAGAGCTATTTATTGTTGCCAGATCAGCTCTGATTGTGAAAATTTCTTCTTTTAAAGGGTTGTATTTTAAATCTATTTTTTCATGCATTTCGCTTCTCAGGATGTTAATGTCTTCTTTAACAGAGGTTTGCACTGTCTCCATTTTTGCTTCCATTTCTTTCTTGATTTCCTGGAGGTCCTTCAAGAGTTCCATTCTAAACTCCTGAAATTGTTCTTTGAATTCGTTCCTGAGGCTTTCCATCATTTCTGCTATCATAGCCTCAGTTGTTTTTTATTCTCCATCTCCTCTTTGGTAGTACTGCTTTTTGGAGCTGGTGAGTTGGCTTGCCCTTTGATGTAATTTGTAATATTTCAATGCCGGATATGGGTCTGTTTGGAAGGTTTAATTCTGATTGGTTGAGTTTGGGCATATCAATTTTTGCTAGGAAATCGTCCATTTCTTCCAGGTTCTCGAATTTGTTGCATAAAGGTTTGCAAAATAGTCCTTTTTTGTTTTCTGAATTTTGGTCGTTTCTGTGGTGATGTTACCTGTTTCATCTCTGATCTTGTTTATTTGGTGTGCCACCTTCGTTTTTAGGTCTGGTTTGCTAGGAGTCTTTCTACCGTGTTAATTTTTTCAAAGAACCATCTCTTTGTTTTGTTCATTCTTTCAATGTTTTGTTTTTTTTTTATTCTGAGTCATTTAATTCTGATTTGATTTTAATTATTTGCTTCCATCTATTGACTTGGGGTTTGGCTTGTTGTTCTCTTTCAAGGAAATTAAGGTGCTTCCTTAAGTTGTTGAGTTGCTGTTTCTCCAGTTTGTTGTTGTATGCACTCAGATATATAAATTTTCCTCTGAGTACTGCCTTTGCTGTGCCCCAAAGGAGCTGGTACTTTGTATGCTCATCTTGGTTTGATTCCATAAACATTTGAATTTCTGTTCTAATTTTTTCAGTGACCCACTGATGGTTAGACAGTGTGCTGGTTAGTCTCCATGAATTGTTGGATTTTCTGTGGTGACTATGTGAGTTGAGCTCCATTTTTATTCTGTTTTTGTCTGAGAGAACGTGGGGAATGATTTCGATACTTCTGAATTTGTACAGGTTTTCTTTGTTCCCTAAGATGTGATCTATTTTGGAGAATGTTCCATGTGCTTTTGAAAAGAACGTGTATTCTGGTATTGCTGGTATGCGCCTATGTAGTTTAATTGGAGAATTAAGTCCATTAATGTTGAGAATTAGAATTGAGAAATGATTGTTTGTTCCTTTCATTATAGCTATCTTGTTAAAAGCTGTGTCTTCCCAATTCTTGATCTGATATTCTGTTTTTTTATTTAGGTTTCATTTCTCTGTCTGTATTGTCATCATGGAGGGAAGATTATTAAGATTGCCAAGGCAGGTTCCATAATAGAGAGGTTATGGTATAATCCAATCCCATTGATTACAAGCCTCAGCCAACCAATAATGTGGATAGAGGAAGATCTTTCTACACAACACTTCTGGTACACAAATGGGAAAATCAATAATACTCAAGAAAGGAAACACCAGATACGAATTAGTGATAGGCAAGTTTTAGTAGATACCTCAAACTCACCTACTATGCTTTTACCCCACTAGGAGACCCTATGGAAATCGGTTCAATAGGGATGAGTGATGATTCTGTCTAGAAGGCAACAGACAATACTGAGATGCACTGGAAAAACAGAATGAAGGACATTATGCCTGGAGTGTGGGGGAAAGAAGAGATACAACAGCTCAGACTGGAGTTATAGACAAAGGAGGTCATGGCAGGGAGTTTGATGTTATGTTTATTTCAAGGGAAACCCACAGGAGGATTTAATGCAAAGGATGGTATCATCTGACCTGATTTAATGGGCAAATAAATTGGATAGGAACAGGAATGGAAGCAGTGAGGCCAGCTAGTTGAGTAGACATGCAATGATTTCTCTCATTGAAGGAAAAACTGTATGAATGGAAAAATATCTGATAGGAGATTACTGGGTAAGTGAGTTTTAAAAAAGATTTATGGGAAGTTCATGTGTGTTTATTTAAGCTATGGCAATAAACTAGAATCAATTTTTCTGGTATAGATTTCTAGTCTAATGTGCTTTCCAACTTGGATTAAAAAGTTTTCAAGTAAGGAATGAAGACAAGAATGTAATGTAAGAGTTGGAGGGGTGGCTCACATGATAGGGAGATTATCAATGAGTGTAAAGCATCAAACCATCAATAGTTTGAACCCCGATCTTGAAGAGAAAAAAAATGAATTCAATGTATTTGCTACAAAATTTAGAAGAGTAGGGGAAGGGACAGAAAGGAGAGAGATGGGTGAGAATGTTAAAAGGGGTGCCCTTGGTCAAGATGCATTATATTTATAAACTATTTTGTTAAATGACATCTTTGGACACCTGCTTACAGATAATTTTTTAAAGAAGTAGTAAGCCCCGTATCTGGCAAATCTTCATTCTGCAAAATTTCCACAATTATAGGAATAGTTCTGCCTTCTAGCTTCCATTGTTCAACAGTAATCTGGATTCACATTTTATTGAATGGGATGTGTTATAGTACAATATGCAAGTGTTAAACCATTTATAGAATTAGCTGAAGGAGCTTGTGCAACAGACCCATATTTCCTACTTCCTGTATAACCTATGGTGTCTTTGTACCAATTACTATAGGTCATGTGAAAGGAAGCCTATATATGGAAATATTAATAAATGGATGATTGTAATGTGTATGCCTATAATCTCAGCACTTAAGAGAGTGAAGCAGGACGATTGTGAGTTCAAACCAATCTGTGCCACAAAATGACTCACTGTCTCAAAATATTTATTGAAATATTATGCTAAATTCAGTTGTATGTAGGTCATTAAATTGAAGTTCTTTTCTCAATCAAAATAATAATGATTTCCTTTATATAATTTGAGAATATATCCTTGCAATTTAAATGAAAATATGATGGTGTCTTATTTAAATTTCTACCTCTGTTGAATACCACATAACAAGGAAATGTGTTTATAGTGCTTCTCCTTATTCTTGATTAAATTTCAACATCAATTTTACCACATTTTTCATGACTTTCCAGATAGCTCCTTCTTGTACTTTTCCCTTTGGATGCCAGAAGCCAGATGCACCATATTTGCACACACATTGAGTCTTACTCTTATCTACCCTGTATAGAATTGCCTATTCTCCTCCATCACTCAAATAGAAGGACAAAGCTCCCTTCATAAACTTCCCTCTTCTTTATTTCCCACTTTATTTAATTTTTGTGTGTTGTCCTGTGGCTTGAACTCAAGGCCTGGATGCTGTTCCTGGGTTTTTGTGCTCATGGCTAGCACTCTACCACTTGAGCCACAGTTCCACTTCTAACCTTTTGGAGATTAATTAGATAAAAGAGTCTCATAGTCTTTCCTGTTGAGTCTGGCTTCAAATCTTGATCCTCAGATCTCAGTCTCCTGAGAGACTGAGCTAGGATTAATAGCACCAAATCAGGTTGTTATTATTACCTCATTTACACCTAGGTAACATGTCCTTTTCATTATCACTACCTTTTCCTAAAGTAAGATTTCCTAATCCCAGATGAATACAGCACTCTATCATGCCATTGATAACCTCCCCTTGCTTATCTTCTAAACACCAACATACAGATACTAAGCTCCAGGGTGAACTAATAAGTTCCTTGCAGGAACTATTACCTTCTCTTGCAGCTAGTGCACAGCCATTGGTCTATTTATCAACTCCCACACCATCCATCATTATCTTGGTAGTCTTCTCAGATTACCTCCTTCTCCCATACTTCCTCCAGGAAGAATTGAAGAAAGGGATGACCACTTGATGCTATCTTATTCAGAGTTGATGCTGAATTCTGATTGCTTCAAACATTTGTTTTCTTCCGTCTAATGTTGCCTACCCCAGGCAGGGTGGGTTTTGGCTTGCTTAGTGGATTTGTTGCTTAGTTCATTTTTAAATCTGTATTATCTATTGTACAGTTTTGTATGTAATAATGTTCAGTTATTGCCGAGTAAACTAGAGTATGAAATCAGATGGCTCATTATTCTTTGGGAGACTTGGGTTACCTGAAATTGACATGTTTTCCATGTTTTCTCCCCTGTACTTGTGTGCTGTATATATATGCCTGTTACTTTGAAAATAATTTTTCACAAAAATATGCACCAAGTAGTGCTGTCTGAACTCGCTTATGAAAAGTTGAAATTTCAGTTCATGAGCCAGATGTTTTATCTATTCACTGCCCAACATCTGGATGTTTATATAATCAGCAATGATTGGTTACTTTTGTTTTAAGTTTTCATCTGGGTATTTAGTTTCATGCAGAAACAGCTTCTATCTCTAATATAATATAGTATGTTTTATAAACACATGAAAAAAATGTGCTTATGTTTAGTGAAATATCAACTGCTCCCATTGTTCTTTTTACATGGTTTTACTTACATAATTTTGTCTCTTCAGCTATTACCCACAGACTCCCTGTACTACAAATTAGGCACTCCTGTCCATATCTTGCAAGTATCCCAATTATGCAAGTTATCCCAGGGCATAGAGAATTGGTATTTGAAACAATACCTTTGTGATGATTATGTTCAAAATATTGGCATCTATATCACTCTGAATTTTGAATTTAGATCTGACTCCATGTCAATATAGACTGCTGTGTGTGTGTCTGTGTGTGTGTCTCTGTGTGTGTGTGTGTGTGTGTGTGTGCCAGTCCTTCAACATTTCCTTCCTTCCTTCGTTCCTTCCTTCCTTCATTCCTTCCTTCCTTCCTTCCTTTCTTCATTCCCTCCCTCCTTTCTTCCTTTCTTTCTCCTTTTCTTTCTTTCTTTTCTTTTTTTTGCTCAAAGCTAATTCTCTTACCATTTGAATCCCAGCTCCACTTTTGGCTTTTTTTGGTGCTTAACTGAAGACAAGAGTCTCAGGGACTTTCTTATCTAGGCTACTTTTGAACCACAATTCTCAGATCTCAGCCTCCTGAGTAGCTAGGATTACAGTGCTAAATCTTTGGCACCTGGTTTCGACTATCTTTTAATATAGCTTTTGCCAATAAAATGTGCACTGAATATCTCTTGTTACCTTTTCACAATCTCCTAGCTCTCCCTCTATATTTTTACATGCTCCATGTACACATACCCTCAATAAGATCCTCATTGAAACACAATGTTATTATTGGCATTGTAGGCTGTTAGAAGTCTGTTTATCCATCCAGATATTATAATAGGTATGAAAACCTTACAAGGTGACCTCACATAATACAGGCCAAACAGGCAAGGAAGGTGGGAAGTCCTACCACACTCCTAACAAATATTTCATTATTACATTAAAACAAATATTCCATTATTACATTAATAGAACATTTTCTGTTAGTTTTTTTTAATATTATGTACAGAAAGTATTTATGACACAGAGTGTATGAAGCATTGGATCTCCATGATACAGAGTGTGTGTGGGGGAGAGAGAGAGAGAGAATGAATTCTCTTAAGTTTGTAAAAACCTTGATTAAGCAAAAGCAAAGTTAGTGTAGCAAAAATGTTACCTAAACTTATAATATGATCAATTACGTTTTACAAATTTGCAGATGTAGAGCATCTTATGTAGCATTTTCCCAGAGGTTTGTGACCATGAAAGCATTTTTCAAAGTGTGTCTTGTGTGACTCCTTGCTAACAGAATACATTATTTCAAAGAACAGAAAAATTAACACCTTCCAAATTCAATTTTGTACCTGGTATTTTTTAGCATTCAACAAGACTTACAACTTCTCTCTCAAAGATCTGGAGCAACATAAAGGATGTGTAACAGTGTCCTATAATGAACATTTACTGAAAAAGTCACATATCTTGTCTTTTAACAGAAGGCAGATATATAGAGAACTAATTCTCAAGACTATGCCTACACTAGCCAATGACCCTTTCAAACCATTTGTGTTGCTTTGTGCTGGGTAACTTCTGCATACAGATCATCTAAGGACAGTGAGATATCTCGCAATCTTACATAATCTGATGCCAAAAATTAAAAATACCTTGCCAGGGCATGATATTGTAATTTACCATGACATTTCAACTGCAGAAAATTTAAAATGGAAAGAACCTTTTATAAACGAAAGTGCTAAATTTTAATGATCAGAAAGGGAAAGGTTTTGTTCTCGGTCATTCAAGAAGAAGCCTTGATTCTTTTGTTTTTAATTTTAAATTTCATTGTAAAGGTGATGTACAGAGGGGTTACACTTACATAAACCAGGCAATAAGTACATTTCTTTTTTAACGGTGTCACCCCTTCCTCATTTTCTCCAAGTTTTTCCCCTCCTGGCCTCGCTCCTAGCCATCTTCTATAGTTCATTTCTCACATAGTGTCTAGTGAGTTTTACTATTGATTCACTCTTTGTCCCACCATTTCTATGCTTTCTTTTCCCCTCTCCAAATCAGATAAACTTACATACACCTTTTCACCACAATTTGCCTATATGATTCCAAGTTCCCCAGGAAAATTTTAGAAAAGATATGCTGGCCTTGTTCCATGTTCTCTTTCTCACTTGTGACTTAACACCAATATTTCTGTTACTATATCAGACTACTTGAAATTAAACTCTCCAGAGTGTATATTAAGAATTTATATTACTGTCTTTTGTAATATTTCTATTCATTCATCCTATTTGGTTTATTCATTTTTAAATATACACTGAACTCAGGAGTAAAGGCCCTGTAGGCAGAGACAGGAGATACTGGATTTTGATTCTGTCCCTTACTAACTTTTGTGACCTTGACATTTTTCCCCAGTTCTCCATGCCTATTTTCTCTTGCTTTATGAGCTTATAAATTTCATATCTATAAAATAATCATAGAGATTAAGGGAGATAAAACCTGCAAAGCACAGTGCTCTATACACAGTAAATTCTCAATAAAACCAGTGCAGAAGGTATTGATATAATTAGGTTATATTAATAGTAGTCAAAGAAACATTAAGTCTTAATTAGCAACTGATAAGCTTTGATGGTATCCAAAAAAGAAATCACCTATTGTACTTGTACGTTGAATCATGAGGGTTGGTTCAATCAGGAGGAGTGTTGATTTTTGCCTGGCAGTTATTGGACAACAATTTGAGATATAATGGGCCAATGAAATCCTAGTTTCTGATTGGATGCTACCTTTACCCTGCCATACATTTTCATAAACATCATCCTCTGTTCATCTTGCTCACTCTATTAAGCCCGGCAGACAGGAGACTTGAAACTTTCAACAGTAAGTAGACCAACTAGTGCAATCCTAATGTTTAAATCTTGGAGTTAGACTTCTCAGACCAATAATCCTTTACATTATTTTTTAGGAAAAAATTCATCTTATCAGTAATCAAAGAAGGTCTAGTTGTTTGCTAAAGTACACATTCCTCTGAGCTTGACTTTATAAATGGAATATAAGAACAAGCTAAGCAAAAAAAAAAAACACACACACACACAAAAAAACAACCTTTCTAGTTATAACAAAACACTTGCAAAATAAAATCTGATAGGAGCCAACCAAAACCAGAAATGGGTAAAAATAATAGCTTTCCCATTCATTATTCAAAAGGGCAACATTAAATTATTTATGAATACACAAATGAGATAGCTTATGTATGCATGTGATGTAAAATTCTGGTTGATACTCTTGCCTACAAAACATAAACAACTGTCCCTTTTACAGAAGGTATGATACATAAATTAAAGAAAATGGCACTAGCTGGGTGTGGTGGTACATAACTATAATCCCAGTGCTGGTGAGATTGAAGCAGAAGGATCACTCATTGGAGAGCTACTGGACTATGTGATAGGACCCTGTTTCCAAAAGTAAAATAATAATACTAATAAATACTTCACAAAACACAAAAGCCCAGCTTTTCTACTTTGTGAACAAACGTTTATACTAGCTTTTCCTTTGTTGAGCAAACCACTTTTCCTGATACCTACCTTAGAATTTAGATGAACTTATTTAGGCACAATTGTGTATTTTCCCTCCTAAGTATTCAGAAAGGGTAAGGTGTAGGCGTTGAGGAAATGGCTGCCTCAGGCAGAGGCTGAGGTATGTAGAATGCAAGATTTGGTTGTTGTGGTCTCCTGCAATTTGTTCAGTGAATCTCAAGTTGAAGGCCAATTGTGAACAGAATAGCAAAAGCCTCAGCCCTGTTGTTTAGCTGCTGCAAGCCCAAATCGTGTAAAGTCAGCGGAGGCCAGAGAGTCTTCTTAAAGTGGTAGCAACAAGGCCTTCTCTTTTGATGTCCTCCTACTATTCTCTCTTTCCAGGAAGAGATTACAGCCCCAAACAGAAAGGGGACCTTCACTCTGAAAAAGGGAGAGTAGCAGCATGTGATAATGAAGCTTCTTTGAAATACAACCCTGTGAAAAATGTACAGTGATGTCTTAATATTCGGGTTCAGTATGATGAATTAAGATCTTTTAGTGCTTTGTCTTGGGATCTGCTTGGAGTTTCCTCACTGCTTTCCAGGGGACTGAATGCCTTAGAAAAGAAAACATTCATTGAGCAAGACTTCAGGGCCCCAGTCACTCCACAATTAACCCTGCATTTATGTGACAGAAGTTACTTCTGATCAAAGCCGCTTCCAGAATAAAGTCAATTATACAGGTGCTCCTAGGAAATAGGTAAAGCAGTATAGCAATGAGAGCTGATGGATCTTCACACTAATATTAGTTCAAATTGAGCCTATGTTTGACTTTAAAGCCTGTTGCAGCCAGAGTTTAAGAATTCCAATATAAAAGGTGTTTTTTTTCCTAAAGAAACATCTGTCAAACTCTACCAATAGTTCATAGACACATAGTCAGACACACACACACACACACACACACACACACACACACACACACAATACACACACATTATCGTGGGACAAGAAAATATTTTCCTCTCCCCTTACCAAAATGATCTTCACATTCACATGCTAACTTTCAATCTGTCAGATCTCAATGCTCACTGTTGAGGTGATTTGTCAGAATCGTTTCTTTATTTCTATGTTGATTACATTTTAGGCACATACTTTGTGAGACTGTTCAGTGTACCCACTCTCAACATCCTAAATTGTTCCTCTGACTCAAAGGTCTAGCTCTTTTTCAAGCTAAAAAGTGCATAGTGATTGCCGCAAATCCTATTTTAATTAATGTTTCCTAAAAGGCCCTTTGTGCTCATTTTAATTTTATGTTTGCTGAATATTATTTTCTAGCAATTCTTCAGTGTAAGCAATAATCAAAGCTTTGTATTGATAAAACAACTATTGATTCTCCTAATAGAGAATAAAGTGAGATGGAAAGGGGTAAAGTATGTGACAAAGCATCTTTCAAGAGTTTTGAACAAACTGACACATGCTAAGAGAAAGGTTATAAATAAAAAGTAGATTCCTTAACAGTCCTTCCTGAAGATTGGGCCCAAATAACTTTGACATTTCTGCTGGGCATATCTCATAAGGAATATCTTAAAATCAAAGACTTCTAAATTAAGTAAATAATTAAATCAGACAGACCATCTTTAACGAAGAAAAATATCTTTTAGTTCTTTAGTTTGACTAAAGGTTTTCATGCAAATTGATACCCTTTGTTTCTAGAAATGGACCTGTAGAGATATTGTAGCTTGTATTCCAACCCACAGCTCACCTTCCAAAAAGATATTCTCTTATGCTTGTGTCACCTTCTATCATGGGACAGTGATAAATGAAAGAACAAGTTATATCTGATGTTCTCAAATGACCCAGAAGGGGACAAATGGAAATAAAGCCATGGATGCTTATAGAAATGAATTTCAAGAAATGGAAACAGAGTTTTGTTGTTGTTGTTTTATTGTTCTGTTTGCAGCTATTTTTTCTTTCTTTTTTCTCCTTTGGTTTATTCCCTGTTGCCACTGTTTTGATTTCTGTACCCTTTGTCTTGTTTCTAAGTTTATCTCATTTGGGGAAGGGAAGGGCAATCACAGAAATAGTGAGACAAAGGAAGAACCAGCTAGACAGTGATATTCACTAGACACTATGTTGGAAATGAACTTTACAACTTGGAGAGGAGGGAGTAGGGAGGGAATGTAGGAGAAAATGAGGAAGGGTATAACATTGTTCAAAAGGAAGTGTACTCATTAGCTTACTTAGGTAAGTATAACCCCTCTGTTCATCACCTTTACGATACAACATAATTTTTTTAAGCAGAATGAAAGAAAGCCACGGGGTTTCAGGACATGGCCTGAATTATCAAATATTAAGATAACAGCATTGCCAATAATAGGTAAATGAAGTTTCTATACAGAAGCTCCAGAAAGAAATAAGTATAGATTGCCCAGTTTTAAAAAGAACTAATTTAATAGAAGAATTTAGTTAAGTTCATTTCGATAGCTCCTACTTGAGCAAACTGAGAGCAATTATATTTTCAAAATGTTTTTCTAATATCCAAGGATGTAAACTTAAAAAAAAATCTTCATCTTGATTAGGAAGAAAATCTTCAAGGACATAAGAAACTGCAAGGATAATCCAGAATTTTGAAACTCATTTTCTGTGGCAACATATAGTCAAGACAAAGATACGTCAATCAACATTAATCCATCTCTTACAAAAAGTTGAGGCTCTACCTTAATAAAACCATTTTTTCCCTTTTCCTATATTTGCATTTCAATGTCTTTGTGTTTGAGAGCTAGAAAAGAAAATATAGGACCTAAAATAATGAAATACTAATCTCAAATCAAGTTATGAGAAAGTACTTTGGTAAGCCTCAGAGAAAATCTTATTTATATTATAATAATATTAGTTTATTTTTCAAAATTCAGATGGACATAAACTTAATGCCACCATATTTTATAATAGTATACTATATGTACTGATTTTTCTTTTTTATTGTTATTTACATAATTCAGGTAATGAGTACATTTCATTTTGAACAGTGTCACCTCTTCCACTGTTTTCTTCCAGTCCCTCCACAATTTGTGCAGTTCATTTTCAACATGGTGTCTAGTGAGTATCACTGCTGAATTTGTTCACCCTTTGTCCCACCATTTCTGTGGTCTTCTTTACCCTCCCCCAAACAGATAAACTTACATACAAGACAAAAGGTACTGGAAAAAAAAAAAGCAACAAAGGAGGGAAAAAAGCAAATTAACAAAAAAAATCTTGCTTCCATTTCTTGGAGTTCCTTTCGATAAACATTGTTTTACATGATCATATGCACATGGCTATTGAGCCTTATGATCCTCTCCAAAACCACAGGTCAGTAATTTAGTTTGCGCAATGTCAACAACTGATAATCTGTTTCTCATTATTTTGAATACTTAAAACATGTTGAGAAATTGAACATTCACCTTTGCCACATTGAATGTCCTTGACAATAGGATTCCCTGCACAAAAGTATTTTTATGTTATTGATGGCCTGTATTCATGCACTCACAGCTCTGAACCATGTTGTTGTAGTAATGAAGTTATATTAATAGTATCAACAACATTCTTTTCGTCAACATTTAGAACAATATTTGATGCTTGGCAGAAAAAAAAAGTAGAAATCTAATAGCTGATACAGAGATAGATTATATGACCTATCTGAGAATCCACAATCAGAAAATCACAAAACAGAATTAAAATACATGTCTTTATTTTCAGAGCCAGAAAGTGATAGACAGCCAAGTGAAGATAAACAAAAAATTTCTTTTAACCTACTAAGCAATTATTCTTTCTCAACACCATGCACCTCAGAATTTCTCTACTACCAATGCTTTTAAAAGTGTATAAAAAGCCAGGCATGAGGCTCAGATCTGAGGATCACATTTTAAAGCCAGCCTGGCCAGGATAGTTTGTGAGACTTTATTTCCATTTAACCAGAAGAAAACCATCCAGAAGTGGAGCTATGACTCAAGCACTAGAGCTCTAGCCTCAAGCAATAAAGCTCCTGGACAGTGCCTAGAACCTGAGTTCAAGACTCAGGAAAGTGTGCTCGTGCACCCACATGAGCATGTGTGCACACACACATTTGTATAAAGAACATCATAAACTGAAATATCACCGTTAAAATGACGTTTTCAAAAGAGAAAGTGCTCATAAAACCTCAAAAATATGTAAGGTTATGAATACATAATGTGGCATGTGCTTAGTTTGTTTCTAGCTTAATGAATCTGTATAAAACTGTGACTGCTCAACTGAATTGAGACCCACGTTTCCTCTGAGATCCTGCCTCTGCTATGCTTCATAACCCCATTCTAAATCAGCCTTTTCTGACTATCTAAGAAAATATTTATCTTACATGTTTAACTTTTTCATCCTATAAAAATGAAGAATGTAACTACATAATTTCTGAAACCCTTAAGTTTCCTAGATTTGGCAATGTAAAGAATAATGCCTAACATTTTAGAGTCCTTACTGCATTACAATCATTGGGCTAGGAACTTTTTAAGCATTATCTCACACTGTTTTTGTAACAACCCCATGCTGTAGAGCCAGGTGTTATCCACTTTTTAAATAACAAGAAAATGAGGTTGAGAAAGGCTCAACACTCTAAAGGTAAGTAGACAGAAAAGCTAAGTAAAGAAGAAAGCTAAAAGTCAAACACACTCAAGTTACTTGATATCAGACCAATACTAGGAATCATAACATGTAAGCATATCTCTGACTGTAAGTAGGAGGGTCATTTGACATAGCAAAGTTAAGTAATGGACCACACTAAGAGCAGACTAATGCCTTATAGAAATGGCATCTGCAGCCCAGCCACATCAGCATCACTGGGTATTTTGGAACAATTACAGAATGTCAGGATCTGCTCCCAAACTAGTATCCAGGTTGTAAAACCCATGTCCTAAAGAATATTTGAAACAACACAGGGATTCAGGAAAATGAGTGACTAGTAAACTAATTTAAATTGCCTTAGTTTAAAAAAAATCAATGATGTAATTCATCAAAAGTGCTATTGTTCCTTACATCTTTCAAGTTTAACTTTATATTAGTTAAATAATAAGACTGTCAGTGTATGTTCAAATAAAATGAAAGCAGTCGGCAGAACTTAAAACGTACATACAATCAACAATAAAGGACCATGGCCACACTAGACAAATCATCCCACTGCCTGGGAATTGTTTCTGTCTCTAAGCAGTGTTTGATATCAAAATCGTGAAAAATTGCCTAAATTTAAGAAATAGGTATCATTAATCCCACTGCATCCACAGAAGAAAGGGTGTAAAGGCAATGATTATATGCTTTGTTGACAACAGGTAGGCAGTATTTTTCCTTTAGCATATTTAAATGTCAGGAATCCTAACCATATGAAAAGGAATGTGGATTTGATAGAAAATCTACTATATTTATCCATTTCTTTTTATAATCTGTGAAAAAATATCTAACAAAGGAAAATTTATCAAACCATTCATGTATGTTGTGGTGTTAGTAGTATATCATTAGACCACTAGAACAGGTTAACATACTCAGATTTAATATATATTATGTATATGTATAATATTCAGCAAAATATCTAAAAATCAAGTACATTTTTATCCCATTGTCTAGTAAAAGACCATCCCAAAAGGAAAGACTATATGGAAAACTGTTTTAGATGTATTATTTCCATGTCATTTTCCCCTTCCTTTTGAGAATATCTTATTTAACTTAAACTTATTCTTATGGAAATTAGACTGTCATACTCCAGATGTGTTTTGCTTCTGTATTTTAAAAGGATTTTCTTAATGTCCTTGCTGTTGATTTTAATTCTGATTGAGTAGTAAGACTATACTTTCCAGTTGGCTTCAACTCACTCTTTAGTATGAATCAGCGCTGGAAAGAACAGTTTTTCTTAGTGCAAGTAATATATTTTGTATGCTTGACATAACTAAGGTAGTTAATGTTCCTGACAGTCATTGAAGTAAATAATCAAACCACAGTGCCACAAAACAAATATCTTTTATTTCCTTATTGCCTAGTGGTTCATTACATAACAATGGTATTACATGAGAGAATATAGAGTATTGTGGCATCTCATAGATTTCAGTGTGTGTGTGTGTGTGTGTGTGTGTGTGTGTGTGTACATATTATTACTGGGCCAACATCAGAGACTTCATCAATCAACAGGAGTAGTAATTTACAACTTAATTATTATTGTCATAATTATCAAACTATAATCAAGACTTTTATAAATTCTAACTACAAAATCTTCTTTAATACGTTAAAATGTCACCAACTATAAAAATTAGATTGATGTATTCACTATTATACAGTAAGGATATTAGAAACACCTATGAATTTATTTTTCCAAATAGTAATGATGTACATAATATTGAGGCATATCTAGGTCAGGTGAAGCTACATATCGATGAACTCTGGCAGCAGGCCTGAAGGTTGAATAAAGTTAGGTTGGAAATTTTTCAATGGGTAAGAATAGTTTTATGTAACACTTTTGTCAAAGTGGACAGTGGTGAAAATAAAGGCAAATATTAGGTCAAGAATATGAACTTTGGCCTTTAATGCAGCCAGGTAGGAAACAAATGAAAAAAACCATGGCTAGCTTCCTGAAGAAAGAAAACCTTATAACGAAGATCTCTGCCTTAATATTCGGTGGAAGACAAATATAATACCTTAAAATTATCTTGAATAGAGAGAGAGGAAAGGTGGAGAAGTACAGCAGTGAAACTCACTGGACCCTGATGAAAGTGAACTATACAACTGCTGGTAGGTGGAGATGACTGATGGAAGGGACTGGGAGAGGATGAGGACACAGAAGACACTATTCATAAGGAAATTCGCTCAGTACCTGACTAATGTAATTGTAATCCCCCCTTATATATCCTTGATAATAATAAAGAAAATTAAAAAAAAAACTTCTCCAGCAAAATAGAGATTTAGTAGGATAAAAAAAAAAACTCTAGGATTCTATCTCACCCCAGTGTGATGCCCCCACACCCCCTCTTGTAAATTTGAACAACAAATGTTGGCAGGATTGTGGAGGAAAAGGAACCCTACTGCACTGCTGGGAATGTAAACTAGTACAGCTATTCCTTTTATTTTTTTTTCCCTTTTGAGGATTGTTTTTATTTATTAATTATTTTTTTGACAAGGTGTTGTGCAAAAGGGGTACAGTTACATAACAGGGCAGTGTGTACATTTCTTGTGATATCTTACACCCTCATTTTTCTTTCCCTTCCCTAGATCAGGTAGGCAGATATACAATACCCAGTGTACCAAAAACATATACAGTAACCACGTGGCATACGCCAAAGGAAGTTCACCTAGAATTTTAAATATAATGTCAACAATAGAGTTTGCTTATCCTTCTCTTACATGATCATACATATATAGCTTTTGAGCTATTGTGATCCACTGAGAGGTCTATTTTACAATTTTTTGGTAGTTCCTTGGTCGTTTTTTTAATTTTTATTGCCAAACTGATGTACAGAGAGGGTAGTTTCAAACGTTAGGCATCGGATACATTTCTTGTACTGTTTGTTACCTCCTCCCTCATTCCCCCCAGCCCCCTCCCTCATTCCCTTCCCCCCCCCATGAGTTGTTCAGTTTATTTACACCAAACAGTTTTGCAAGTATTGTTTTTGTAGTTGTTTGTCTTTTTTATTCTGTGTCTTTCAATTTTGGTATCGCCTTTCAGTTTCCTAGTTCTAATACCTGTATACACAGTTTACAATGTACTCAGATAAGATACAGAGATAGTGCAGGTACAACCACAGGAAGGTGATACAAGATCATCAATAATAGAAGCTACAGTTACACATAGCACATTGAAAGTAGGTACAACAAGGATATAACAATCGTTTCCATAACATGGAGTTCATTTCAATTAGCATCATCTTATGTGTTCATAAGGGTATAGCTATTGGGCACTTGCAATCTTCTGTTGTGACTTACCTAAACCTGTGCTAATTATTCCCTATGAGGGAGACCATATAGTCCATGTTTCTTTGGGTCTGGCTCACTTCACTTAGTATAATTTTTTTTCCAGTTCCTTCCATTTCCTTAGGAATGGGCAATGTCATTCTTTATGATAGAGGCATAAAATTCCATTGTGTATATGTACTACATTTTGCTGATCCATTCTTCTACTGAGGGGCATCTGGGTTGGTTCCAAATTCTAGCTATGACAAATTGTGCTGCGATGATCATTGTTGTGCTAGTGGCATTACTGTGTTCTTGTTTGTGGTCTTTTGGGTAGATGCCCAAAAGTGGGGCTGCTGCGTCATAGGGGAGTTCTATGTTTAGCCTTCTGAGGAATCTCCATACCCCTTGCCAGAGTGGCTGAAACAGTTTACATTCCTACCAACAATGAAGTAGGGTTTCCTTTGGGCCACATCCCCTCCAACATTTGTTATTGTTAGTTTTCTTGATATAGGACATTCTTACTGGGGTGAGATGGAATCTCAATGTTGTTTTGATTTGCATTTCTTTTATGGCCAGTGATGTAGAGCACTTTTTCATATGTCCCTTGGCCATTCTCATTTCCTCATCAGAGAAGTCTCTTTTTAAGTCTTTAGCCCACTTGTTGAGGGGGCAGTTTGTTGTTTGCGGTTTTGTTTTGGAGGAAGGTAATTTTTTTAGTTCTGCATATATCTTACATATGAGGCCTTTGTCCATTGTATGTCCTGTAAAGATCTTCTCCCAATGTGAGGGCTTTCTGTTTATCTTGTGAGCTATGTCCTTTGCCCTGCAGAAGCTCTGCAGTTTGATGCAGTCCCATTTGTCCATCCGTTCTTTGATTTGAAGCATTTCTGGGTCTTTGTTAAGAAAGTTCCGTCCTGTGCCAAGGAGCCCAAGTGTTTCTCCTACTCCTTCTTTTAGTGTTTTCAAGCTATCTGTTTTAATTTTAAGGTCTTTGATCCATTTGGAATTGATTTTGGTGCAGGGTGATATATAAGGATCTAGTTTTAGTTTGTTGCATATGTTGAAAACACTTTGCCAACACCAATTGTTAAAGAAGTTTTCTTTCTTCCAGACTAATTTTTAGCTCCTTTATCAAAGATGAAGTAGTCATAGTTCTGTGGGTTCAGTTCTGGGTCTTCAATTCTGTTCCATTGGTCTTCTGGCCTATTCCTGTGCCAAAACCAAGCTGTTTTTATTACTATAGCTTTATAATACAGTTTGAAGTTGGGTATTGTAATTCCTCCAGCACTGTTCTTTCTACTTAGGATTGTTTTTGCTATTCTAGGTCTTTTATTGTTCCATATGAATTTCTGGATTGCTTCCTCTATTTCATTAAAAATGGTTTTGGGATATTAATGGGTATTGCATTGAATTTGTAGATAGCCTTTGGCAATATTGCCATTTTGATTATATTAATCCCAATCCAGGAGCATGGGAGGTTTTTCCATTTCCTTAGTTCTGCTTTAATTTCATTTTTCATGTTTTTGAAGTTCTCATCATAGAGGTCTTTCACTTCTTTGGTTAAGGTTATTCCTAGATATTTTATGTTTTTTGAGGCTATTGCAAAAGGAGTTACTTTTCTGATTTCAGCCTCGTCGTTTGGGTCATTAGCATATAGAAAGGCCGTTGATTTTTGAGGGTTTATTTTATATCCTGCAACTTTGCCAAAGTTTTGGATCAGCTCTAGTAGCTTGGGGGTATAGTCTATGTGGTTCTTTAGGTATAGGATCATGTCATCTGCGAAGAGAGAAAGTTTAATTACATCTTTTCCTATTTGGATCCCCTTTATATTTTCTTCTTGCCTAATTGCTCTGGCTAGGAATTATAATACTGTGTTGAAGAGAAGGGGTGAGAGCAGACATCCCTGTCTTGCTCCTGATTTTAAAGGGAATGGGTTTAGTTTTTCACCATTTAGAATTATGCTTGCTGTTTCGTTTGTCAAAATCTGCCTTGAGTGTATTCAGGAATGTTCCCTGGAATCCCAGTTTTTCCAGGGCTTTTAGCATAAACGAGTGCTGGATTTTATCGAAAGCCTTTTCTGCATCCAGAGATATAACGATGTGGTTCTTTACCTTGCTCTGCTTGATGTGGTGGATTACATTAATTGACTTGCATATATTGAACCAACTTGCATCCCTGGAATGAATCCAGTTTGATCGTGGTGTATGATTTTTTTGATGACGTGTTGAAGTCAATTGGCCAGAATTTTGTTGAGAATTTTTGCATCAATGTTCATCAGGGAAATCCATCTATAGTTCTCTTTCTGTGATGAGTCCCTGCCTGGTTTTGGGATGAGGATTATACTGGCTTCTTAGAATGTGTCTGGTATTGAACTTTTTCTTTCAATTTCATTGAAGAGTTTGAGAAATATTGGTGTGAGTTTTGTTTTGAAGGCCTTGTAACATTCTGCAGTGAATCCGTCTGGACCTCGGCTTTTCTTGGATGGGAGATCACTTATTGCCATTTCTATTTCAATGCTGGATATGGGTCTGTTTAGAAGGTTTAATTCTTATTGGTTGAGTTTGGGGATATGAATTTTTTCTGGGAAATCATCCATTTCTTCCAAGTTCTCAATTTTGTTGGCATAAAGGTTTGCAAAGTAGTCCTTTGTTGTGTTTTGAATTTTGGTCGTTTCTTTGGTGATGTTACCTGTTTCATCTCTGATCTTGTTTATTTGGGTGTGCTGCCTTTGGTTTTTGGTCTGGTTTGCTAGGAGTCTTTCTACCTTGTTAATTTTTTCAAAGAACCAACTCTTTGTTTTGTTCATTCTTTCGATTTTTTTTTATTCTGAGTCATTTAATTCTGATTTGATTTTAATTATTTGCTTCCATCTATTGGCTTGGGGTTTGGCTTGTTCTTTTTCAAGGAAATTAAGGTGCTTCCTTAAGTTGTTGAGTTGCTGTTTCTCCAGTTTGTTGGTGTATGCACTCAGATATATAAATTTTCCTCTGAGTACTGCCTTTGCTGTGTCCCAAAGGAGCTGTAGCTATCTTTTCATTTGACTCTTGAAGTTCATTTATCTTTCTATTTGTCGAGGCCATGAAATTTTCTATTACTTTATGGAAGGATTGATGTATTGATTCAAACTTTTCATTTATCATGTATATCAGTAAACTTTGTAGAGCATTTTGAGGGTTCTCTTCTATGTTTTTGACTGCTCTGCTCCCTGCTTGTTTTGAGTGGGAGACAAGACTCCATTGTTTTCCATGTTTCTTATGTTTCTTCTGCCCATTTGGATTGGGAATGCCAATCTAGAAGCACCTGTGAGCACCGTTTAAGACCCAAAGCAGACCATACCAAGCACTGTTGTGTAAATCGTAGAAATTCACTATTATATACAGATACCTTGTATATCTTTGTATAAAATTAGATTTTGTGTACCTAAAGAATACAATTTTGATATAACAACCAATCCTCAGCCCTGTATTCAGTAGTTACTTATTTACTGTTACAACCCTATGAGCAATTTTTGTTCTTATATTAAGTTCTTTTTGGACTGGTTTTCTCTATGAACCCCTTTGATCCACTCTTATTGAGCAGGGATATCCTCTATCCAATAACCAGGGGTCAATGAAATCTGGAAGTCCTGGAAGTAAATATGGCGGGTAGGTTAGAGGTAGTGAAGCGAATAGAGTAATATATATGGGGTAGGGGCTGATGATTTTGGTTTCAGTGGTGTGGAAATGTGGATAAGAGTAGAATCAGTAGAAAGAATGGGTTAAAATAGACAATGGAGCATTAACAGAAAAGAGTGAAGTTGTTATTCATAGGAATGTAATTTTAAAGAAAGAGAATGTGAAGAGAGAAACAAAGAGAAAATACTAGAAGACAAATGCACAAAACAGAGAAAAATTATTTTTGAAAAAACAGAAAAACAAACAACCCCCAAAAAACCTGATAAAACAAACAAATAAAACTGGAAAACAAGAAACCAATGACATTTCAGAAATGAAAAAAAGAAGTTCAAAAATGTTTAAAAGAAACTGGAGTCTTCCTTGTTTGGGTGGGCTTTCTACAGTCTCTGGTTTCCTTGTGATAATCTGCAATCTGTTTTGCTGCTTGGCTGGTTTGACTTGCTTTTAGTTTGCAGGGGGTGAATCTGCTTTGTCCCCCCCTCCCCTGTTAGCAAAATCCTGGGTCTCTGTACGCACAGAGTCTCTGTTGGCACAGGTTGCAGGTAGGCCTTGGGTGTCCTCTGTAGATGGGGCACATGAACAGTCTTGGGAACCGTGGCTCCTCCTGTCTGCTGTAGGGCCGCTGCCTTTAACGCCTGGCTTTAAATAGGCTGTGGACTCAGCAGGGCAGGGCACCTCTGGCCTGGTTTACCTGGCTGAGAGTCGCTTGCCTAGGGGAGGTTCCTCCCTCCTGGGCGTGGCGTACTCCTGGGTGGAGCTGGCTATGGAATTCAGCTATGGAAGTGGGTGGAACTAGATCTAGAACAAAAATTTTAAAAATTGCCTTGAGTGATGAACATTTTCAATACAATTATAAATATTTCTCATTTCAATATTCTGTAAAGAAGTTCAGAAAGGCATTTTTAGTTTAGTTTAGTTTTGTTTTGTTTCCCCTCCATTACTGGTTTTGGACTCAGAACTTGCACTTTCTCAGCTTTTTGGGTCTGCTGGTATTCTACTACCCATGGTACCAGCCCAGCTCTGTGCTGGTTATCTTGGAGACAGAGTCCCTTCAACTTTTCTGCCTAGGCTACCTTCAATTCTCATGTCTCCTATGAATCTCAGCCTCCTGAGTAGTTAGAATTATAGGTGTGAACTGCTGGTGCTCAGTGAGAAAGATGGTTTTATCTGTTTTATAGATGTGAAATAAACAGGCTGGGAAGTTCACTGACAATACCAAACTACAAGTGATGTAAATCAGGCAAAATCATGAAAAAAATTGTAATATCACATATATTTTTAATGTCTCAAGAAGTAATGTATAGCTATGTGCTGGTGGCTCACACCTGCAATCCTAGCTACTCAGGAGGCTGAAATCTAAGAATCACAGTTCAAAGCTAGCTCAAGGAGAAAAGTCCCCATGAGACTCTGACCTCCAATTAACCACCCAAAAACCAGAAGAGGTGCTGTGGCTCAAGTGGTAGAGCAATAGCCTTGAGGCTCTGGGACAGCACCCAGGCCTTGAGTTCAAGTCTCACAACAAACAATAAAAGTAATGTATAAAGTTGACCTAACTGTGGAATTACAATATCTATAGATTCCTGAGAATTGTTTACTTTCCTTCAAGCATCTTTTGCTTATCTTGATGTATCTTCTCTCCCAAACCAGTATCAGCAACACATACTCAGGGTCCACATGGAAAGAAAAAACTCTTTTAAGTTTATGTAGCAAAGAATAACTGAATAACCCCACACACAGTCCCCTAATAACTTGTGTTGCTTTTCTTCAAGTAGAGTAAAAGTCTTTATTAATAGATAATTAAAACATACAATGCTTATATCTAAAAATATTTAATTAATTTGCTTTATTGTTGTTATAAAGGTGAGAAATAGAGAGATTACAATTACATGAGTCTGACAATGAGTACATTTCCTTTTGTACAGAGTCTTCTGTTTCCTCAGAATAGTACTTCACACCTGCTATGAGGGAGCAGAAGACACACATATTAAGAATTTGGCATATTTTTCTCTTGGTCTCTTTTCTATCTGTTGAATAAGTGAAAAAGTCTTAAAACTCCTGGAAAAGAGTAGATTTGTAAGACTTAAGAAGATTAATCTCCTTATTACATCATGGTAGTCCATCTGACTAGAAATACCAGTACTTATAAAGATGAAAACAAAACTTTTCTTGTGAAAAGCAACAGATTTGAGAAAATAAGCTAACACCATGCTATTTAATTGTCTCTAAAATTATTCTTTACTACAATGGCTCTCAAAAAGAAAGAAACCAAAGTTCCACTCCCAGCATTCATTTGATAATATCTAAATATATTTTCCATTATTAAACTAGAGTAGAGGATGTAGAGTAGAGTGATGTGTTCTTTCATATACTGGATAAAATCAGGGATGTTTCTAATCAGCTTACAGGGCACAAGTGAAAAGAGCTTCAACTTTCCCCATCAAGAATTAACCTATGGGGCTGGGGATATAGCCTAGTGGCAAGAGTGCCTGCCTCGGATACACGAGGCCCTAGGTTCGATTCCCCAGCACCACATATACAGAAAACGGCCAGAAGCGGCGCTGTGGCTCAAGTGGCAGAGTGCTAGCCTTGAGCGGGAAGAAGCCAGGGACAGTGCTCAGGCCCTGAGTCCAAGGCCCAGGACTGGCCAAAAAAAAAAAAAAAAAAAAAGAATTAACCTATGCAGACATCACAATTCATATCACTATAGAGAAATGTATCATGTATAAGGGAACAAGTGGTAGATTTGGAAGTGCAAGAGAACCTATAAGGGTAGAGAGTAATGAATGTCCATGAGTGAGCACCTTAAATATTTATGATTTTCAATTGATTTTATCTTGTCTATGAAATGCACAAGATGTTTGATATTAAAATTCTGTAGTTTTTGGACATGGAGTGTCCTTCAAAAGTCCATATGTGGGGCTTGGAATGTGGCTTAGTGATAGAGTGCTTGTCCAGCATGCATGAAGCCCTGGGTTTGATTCCTCAGCACCACATCAACAGAAAAAGCCACAAGTGGAGCTGTGGCTCAAGAAGTAGAGTGCTAGCCTTGAGCAAAAAGAAACCAGGGACAGTGCTCAGGCCCTGTGTCAAAGCCCCAGGATTGGCAAAGAGAGAGAGAGAGAGAGAGAGAGAGAGAGAGAGAGAGAGAGAGAGAGAGAGAGAGAGAGAGAGAGAGAGAGAGAGTCCATATGTCAAAGGCTTATTCAACCTGAGTAGAGGCACAAAGTTCTGCTATGGGGCTTTAAGAGGTTGAGCCTAGAGGAAAGTCCTTAGATCACTAAAGTTAAGACCTCATAGGAGTTTGTCCCTCTATTCTGCATCATTCTGAGGTACAACAACAAGCTGGCCAATTCTAATATTTGGTTCACACTCACCCATGAACCATTCTTATGGGGCCTGGCTTGGCCTCAGAGCTCATAGAAGCATTGTACCTTTGTAGACATAAAAACATCATGTTTGGAAAGTGAATTACTCAAGCAAGCATTTTCTATTACCATTAGATGTGTATTTTCTTAAGTGTTTGAAAGCATAGGAAATATAGACAAAAATTCTGTGGTATTTTATATATGAATTTGAGGTTAATTTTGCTAAACTTAGATGACCTTTTAAAAATGATATTAAGGGCTGGGAATATGGCCTAGTGGCAAGAGTGCTTGCCTCATAAAAATTATATTAATTAATATGGTGATTGTACTCAGCAATTGTCTGAATCTATTTACATTTTCATTAATGTAAAACTAAAGCAAATTCCTACAATTTTATCATTAATGAGTATCATATTGGGTTGACAATATGAGCACTAGCCACATTCCCATGGAATTCTTTTGGTACTTTTACATAAAACTTAGAACATGAATTATTGGGGACTCTGGCAAGAACCAAAGAACCCCAAAAGTATGTAAAGCAAGAAAATAATAGAACCTTTAAGAGAGTCAACTCATTTCAAGTAAATGCTCTAGATAAAAGTACAGGTATTTTCAGGATATATTGTCTTACAGGGTGGCACTCAAAAAAGAAAGTACTAACATGTAATTTGAATAAATCAGGAAAAGTTAAGTTGAAAAATGAGTATTTTTCTTCTTTATTCCTGCTCATGGATCAAATTCCAGTCAGTGAAATGCATTCAATAGGGAGTAATTTAGATGCTAATATTATACTTTCAATTACATAGAAAATGGTTGCGTATTTTCTAAACATTTATAATAAACTTATAGCTATTTCTAGGACACTGGAAACAAACCTTTTACAATGATAAGCCATAGAATTTGGTAATTTTTGGAGTCAAAAATTTGGACAAAATCTCCTTCATGAGAAATATAAATATCAATAACTTATTAAGCTCTAGATGTGGGTGGACATTTCTCTCATTTGATGAACAGAGGGTGGCAGTTATGTAAGACTGTGTTTGGACAAACAAAGTAGTTTGTGGCATAGAGAATGATGTTACCTACAAATCAAAACAATACAAACTGTATCAGGTGAATGTAGAGGTTGAAGAAAATGATATGTTAGACAGAACTGCAATAAATAAATATGAGCTGAGGAATCCAGAATTAACTTGAAGCTCAAAGTACTTCTGCTGCAAATGAAATTTCTTTATTGTCATTTCAGTTACTGGGGAAAATGATGTCATTCTTTCAGTTGCTATTTCTAGTTTAAGTACTGCAATGAGACCATTATAACAACAAAATCGCTGCCAGAACCAAAGCACACTGGACCCAAACAAAGGAGCAACACAAGCTCACTTCTTAACTAAAGCAATAAAAATTATCTCTCCAGAGAATACAAGTTTGGACTTTGAACATGTAATGTCATGTTCTATTGAGTTATCTGTGCTTTTTCTTTTGCTCAAAGAAATATTATACATAGGCTATAGAGAGCTAGGTAGGATATGTCTATGTAGGTAATATAAATAAATGAAATAGTTTTGTATATTACATATGTATACAATAGGTCAATAAAATCACACAAGAGGCACCTGTTCTGTATAAATCTTCACCTCTTAGATTTTCTTTCTGCATTTGTATAAACCAGTAAGTGACAGCAAAGTCTTAATACTGGGTTTTATTTGACTCATTATTTCATTCCATAAATATTTTAGCTGTATACTGACTCAAAGACCATTTTCAATGTTGGACAGACAGACAAAGCATGAGCATGGTTCTCAAGGTTACCATGGGTTAGTCTACAATAGACATTACTGTAAAGCATTGCAGAAATGCAATGATTGACATATGTGCTAAGAATCAACAACACAATGGAGACAATGATCGGTTCCGCGGGAACAGTCTCAAAATAAACTTAAACTTGACAAATGCTCAGGTATGCCCCACACAGGTAAGGAAAACAGATTGGAGAAGTTACAAGAAAGATATTCATGAGTCTATGAGAAGTGGCATTAAAATTAGCTTAGTGTTCTAGTCTTGGGACATTAGTAGTTTCTTGGAGTGAAAAAATAGTACAGAAAAGGGAATTCAGATTGTATTAAAAAGGACTAGGAGAGAAAATACTGTAGAGCTTCTGATTACTTCATATCCAACACAACCAATTTGCTTCATCTTGAATAGTCTTTAGCATATTCACTACTGTGTATGTCTAGATTAAGAAGCTATGCACTATCTCCCAATTCCCATTAATCAGGGTTCACATTTGGGCCTGCACATTCATAAGTGCCAAGCATATGTTAGGACACTCCATACATCGCTAGCAACTAAGAACTCCCAGGTAGAAAAACAAGAGATGCAAAGAGGCTAGCCATGAGGCAAGATGGTGTTAGTCATTGCAGCAGATGGAGAAACCTAAGAGAACACAGACAGGGGCAGAAGAGGTCCAGAATAGTTGAAATCACACTTAGAAGATATCTGGTAGAGCCAACTCCTTGCACTATTCAGATTCATTCATGCCCCATCATTTTAATAGCTTCCACATGGTACTCCATTTTCTTGGGAAAATAAAATGTGCTTGCCTCTCAAAAAAGGGAAAAAGGAAACAGAAATGGAATATGTGCCCTCCATAGACCTTATCAACGGATTCTGAGCTTGTGTATCGAATTAAATCTGGAACCTAGCAGGGGAAAATTTTCTATTTCAATTGCTGATATCACTTCTTTTTTCCTACAATGCAATTACTAAAGCCTACTGTCATTGTAGTTTACCCTAGAACTATCACAAACTCTTATCTTGTCCCCAGATTGTTACAGTTGAGACCCCTGACCGCCATTCTGAACTTCATGCCAGTTGTTACAATTCTGCTGTCTTACATCTGCCAATGGGTACTGCCACACAGCCTCTGAATTTCCAGAATCCATCTTCTCCATTTGCGTTAAAGAATCTACTTTCATGATTTACTCCCATGCTAGACTGCAGCTACTAGTCACAGGTGGCATTACTGTGATTTTGTTTGTGTTCTTTTGGATAGATACCCAAAAGTAGGGCTGCTGGGTCATAGGGGAGTTCTATGTTTAACCTTCTGAGGAATCTCCATACTGCTTGCCAGAGTGGCTGAACCAGTTTACATTCCCACCAACAATGAAGTAGGGTTCCCTTTTGGCCACATCCCCTCCAACAATTGTTATTGTTAGTTTTCTTGATATAGGACATTCTTACTGGGGTGAGATGGAATCTCAATGTTGTTTTGATTTGCATTTCTTTTATGGCCAGTGAGTGATGTAGAGTACTATTTTATATGTCTCTTGGCCATTCTCATTTCCTCATCAGGGAAGTCTCTTTGTAAGTCTTTAGCCCACTTGATGAGGGGGCTATTGGTTCTTTGTGGTTTTGTTTTGGAGGAAGGTAATTTTTTTAGTTCTGCATATATTTTAGATATGAGGCCTTTGTCCATTGAATGGCTGGTAAAGATCTTCTCCCAGTCTGTGGGCTTTCTGTTTATGTTGCGAGCTATGTCCTTTGCCATGCAGAAGCTCTGCAGTTCGATGCAGTCCCATTTGTCCAACCTTTCTTTGTTTTGTAGCCTTTCTGGGTCTTTGTTAAGGAAGTTCCATCCTGTGCCAAGGAGCCCAAGTGTTTCTCCTACTCCTTCCTTTAGTGTTTTCAGGGTGTCTGTTTTGATTTTGAGGTCTAAAAAATCCCATAGAGTCTACCCCCAAGCTACTAGAGCTGAGCCAAAACTTTGGCAAAGTTACAGGATATAAAATAAACCCTCAAAAATCAACGGCCTTTCTCTATGCTAACGCCCCAATGACCGAGGCGGAAATCAGGAAAGAAACTCCTTTTGCAATAGCCCCCCAAAACATAAAATACCTAGGAATAACCTTAACCAAAGAAGTGAAAGACCTCTTCGATGAGAACTTTAAAACCTTGAAAAACGAAATTAAGTCAGAACTAAGGAAATGGAAAAACCTCCCATGCTCCTGGATTGGGAGGATTAATATAATCAAAATGGCAATATTGCCAAAGGCTATCTACAAATTCAATGCAATACCCATTAATATCCCAACACCATTTTTAATGAAATAGAGGAAGCAATCCAGAAATTCATATGGAACAATAAAAGACCTAGAATAGCAAAAAACAATCCTAAGCAGAAAGAACAGTGCTGGAGGAATTACAATATCCAACTTCAAGCTGTATTATAAAGCTATAGTAATAAAAACAGCTTGGTATTGGCACCGGAACAGACCTGAAGACCAATGGAACAGAATTGAAGACCCAGAACTGAACCCACAGAACTATGCCTACTTCATCTTTGATAAAGGAGCTAAAACAATAGTTTGGAAGAAAGATAGCCTCTTTAACAAATGGTGCTGGCAAAGCTGGTTCAACACATGCAACAAACTAAAACTAGATCCTTATATATCACCCTTCACCAAAATCAATCCAAATGGATTATCATTTCTTTATGCTTTTCATTAGAGAGGAGGAAACCTCCCACTGAATCTGTCTTAGAGCACTTCCAGAGGCACTAAAAACTCTATATTTCTAAAAAGTCCAATTTGACTCAGCTTTTTCAAACTATCTTGTTAAGCTTTCCTACTAATACTTAAGTCACTGGCATACTTTCAACCCAGAAAATAAAATTGTATTTATGCCAGTTTTAGTCCAAAGGCTGAACTCAAGAAGAAAATCTTTCCCTTAATATAAAGAGAGTCAATGGAAACCCACATATAATGTATCTACATATTTAAATTGTATAAATCAAACTAGCCAGGTATTTTGCAAAATATATCCTATCTTATTTCATTAATAAATGTGTGTGTTCTAATGTTCGTAGACTACTCATTGTGGTGGCTGGTGGGATTGCCACGCCCTAAATCATTGCCTGTTTCATTCTCAAAGCCTTTATATTCATACATGTAGAAAACATACCCTGCTCTACCCACAATATCCATGACAAGCTCTATCTTGGTCATTGAGTTTTCATAGTAAGGTACAGTCCATCCTTGAGAGACATACTTAGAATAGAGGTCTATACATTCCAATGATAAGGAAGGGGATTTGAGATTTCACTTAATAAGAAAATGAGTCAAAAAGGAATGTGTAAACTGTGGAAATGAGCATGGCCAGAGAAAATTCCATAGAGAGAAGTGTCTAACAGGGAGTGTCTCTTGACTGGATCTAAGGAGCTTATTATCACAATGTATATCATGTATATAAGAATATCTCATATATACATGTATATAAAGATAAATCATGATGTATATATATTATGTCTATGGGTGACTAGTGATATAATACTTCAGTCATGTTTTTAAATATGTGATAATGATGATGATAGTAAGTACAAATGACCATAGACTATTAGGTAAAAAAAATACCAAAAAAAAAGAAGAAACTGGGCAATTGTAGATCTAAATTTCTCTACATGTGTTTCTACTACTCTTGTGCTTTTACTAACTTAATACAGCTACCAAAAGCTTTTATATCTAAGGAATTGGAGACATTTATTCAAGCAATTTTTACAATTATTTCTTGTTCTAAAATTTCATAGCTTATTATAATTAATCCCACAACTAAAAATGTGACACCAGAGCAGTATTCTTTGAACGGTTTTATCTTTTTACATAAAAGGCAATAATAACACAAAGCCCATGACAATAAATCTGAAAATTAATAAGTATGTTTTTATAAAGGTGATGTATATTCATTTTCTAAAGTAATATCAAGATTACTTGAAAATATTCACTGAATGATCTTCACTACTTTATGTCAGCTGAGAATGAACAATAAGAAAATAAGTCACATAAAAAGCACAACTATAAATCTCTTCATCTGCCTTCATCATCATCATCTCACCTGGAGTGGATCACTTAGCATTCAAGATGAACATAATAACACAATACGGTGTAGTTCTTTATTCATTTGACCTTGTGAGAAAATTAATAAATGATTAAGTTCTTATTTTTTATTTAATCATAAGCAGTTGGATAGGTTTTAGCACTGTACAAAAGGATTATATTGAAAAGGAATTTCTATAGATGTTGTGACTCTGCTAGAGATTAATATACTCCTCTAGTTTATGTGTCTCCATGATTTTCATGACAGCTTAACCTGCCTAACCATTTAAACTATTATATTTTTATGGTCGATATTAGATGAGGAAAAATCTAGACATAAGAGTGCAGAAGATTGTCTTGCAATGTAAGATAATGAGTCTAAACTTCTAAATATTTTTCAAATGTATTTATAAAGATTAAAACACTAGTTTGAAAGTGACATGTAAACACAGAGCCTGACTCAAGAACCAAACACAATCTCATTAAAGATGGCACATAAATAAGGATATCTTATATTTAACTCTCCTCTCGCTGTCCCACCTTCTAAATAGCCCCTTACTTCCTGAAATTCACCCATTACTGGGGTTAAATGTAATTTTCTTTATTCCCTGTACAATTTACATTCTCAACAAAACACTTTAGTTGAGGCTAAGTTGATTACCAGCTAACTCCCCTGAGTTGCCTCTGTTTTATTTGAACCAAGAAGATAAAAAGAGCTTCACCATTATATGGATTAAATTTTATATATCTAATTTTTACTTGTGTTTTCTGTTTTCATTTTAAGCAGTTGCCTACACAAAGGATCACTTGCATGGTTATATCGTGGTAAACATACTATAAGGTCCAACTTCACTATTTCTATTCATATTGTGTTTCAGCATTACAGTTATCACAATGAAACTTTTTAGCAGGAACTATTGTTAAATATGCTCCCCATGTAGTTTATTTGTGTAAACTTTTCAAAGCATAATTTTCTTGGTTTGAGATGGTTTTCTGATTAATGTGATCAGTTCTAAACCAAATCACTAAAATGTTAGAAGGGGAACAGAAGGCTTCTGGTGGGATGAAATGAGGTGAAAATGAGTTTGGCTCAGTGAAGAAACAAATAAGTAATTGACTCAGTGACTTAGAAGCTAGCATTTACTATCATTGTTAAGTGTGTAGAAATAACTAATACAGACAAAAGTAATCAGCACTTCCAACATGGTAAACATGTTGCCTACTGATACTTTCCTTTAATATTTACAGTAAAAAATATCTCTCTTGGGCTGGGATGTAGCTCAGTGGCAAAGCACTTGCCTAGCAAGTGCAACATCCTGGTTTCGATCCCCAGTACCAAAAAAGAAAAGACAAGATATAGATAGATAGATAGATAGATAGATAGATAGATAGATAGATAGATAGATATAGATATATTTATCAAATATATATATATCATGTGTCACTATATTTTGTAGGTGTTAAATTTGTTGAAACTTTTTTCCTCCTGAGAGAAGAGCACTATGTTTTCTAAATATTTTATAGGAGATATGAAATATTAAGATATAACATCTGAAATTAGGCTTCACCAAGTAAGGTAACTTCTATAGAGTTACATTTTTAATGTATATTTTCCACATTTCAATTTATAATGTGACTTTCTTTCTGCATACCCAGCACTATGCACTGATGTACTGCTTTGGGCAGTACAGGTATCTAAAAACAGTGCAAATTTAATTAGGATTTTCCTCAAAAACTGAGGTAAAAATGACTTTGAGACTTCAAAATCTCTGTGAAAAAATAAAAGCATGTGCATCTTATGTCTACTGACACACAGATTTAATTAACTATTGTGTGATAGTCTAGATCATACATTTAATTAAACACTTCAAATGGCATCAGACACTTTAGCCAGCAAACAACAACCAAAAACTCAAAAGTAATAACTGAAACAACCACATTCGCCACAGTATAATTACCCAACTCTGGAGAAAATGCCTCTCTAAATCCCAATCTTAAAATAAATTCAAGGCTTCTTAACTGTTACATAGTGTTTTCTTTTCTTTTGTAGGAAACATTTTAATGTACATATACAATATGTTTGATAATAGAAAATATTTCATTCATTTAGTTCTACTGGTACTTATTCACTATGGAATAAATACTTTGTTTAAATTATCATAAATTTTGCGGCTTTAAGCCACATTTATTATCTCACAATTCCTGTGGGGAAAGTATCTCAGCATCGCTCAGTTGAGTCTCTGCTTCAGTGCCTCTTACAAGGCTGCCTTCAAGGCACTAACCAGAGCAGAGGTCTCATTGGAGGCTTGAATGTGGATCTGCTTTGAACTTGATATTTATATCAAGTTCACATTTGAATATTTCACCTTCAAGTCAGGTGAAATCCTTGGTAACTTGCTAACTACTGGTCAGAGGTCACCCTTATTTTTCTGCTATGTAGGGAACTCCCTGCATGACAACTTGTTCTATTATAAGTAGCAAAGGAAAGAGTTAATAGATAGATTCTGCTAGTGGCAGAAGCTACAATCTTCTATAACATAATCTCAGAAATGACATCCTATCATTTTTATAACCTTCTATTTGTTACAAAAAGTCATAAGTTTTGTCTATAACCAAGGACAGAGAAGTAAAAGACCATGATACAGAGATCACGTCATAGGTCTAAAGGTTTTATATAGATTTATACAACCATACAGACTCTGTATCCATATACTTGGTTTGAAGGTCTGGAGATGTAGTGACAAATGAGACAGAGAAGATATCTGTTTATACAGTAAAACACAGCACAAATGCCAAAGACACCTTAGTAGTCTTTCCTTGCCCTTTGACTTCTGTAATTTTATTTGGTATTTTTAGATATTTAGATTTTTAGATGCAGCTATCTGATTTTGTATGGGGGAATTAAATGTTTGGAGAAAATTAACTATAAGATGATTAAATTCAACCGAACATAAAATAAATAAGATTCAGGCTAAGCCTTTAGCAATGGAAATAAAAAGGAACTGTCAAATGCAAAAATACCAGCAACTGGCTGTGCTTAGCCAAAGGAGAATGAAAAAGAAGACAGTGAGAATGAAGTCTAAGTTTTCAAACTCATCAGTTGGAAGAATGATGCCATCTATGAACACATCCCAAAGGCAAACTTGTTTGGAAGATAAAGATTTGTGTTAGACAAAATTGATTGAAGATAGAGAAGAAAAAAAAACTTTAGGTGAGATGTTGTCCAAAAAAAGTGAAAGAGGAAAAACGCAAGTTTCAAAAAGAGATCAGATTCACAGAAATAGAAAATTGTTCTCTAAAAATAGTTCCCTTTTGGTTGAGTGGAAAAAAAACTGCTCCATCAAATTTGAAGAGTATGTGATGGGAATGGTATTTCATACAAGAAGAATAATGTATTCAGTGTTAGAAGAGTCTGAGTGATCTTGGTTTTATCTGTCTCAAATCTGAAACAGGAAAAACCTGAGCTCCTGAGATATTCTTAAATACCCTGAATCTTTCTAGGTGTGCCTTTGTTACATCTGGCCCTCGTGTGACACATTTGCCCCTCAAATTGCCTAAGTACTGAATAGGAGTCCAACACCTTGGATCTAGCTGTGATACAAATGACCAGTCAGAAAACATGGCAGATGCTTTTCTCTTCTTAATCGATACTCTTCTACAAACTGAGTTAATTATGTGGGTTCAACCTCCCTTATGGAGTGTGTGTTAATACAAGTGTCCTAAAATGTGAACAGCTATTTTATTAGACATTCTGTTGACTTCGATGCTTTCTTTGTCTTCTTTATATTCATTATAAATAGTATAAATCCAATTTTTTAATTATTTTATATTTAGCCTTTCTGAGCTACAATAGAATTCAAGGTTTAAGGAAAACTTCCATAGATATATTAAATTTTAACCCTCATCACATTTTGTAAAACAGGAACTAGAGGTATATTAAGCAACTATTTAATAGTTTGATTTTATGTAGCACATATCTTTTGTTTATTGTGTACCTGCTTATAGTACATATCATATTACAGTTACACCACAATGGCAGATATCCCCGCATGTTTGGTTTATTTTCATATCTCATGTGCCAGAAGTGCATTTAGCAAATGTTAGGTTTCGGTGTATGAGTAGATAGTCATCCTCACCTATAGTTTTGCTTCCCACAGTTTCAGTAACCCATGGTCAATTCCATATGACTGTATTGATTCCTGTTGGCTCTTAGGGGGGCCACATTTACATAACTTGAATTACAATATATTATCATAGTTACTCTATGGTTTACAGTTTACAGATGGTTGATGTTATAAGCATGTAGAGGAAAAGCATAGTGTGCAAGGGTTTTGTGCTTACATTTCAGGCATCCAATATGGGTTCCCCATGGGTGCAGGTGGAGAAGACTTTTACAAAGAGAAGACTTAATTTATTCCTTCTTATTTTGTGTATGTGTCAGTCCGGGGGCTTGAACTCAGGACCTAGGTGCTGTTCCTGAGCTTTAATTTTATTAGTGCTAGTGCTCTGCTATTTGAGCTACAGCAGCACTTCTGGTCTTTTGATGGTTAACTGGGAGATATGAGTTATAACCAGAGTCCCTGTTATTTCTGGATCTATGAATACCCATGGGTATCAGCAGGCCCAGGATCACAGAACATCTATGTCTATTAGTAATCAACCATCCTGAGCTACAGATTGAGCTTTTCATGTCTTGACTGGCTTCAAATCAGAATCACAGGTCTCAGCCTCCAAGGTAGCTAGGATGACAAGTGTGCACTACCAGTTCCTAGCTTAGGTTAGTTTCTTGAAAGGAAATAGTCAAGTTAATTATCCACTGGTATAACTATTTTGACGATTGGGGAAAATATTTAAAGTTTTCTTTTATCCAGAATATTGATTCATATAAACTCAGATTCATTCGTTGTAGTCTATGGAAAGAAAACTGTTTGAACCACTGAGAGGAATAGCAATTGAAAGAAATATTTGGGCTTACAAATGGTGGTAATTCTCCCTCCTCACCCCACCCCCACCCCCAATCCCCACTCCTGGGCCTTGAACTCTGGGCCTAGGCATTGTTTCTGAGCTTCTTTTGCTCATAGCTAGAACTCTACCACTTGAGACACAGCATGACTTCTGGCCTTTTCTGAGTAGGCTACTGACTCTTGCCCTGGTTGGCTTCAAACTGCTATCCTCAAGTTTCAGCCTCCTGACTAGCCAGGATGACAGGTGTGAGCCATGGGCACCCGGCTCTTTTTAATTTTTATAGTTTTGCTGTTCAAATTTGTGTTAATTTGCCTTTGAAGCTACAGCCTATTGTACGGGGCAAGTAATCCATAACTAATCTCAGTTAAAAGTGGGCAAGATTTATTTAGATAATAAAGATGCTAATTAGCTACCTCATAGGTTCAGTTGTATTGCACAGTTGTTTGTATTACTTGAAGACTACAGAAACAAGATTTCAAAACTGTGTAAAGTTAGTGGCTTACGTAGGAAGGATATAAAAATGCACTGGCTTTAATTTAACTGCCAAAGGTACGTTTACTACCAAGTAAAAGAGTGATTAAGAGCAAGAGCAAAATAAACAAACAAATGCCTCAACAGTTAGATTATTCAAGGGGAATTGAAATTCTCTGAAAATTGTACTTTAGTACTTGTTAGTTTTTACAATGGGTTTTCTTTGGATATCATCAAAGAACATAGTCGAGAGACTTGAAAACAATCTATCAATTAATTCAGAAATCACTTATCTCACCAAATATTTAATGGAGGCCTACCATGTAAGAGACACTGTGCCAGGGATGTATTGTTTTCAACATAATCCTTGACCTCACTGAAATTGTTCATTAATAGTAGAAAATGCATTAATAGATGACATGTGTGATAGGCTCATTTTTTCCTAATTAATTTGTACACACAATGGAGGAGCCATTCAATGTTCAAAATAAAGTCACAGACAATAGAAAATTCTTGCAAATATGTTACAAATGCATTTTAATGTCCCATTTTATGACTACATTGCAACTTTCCACTTGAATGTATCATACATTTCTTAAGCAATAAAGATCAGCTCTCAACATCTTCAATAAGCCAGTAGGAAAGAAAAATCAGTTTTCTTGAATAGGGAAATTACTGCATTCCTTGAGCTTTCATTAAACAAATCAAGGCTAAAGTGAGAAGACACAAATTACGAGTTCTCTTTGTGAAGTAAGTGAAATGCTCCTTATCACTAGGTTTAGTAATGAGACTAGAGTTTGATGTATGTAAAAACCTGCATGACTAGGTCCTAGGAGATGGAGGAGGAGGAAAGAAAAAAAGGCAGAAGAAAACTAGGGGCCCATGTCTTATTTCTTTTCTGTATATTTCAGCTCAGCAAGGAAAAGTTAATGTGGCAAGAAGCTGTGATTCCAAGAATAGCCATTCTTCTAAAGTTATAGGAAAAGGAAGTCTCAAAGCACAGTTGAAGAAATTCAATCTGTAGCTCAGGATGGTTGATTACTAATGGACATAGATGTTCTGTGATCCTGAGCCTGCTGATACCCATGGGTATTCATAGATCCAGAAATGAAAGGGACTCTGGTTGTAATTCTAGTGTAATTCAAAATAACTTTAGTATGAGAGTTGCAACTCACTAAGTGTGAATTTCTAGTACCTAAAGGGAATTTCAGCTTAAGGTGAAAGTAAGATGAAAGTGACTCAGCCAATCCTCGAAAGTTTCAAGCCCATCACTTGTACCAGCTATTTGTTTTAGACATGGATGTCAGATTGACAAAGCTAGAATGAAGGACAGTAATAACTGTGATGAGGGTAGAGCACTAATAATTAATAAGTCCCTTATGTCCTTATTTCATAATATTATCACATTAGATCTCAACACCTAAATTTTAGGAAGACACAATATTGAGATATTAGGATGAAGAAGATAACTGTCTTGTCACATATTATACATGTTTCCCATTTCCAACACCCTTAAATGTTGTATCTGCATACTTTCTTAAAAGTAATAATATTGCCCCAGGTGGTAGTGGATTACACCTGTAATCCTAGCTACTCAGGAGGCTTAGATCTGAGGATCAAGGTTCAAAGCCAGCTCAGGCAGAAAAGTCTGTGAGACTCTTAGCTTCATTTAACCACCAGAAAACTGGAAGTAGCACTGTATCTCAAAGTGTTTGAGCACTAGCCTTGACCAAAAAAGCTCAGGGATAGAGCCCAGGCCCTGAATTCTAGACCCATAACTGAACAAACAAACAAAAAGGTAATAATACTGGAAGTCTAGATGAACACAACAAAATAGAAACTCGCAAAGGAAAGCATGCTAAGGAGGGGAATTAATGTCTCTAAAAGGAAGCCTAAAGTTACTTCAATGTTTTCCATAGCAGAAACTCAATCCACTCTGCCTAGAGTGGTGCTAAAAAGTAGGGAATACTTGTTAATGAATTAGATTTCACAGCACTGTCATGGCTCTACTTTTTCCATTCAGTTCACTTAATCAGAGCTCCAAGCTCCAGAGTTCTTTTATCAGGTGTACTTTAAGAGATCTGGTAAAGTTGCTAAACCATCTCATAGATGGGCTCTGGAATCTACATTCCAAGGCATATATTTGGACCCTTGCCTGTTAGATTCTGCATCTCACTAGGTGACAATTTCCTAAAAATGATCATCAACCCTACCAGTTACTATGACAGAAACTGTAATCGTTAGGTGCATGTTAACCTTCAATAGACTCTGTGAAAATACTTCTTTAGGAAGAGTTTAACTTTAAAGAAATGTATTCTGTTGAATACTGCTCTGTGTGCCTTAGTGCTTGCCTATAGAACTGCAAGGAAGTATAAATATAAGCTTCGGGCAACCTAAACTGTGAAAGGCAACAGAGACACAGAAAACAGAAGAATAAAGAAGAAAGCAAGACAGACACTACACTAAACCACAACAAAGGCATTCTACGTTTTCTTCCTGTAACACATATTATTAGACACATGGCACAAGAGGTTCTATAAGTTATAAAGCACTGGCCAGTTGCCTTGAATTCCTTCAACTTTCTTACAGGGGCTATTTCTTCCATCACAGAGCCAATCATATACTCCTATTCACACATGCCTATGTACTAGGCCTGCATCCCATAATCCCAGCATCCTGACACAAATATCCTTCTGTACTTTAAAGCCTCTCAAGAGTGTTTGCACAGTGATGAGATCACTCAAATAGAACCAAGTATCTTTATGATCTAAATGATAAATCCGCTTTTGTGTAATTCTTGGTAGTACAATTTCTGGAAATAATGTTGCAAAAAGAAAGAGGTACAAACAGAAATCCAAATCAACTTATTTAGTTAGGCAACTGTATTTCTTTTGGCAACATAAAAAAATGAATCATATTTGTGTGACACATAGTCAACCACTATCTGTTGTACCTGTGGATGTTGTGCCATGTGAGTCAACAATATTAATAAGGTAGGTGGCAGTGTCTGACTTAGCTGAGTCAAAATCTGAGTTGCACTTGCCAGCTCACAGAAGTATTTCTGGTGCCTGACTAGTTACAAAGAGAAAATGCGCCATTTTTACAACACAGAAGCCTTTGGGGTTTTTTTCTTTCTCTGTGAAAGAAGTTTAATTACATTTTTCATAAGTTGCTTTGTTTAGTGCTGCAATGATAAAACATCTCTTGAAAGACAATTCTAGAAAAGGATGAATACTAAAACCTAAACACCAAATATTGTACTATAAGTACCAATGTAAAAAACTAAAATATTTTGTACAACTCCCTATGAATGCCAGGTAAAATAGAAGAGAACCAAATATTTTTCCTCCAGTTACAATTTCAACATACCTGATGATTTCTTTGCCCAATATGGACAAAGTAGTGCTCAAGTAGGCCTGTCATTTAGTACACCAATGCCCAAAAGGCAAGTTTGTATTCCTAGAGGTGGGAACAGCTTGAGAAATCTTCAGAGGCCCTGATATTGCCAGCCATTGTCTGTGACATTGGGAAGTGACCAGTGACTGAGCCACACCTAGCAGCAGAGACTTTCTTTCCACATTAGAGATGATCTGTGAAGCTTTTTCAGAACTGACCAGTTGGAATCAAATGAATAACTACTTTGCAGTGAGTTTTAAATGGAGAGGGAAGAGAGCAGTTTACCCTGTTTTACCTCTGAGGTTTAAAAGAAGCCAGAAGACTTGATAAATCAAGTGGAAATGAACCCCACAAAACAAATCTTAGGTAAATACCAGTTTAATGGACAGCATGTGGTTATAAAAGGAAAGGGCTTAAAATCCTGAAGATAACAACAACATCAAAATCTCAAAACTGATCATTTTTTTCATATTTGGTTTTTCCCCTTATGGTGCAGGAAGAATGTAATTTCTTTCTTTTCTTTTTTCTATCTTTTGTTGTTGTTGTTGTTGCCAGTCCTGGGGCATGAACTCAGGGCCTGAGCACTATCCCTGGCTTCTTTTTGCTCAAGGCTTGCACTCTACCATTTGAGACACAGCACCAGTTCTGGCTTTTACTGTATATATGGTGCTGAGGAATTGAACCCAGGGCTTCATGTATACAAGGCAAGCACTCGACTACTACCAGGCCATATTCCCAGCCCCCAATTTCTTTTTCTTTATTTTTTTAAAATTTGTATTGTAAAGGAGATGTACAGAGGGGCTATAGTTACATAAGTCAAATAATGAGTATATTTCTTTTTGAACAGAATGCAATTTCTTAAGGAACATAGATCCCAAGCTATGGATCATCCTATCCTCACTGCCATTATAAGCCCAGTGATAAAGTAATAGTGATAACCAATGAATGTATCTGATATAGCTGATGTACCTGGTTAACTTATTGTTAACTCCAAAGATAGTTTTTTATCTGTCAACCTATTAAAGGATATGAAACTCCTTAATACATAAAATTAATATTTTCATTTCAATCATTCAACTTCCTCGTTTATTGTTGAAACTTCCTATAATGGAATGTATCTATGCTTAGTGACATATATAAAAATACTGAGGAAAGTATATTTATATATACATATGTGATATATATACCTATCTATCCATCATGTTTCTACAAAGACTAACATGTGCAGTCTTTGATACATGTAGGTACTTAACCTATGGTTAGTACATCAATAATTAATTTTCCCACGTAAGCTCTTCAGTTAGATTCTTTGATTATAAGTAAACAAAGTGAACTCAAAAGAAAGAGCTAAAGAGCCAGGCAGAGAAAGAACAAAACCAGACCCGCCCTGGAGATTTAAATAGCATGCTCAATTTCATGATTTCTTCAGGGAGCCCTGCTGGAGTTCAAAATAGGAATCACCCCTAAAATGTGAGCATTTAAACCTACATTTTAATTAACTAGAATTATATGTAATTAAAAACTCAGTTCCTAGAGCTGGGAATATGGTTAGCGGTAGAGTGCTTGCCTAGCTTGTATAAAGCCCTGGGTTTGATTCCTCAGCACCACATAAACTGAAAAAGCTGAAAGTGGCACTGTGGCTCAAGAGGGAGAGTGCTTTCTTAAGCAAAAATTAACCAGGGACAGAGTTTCAACCCTGAGTCCAAGCCCCAGGACTGGCAAAAACAAAAACAATAACAACATAAAAAAAAAAACTCAGTTCCTTAGTTACACCAACCACATTACACGAGCTCAAAGGGCTTGTATAATTGGCTACCATTTTAGACATCACACATGTACAGTATCTCCATGACTGCCAAACAAGCACTTAGATGACACTGTGCTAGAGTCAGCCTTTAGGATGAATCAGCTCCACTTATTTTCCATCCTGTGTCATGACACTGAAGATTGAGATCCTATAGAGGGTTTGTTTTGTGGAGTCTGAAGTATATGTCTACCATTTTGCTTGGATTTTACAGAATACAACTGACGGAAACTGCTATCCGGATAACACAGAAAGAAGAAGACATAATTTTCCCCAAAGGGAAGCGCTGTTCTAATATTAGAAGCAGGAGTAGAGAATCTGTGAAAGCAAAACCTATCAGCTATGCCTTTGAATGCTCTTACAGTCACTGTAATTTTGGTATGGGAATGGAGATAGTATTGCCAGATAGTCTTCATTTATCAATTGGCTAATTAGAACAGAAAGCAACCTCTTTAAAACAACCATTCCCTAGACAGACACCTGGGCTAGGTTGTGCAAGGCTGTTTGATGCTATGCCAAAAATCCTGGCAGGTGGGGCAGAAATAGAAATAGCCCTGAAGCCATTTACCAGGTCTCTTTATGTTTGAATTATACTTCCCTTGAAACCCAGCCTGGTGATAAAGTAATTGAATATTCTTATCAAGTTGGGAAGGATAGTATTTCTGGCTTCAAAGGGTCACTCTTTATTATGTGGCATCTTTCAACTTCAGTAGGGAAAAGGGAGGGGAAAAAAACATTTTCGGTCAGTACATAGCACCCCCAACACATTCATTTTCACTACACATGCTGCCTTTGTTCAGTAGTTCTAGCTTGGTTTATGATTGCAGATCATATCTTATGGTTCCTTGTGGTCTCTTGGGAAGAAGTTGGAATAAGTAATCTTCAAGGCCCTTTAGCCCCTATATTTTCACATTCTAACAGAGCTGGCTCACAGCACCACATTTGATTATTCTAGCTTCCCTCAGTCCATCCCACTATAACATTCATACCATTGGAGTCATTTAGTTGAAGGACTATGATAAAACAAGGTTTTAATGTACTCAGATAAGATACAGACCTAGTGCAGGTACAACCACAGGAAGGGATACAAGAAGATCATTAATAATAGAAGCTACAGTTACACATAGCACATTGAAAGTAGTTACAACAGTGATATTACAATCATTTCCATAACATGGAGTTCATTTCATTTAGCATCATCTTATATGTTCATAAGGGTATAGCTAAGGCTAAGAGCTAAGGCTCTTGTTATCTTCTGCTGTGATTTGCCTAAACCTGTGCTAATTATTCCCTATCTGAGTACATTAGAAACCTATATACTGGTATTAGAACTAGGAAACTGAAAGGGGATACCAAAATCGAGAGACACATGGTAAAATGGTAAAAAAAAGACATATGACTACAAAAGCAATACTTGCAAGCTTTTTGGTGTAAATGAACTTAACAACTCATGGGGGGGAGGAAAGGGGGAGGGGGGAGGGGGAATGAGGGAGGAGGTAACAAACAGTACAAGAAATGTATCCTATGCCTAATGTATGAAAGTGTAACCTCTCTGTGCCTCAGTTTGACAATAAAAATTTTAAAAAAAGATTTATTCATAAAAAAAAACAAAAAAACAAGGTTTTATGATATATTATTGTATGTGCTGCTTGGGTTCTGTGTATTTTGCATCTTTCCTCTCTCCTGTTATCCAAAAGGTTAATATTTCCTTGCCTCAGAAATTTATGTTTTCCTCTTGGATAAAATGGTAAGTAGTTTAAATTCCAGGGCTCTCCTTCACTGTGGAGGCACAAAGTCACTGAAAAGAATTATTCCAGGTGACTTCAAAGAGAAAGGAAAAGAAAACTGAGTTCTAGAAAGATGTAAAAGGTAGAAGTGAATGTACCCCCTCTTACACTGTGTGTGTGTGTGTGTGTGTGTGTGTGTGTGTGCGCATGCCAGTACTGGGGCTTGAACTCATGAAACTCAGGTCCTGGGTGCTATCCCTTAGTTTTTCTGCTCAAGGCTGACACTCTGCCACTTGATCCGCACCTTTGTTTCTGAGTTTTTGCTAGTTAATTGGATGAAAGAGTCTCACAGACTTTCCTTCCTGGTCTGGTGTTGAGCCATGATCCTCAGAGCTCAGTCTTCTAAATAGCAGCTCAAATGACAAGCATTAGTCACTGGCACTTTTTCAGACAAGAGTATGACTTCATAACCTAACTTAGAGGACAGAAACTGAGAAAGCATTATTCCTAGACCGGAAATACATTCCTATACTGGGTACAGAAACAAGACAGAGAATTTGGGGGACCCCTTACAGGACAAGCCAAAGTACATGGTACCAGGAAATGGGATTACAGTAGTATTTTTTAATGAAGGGTGTAGCATACAGCCTTAAGGAGACTGACCATCCCCTGACCACATGACCATGGTGAAGTTCCCTGGAAGGGACAATGGTTCTTTTGTCCACAGAAAACATATATTCCATATAAGCATTTCTTTGGGTTTTTTTCTCTCTTTTTTTTTTTTTTTGGCCAGTCCTGGGCCTTGGACTCAGGGCCTGAGCACTGTCCCTGGCTTCTTCCCGCTCAAGGCTAGCACTCCGCCACTTAGGCCACAGCGCCGCTTCTGGCCGTTTTCTGTATATGTGGTGCTGGGGAATCGAACCTAGGGCCTCGTGTATCCGAGGCAGGCACTCTTGCCACTAGGCTATATCCCCAGCCTCTCTTTTTTTTAACCTTCCTGCTTGCAAGGACATCTACACCATATTATAAGGCTTGCAAAGTGTTTGACCCACAAATAAGATTACCACAGAATGACATGAGATAAAGGAACACAAAGTAAAGGATAAGCCAGCTTTAGGATCCAGGTCTGCCTGTCTCAGGGATGTGTGGTTTATAACATAAACTTCTTTTTGTCCAGTACACTGAGGGTGTATACAAAACGTAGGAGAACTGAGCACATGTCTGGTGAGTGGCTAAATGGAACAGTAAGTTAGCAGGCAATAATTTATAGGTCACCAAATCAGAGGCTACATCTCTTAGCTTGCCTTTCTGTGCTAATTTTAAAGCATTTTCTGTTGGAGAAAGATTCCCATTTTTCTCATGGTTTGCCGCTGTTATGGTATGCTCTTCATCAATATTATACAGAGTGGAAATAATGTCTACTCTATATTTGGTTCCATGAACCTTCAGCTCCAAGGAACAGGCCTAAAATTAGCATTTGAAAAATCATTCCTGGACTCAGTAGTACTGATGGAGATGTCTGCTTTCAAGGGAAACCACAGCCAGAGGATGACTTTTTCATGTAAAGAAATAGACAGGCATCCACTGCAGAGGATAATGTAAGGATAAAATCAAAGAGGGAAAAAAAAGTGCCATAAATACCAGGCTACAGAAAATCAGAATAAGAACAATTGCTCTTCCCCTTCCCTGAGTGGAACACTCACATTATCCCACTTAAAGGTGAGAAAGCTCCACAGATGAGTATTTATTGTCAATTTACTACACAAAAGCAAGATGAAGTTCAGACTGCATGGGCTAGGTTTTCAGATGATGAATGAAGTCTTTAAATGGGCCTCACAGCCTGCCTCCATCTTCATGGGCTCTATGATCCATGCACAGGATAAATAGAAAGCAGGTCTTACGTCTTACATCTCAGAACAAACTGCTTCTGGGCCAGCAGTGAAAAATATATAATGGATTCCAAAATAAAATAGTGTGATAGCCTTTTCCTCCTTTAGTAGTTAGATGGGGAAGGAGGAATAACCAAAAAGCTTTCACTTTCTAACTTTTCATTATTTCATCTTTACTTTTGTTATTTTGATTGGACACCATTACATCTACTGAGGAAGAAGCCTTGGTCTGTTATGATGGTTATTGGCTCAAATTTCCCAAAGGATCATAAAGAAATGACTCCTCATTAAACATGCCTCTTCCTCATATCTACGTGACAAATCTATTTAAAAATGAGTTTTAACAAGCAATCCTTTCATTGACAAATAGTTCTTTCTTGTTCTCAAGAATGACAGACTAGCATAGAGCAAACGTAAGTGGGATGTTAAAATGAGATGCTTGATTGCCTGCTCGGGGAACTGCTCAAGGTGCATTTAGGAAATGTGCCTTCATTATGGAGGCAGCAGTCAGCCTTGCTGATGTAAAGTGCTTCAGCCTTCACTCTCTCTGACACATGCTAATACTCAAAATCACGACTTTGGTAGCCTGGCTCCATGCCCTGAAAAGTTAGTCACATTCAAGTGTGTAGTGGCTTAATCAATTTGTTTAAGAAACAGACTTTTTTAGTTAAATCACTAAGAAAAAAATAATTTCTAAGCACACAAATAGAAAATGACAAAGGACGAGAGAAAAGCAGATTAAATCAGCTAACCACTGGCAGATACTTGATAAATGTTACCTCAATGCTTACTACTAAACCAGTTTTCCAAATGAAAAAAAATCTAAGCATCTGAAAGCTTAAGTCATGTGCTATACGAGGTAGCTGATAGGATCATTTCAATAGCCTTTCACAGATACTTGTACCTTAGAATCAGGAAAATACAAATATGAGTAGGCTAGCTAATATACTGAATGTGGGAATTGAAGAAAAGTTGGACATTATAGAAAGATTCACAGCAACATTTCATAAAGAACAGAGGCTTTCAAGAGTGTTATTGGCTTGGTCCAACCGCTGATGGACAAGTGTGAGCAAAATTAATAAATAAATTTATACACTTAGTAACTGAAGTTTAGTCTACCCCAAACCATATATTAACAGGCAGATAGCATACCATACAAAATATTACAAAGGAAGTAAGAAAGTAGTGTCTATTTCTAATGTGTACATAACTAGCTTGGTAAATTACTATGGGAATTCATTTAAATTCTTGCCTCTCTGGCAAAATAGGATATTCATTTTGGGTAGATTTTTTTCTAACATTCAAATATCTAAGGTTATTTTTTGGTAAGCAATAAAATACATTATACATGAAAGGTTTTATTTTTTATTTTAAATATCATTTAAAAATCTATAAAAAAAAACAATTAGGAGCAGTCTGTATTCCTATTTTATGTCTTCAATCAGTAATAATACTGGTAGCCCACAAGACAAAATTTAAATTCTGATTTTGTTTGCCTACATCCTTTTTGTCTCAGAGTTTAATAAGAACTACTCATAATGTTTAGCTGCCTTTAACAATAGCATGTATACTTATTTAACCTTACTTGCTATTGATTATCAAATTACAAAGGTGCAAAATGATCATTAAAATACACATTATCAATATGGCTTTGTTTTTCATTAAATTCTCCCAATTCTTCTTTGTCCTGACTGTTATTTCCTCTAGTAGTTGTGTTCACCACTTAAGAAGTAAGCTAGTATTCAAAGTTATAGAAGAGGCCTGATAGGAGGTAGGGAAATACCTTCTGCCTGCTCAGAATAGCTATGAGGCTACCTGCTCAGGAATCTCCAGGAAGGGAAGGGAGAATTGACTCCAGTAATGACAACACCTGCACTGAGATCAAAAGATTCAAACACCATGTTCACATCAGGACTGCTACCTTCATGTTATTCTTTTTCTTTTTCCCTTAATCTCTCTAGTCTGGACCTTTTCTGTCACTTGTCTGGACTGCTGTAATATATCCCAATGGGGCTCCCTTTATTCAAGCACTTCTCCCAAATATGCCCTCTCACACTTGCTCCTTCTTTTCCTTCTGAATATAAAGACCACCATTTATTTCTTCCAAAGATATATAACGGCCCCAGTCTTTAATTGTAAATGCACCATAATCTACCTCCTAACTCTAATACCTGAGTCCCTGCATGGCCTTGGGCCATGCACTGTAAAATTCCTTTAACACCCATTTCATTTCTTTATTGCCTCTGATGTCTGACTGATATTTCAAGAACATCAGAATAACTTCTAGTCATCAAACTTACCTTAGCCTCTCTGCCTAACACCTCTTATTCTTATTCCCTCTCCTCTTAAATTATCCTAACTTACCTTTTGTCCAACCACTTGAATAGATGCCTGTATTCTTCAAATTCAAGCTAAAATCCAATGTCTTTATTGGGTCTACAAATCTCAGGAACATAGTGCTGCACTTCTTATTAGCACAATGGATGGCAACTTGGAGTTCAAATTGAGCTTAATTATAGTATATCTTTATCACAGGTGAAAATTTTTGGACTGAAGTCATCATTAATTTGCAGATTATTTTACCTTCAAATACATCTCCATATGGTAGATGACAAGGTCTCTTTCAGAGAAGTTGAGATTATGGTATATCACAATAACTTTCTCCAGAAATACACAAAAACTTCTTTCCCAAATAAAAATTACTATAGTTATGGTGACATGTATAACAGAGGTACGTGAATATACAATCACTAATCTATCTGGGGATGGACATCTAAATCAAGCACAGCTTACATGAAGAAGATGCAAAAGTCTAAACTTTTAGTTAAGGGTTCACTTAATATTCATAAGACCTGAGATATAATCACCAACAAAAAGGAAATCATGAGCTATAGTGTAGAGACCCTGGGCTGGGAATATGGCTTAGTGGTAGAGTGCTCACCTTGCATTCATGAAGCCCTGGGTTCGATTCCTCAGCAACACATAAAGAGGAAAAAGCCAGAAGTGGTGCTGTGGCTCAAGTGACAGAGTGCTAGCCTTGAGCAAAAAGAAGCCAGGGACAGTGCTCAGGCCCTGAGTACAAGCCCAAGGACTGGCAAAAAAACAAAACAAATAAAAGTATAGTGTAAAGACACTGTGCCCAGGAGTAAATATTTCCTGTATTCTCTTCCCTGGCTGGTCCTCATCTAGAACATTCATGAGTTCATCATCTTGAATTCAACCTTAATAAGATGTAGTTCATCCTAATGGTGAAGAAGATGAGAGGTCTGGAAACCAAGAATTATGGAGCGTTGGTAAAGGATTTAGCTTGGAGTGGGGCAGAAGGGTATTAAGGAAAGACACTAATAAAGTAAAAAATGGTAGCTTCAACAATTCAAATACAGCAAGCTATTTAATTAGGTCTTGCTGAAATTGGCAAAAAGGCACACTAACCCTTGAATCCTGAGATACTTCTTTCACCTACTTTGCTCCCATTACCTAGGAGTTGATTCTCAAAATGGTTTCTGTCAAGAGTAGAGTTTATGCTACACTGACTCACAGCTCTTCCTTCACAGACTCACTACATACAAATGTGATCTGAACTACATCATGTACATAGTGACCTACTACATTTTAAGAAAAGTTCTTTACCTTAGAGACTGTAACAAACAGGAGCCAGACTGTGCACTGCAATTCTGTTCTAAAGTACTGTTTTCTTTCCTTTTTCTCTAACCACAATTTCCAATCCCCAATCTTTGGTCATTTTGTCCTTCACTCATGCTAAGGGTGATAATTAATATCATCCTAAGATAAAATACCCCATCCTATTTTCTACAAACTGTCAGAAACAGGCACAGTAATTTTTTTCTTGAAAATGGATACAAATGATCTATCCTTTGACATCTTACTAAAGAGCATTAAAAAAGCATAATTCTACTGCATGCATCTCGTTAAATTCTATCAATGAAGAAACTATTGTCAAAAGGAAAATATTTACACATCAATTTAGGTCATCAGAACAATGGATTGACTTCTACTGTTCAAGCATTGAAGTTCTTTGTGATTCCCTTAAAATCTTAATGGATATGCAGTCCCATGCTTCAACCTTAAACTCAACAACAGTGTTAAAAATCAATTTAAAAGAAAAATGTTCACTGTTAAGTTATGAGGCATGAAGCTTTCAATCGTGGCTTTGGACATCTCTATCAGAGAGGTTGATAAGAGCTGTCAGGCTGGACAGTGACTGCTACCCAACCTTTTTGGCCTCCTGCATGTGCCTTTGCTCTCTGCTCAGAGGCTGAATAAAGGTGCCAGAACCCATTATCATGTAAAGGATGCCCATTATTGAAGCACAATCCCTTGTTGTTACATCTAAATTTATTCAGAGACTCAACAACACTAATAATACAAATCAAAGGCGAGGAAATACTTCTTCCAAGCCTAAGACACATGCATGAGGAAAGGATATGAAAGGATTTTTACACTCCTTCTCTTGTACATATTACCTTTAAAATTTACTCAACAGAGCTCCTAAAAGTTGAATCAGTATCTTTGTCGAATCAAATTTGTCAAGAATTAAAAATCCTGAATATATTCAATTATGCATATTGCTTGCTAATGAAATCTAATATTTGAATATGACTGAAGGAAACCCGCTGGTAAAGGGCAGTTTCTCCTCAGACCCATCTCTGACATCTGGGCCCCAGGTGGATCCAAGCAGTGAGAAGTACTGGAGGCCATTCAAAGTTGAAAGAAGTCAGTGCATTTTTGTCACTCTCTTTTGGCCTTCTATAGTAACTTTCTACCATGACTATGTGTGTTCTATTACCCCACCCTCTGAGACTGCTCCCCTCAGACGATGATCACCCCATCTGAGCTTCACCTCTCACAAATAGCTCTTGTGTTTATATGCTGGAAACTGAGTCCTCCAGCCCTTCAAGTGCAGGTGCTTCCATCTAGTGCTAACCTTGCTAATAATTCAATATCTTGGTTGCATTCCACACTCCGTACTCATCTGTATGTCTGTTTCTTTAAAACTGGCTGGATCCTAACTAATACAATGAATCAATGTTAAAAAAGAAACAGCCTTAAAAGTTCTTGTGCTCAAGGATATGACCTCTCTTGCCCTAAAAATTGGCTTTTTTCTGTAAGGAAGTAGATAGAAGGGATATGTAGAACAAAGAGAATTTTCTTAAGCTACAAATGCTTACAAAACATCTGTCTTACTGAACACTGTCTACAAAATATCAAATAAGCAGTTAGCCTTCCCTAAGTTTCAGCTACTTGGCTACTTGTAGTCTTTCTCTTGATTAGAAATCCTGTAAGTCAAATTTGCTCTATGTTATTCATAGTATAGTTTCCATATGATGTAATAGTATATGTATACAAATACTTCATGAGTTACCAAGGATAATAATGGACAACACAGGAAGTGAATTGACCTTTGACTTTTTCTTCATTAATGTAAATCTGTTTTTAAACTTTTTAATTGGTTTAATTATTGTCAAAGTGATGTACAGAGGGGTTACAGTTTCATATATAAGGCAGTGAGTACATTTCTTACTAAGACTGACTGGAAGATACACAGTCCATGAAGAATAGATGATTAGCTGACTGATCTAATTAGATTGCACTCCAACTTTCACTTTACTGATTAAATCGAACACAAATTGTTGCAGTAAGCTGCAAATAAGGAAGAACATGTTAAAGTATAATTTTGGATCATAGGAGTAGAAATAACAGTACAGGACTGGAGCATATAAAGCTTGTTATTAAAGCTCCTTAGAGAATATTTTCATACAAAATAACTAAGCAGGGGGACATATAAATACCTATGAATTATTTACAAAACTACAAATATTAACTGCCATGTTTCAGTCATCTCCTATGGCAACTAGAAAGCATAAATCATGATAACTACCATCAAGAAACTCTGTAATCAAGAAGACAAATGTATACTTGAGTGATAGCATGGACATATGAGGAACACATGTACAATAAAATGTAGATGTAGAAAACAAGAGAGAGTAATTAATTCAAATTTGGGGATTCAGAGAAGACATTCAGAGATGATAATGCCAGGTCACTATTTTGATAACTTCATTGGCTTTCTTTGGTGAATAAGTAGTGAAAGAGAATTCCCCATGGAGAAAATAGATTATCCAAGTCATAAAAATATGGAATCACCATAGAATCGTAAATCAATTTGCATTGTAATGAGAATAGAGGTGACATAAACAAGACAGTTGCAAATATCAGAGTGTGGTGTCCTAATGCAATAATCTGGTAAACTGCCCTTACATTTAAGTAAACAGAAGCCATAAGATTTTAAATAGTAGCATAACAAAAGCTGATTTGAATGATAGAAACCCAACTTTAATGACTATGTGGAGAAGGGATTGCTTAAAGTATGATAAGGAGCAATGTAACTAGTTGCAAATATTTCATTATTTTTTGAATCATGTAATTAAAATTGATATAGCAAAATAAAAATGTTTCTATTTCTAAAGTCAATACTTTAGTCAAAGGTACATCAGAAAACACATATTTGACATTTTTTTCAGAGACTTTAGTTATTTGCTACAATTGTAACTGTCAGTATGATATAGTAACACATTGCTTAAAATATATTATAAACCTCTTCCTCTTCAGATGTTCTCATAGTCATGTATTTCATTATTTTTTAAATAGACACCTAGAGCTTTAGATCATACTAGGACATTGATAACTTCAAACAACTAGGCAGCCAGGAAGCATGGTTGGTTAAACAATAAGAATTTTGCCTCATCAGCATGCCCTGATGAACTGTATTCTAAGCCACTTCTTCCCTTCTTCATTGTATCTTCATCAAACTTGGGTCTATTTCAATTCCTCTGAGGCAAATGCTTGTCATTTTTAAACACACAAAGCAGGAGAAATCCAACCAGGTATAGTGGTACTTGGGCATAGATCAATGAAGCACATAAAAAGAGGAGGCAGAGCAGCGACAGAACTGATGCTGGCAAAAGGCAACAAAGGCAGAAAGTTGTTTATTTTGTGATTCTCCCATGGGAGATGAGAAGCTGTGCATCCTCATGAGACCCAGGGTGCCTGGGACATAGCAGCATTTCAGTAAATGTTGAAAGATTGGAGAAGAGGAAGAAAGAAGAGCAAAGAAAGAGAATAGAGGGAGGGAGGAAGTCACAAAACAAAAGGGAAATTCACTGAGGGTATTTCCAATCATTCTAACAAACTAAATTCACAAACAGACAAATTCAAGAAACTGAAAGATTTAAAGCATCCTACGTTTACATATAAGATCACAGAAATATCTGATTGTTTTTCTCAGTCTAAGGTTTCCTTGATGAGCATAGATGTTGACAGTTTAGCCCTCCAGGGAAATTCAGGAAACCAAGGAATTGTTCATTCAGCTCAGGTATCACTGACAAAGATCTAAAAAGACTGGAATATTTAGTGTCAGAGGAAATAACTGGATTCACAGACGCTTTGATGGGATCAACAGTATTTTCTGCAATACAGTGTGCACATGGCAGAAAGCTGAAAAAGATCAGCTCTCATAAGACTGAAGACATCAGGACTGAAGCCTTCTGGTCCCTTGCCTAGAAGTCTAACTTTGTCTGGCTTCCAGTTAGTGATCCCCAAAGAATACAGACACTAAAACCAACAGAAGCATGATTTGTGTATCATTTGTACAGTACATATGTTAAGAAGGATATCAACCTGAACCACCTCAATTTCACTTCAGTTTGCAACATCATCAGTAGAGTATTTTTACAAGGCTTGAAGTATGAAAGAATTATTTTGTGTTTGTGTGTGTGTATGTGTGTGTGACAGAGAGAGTATGTGTGTGTTTCTAGATGAATTTCAAGTTATTTAAATAAATGCCTCTAAATATTATTTTCCTTTTAAAATCCAATCCATTGCATGTTGTGAAATGCAAAATTATTCAACATGCTAACTTAAGAAGAGCTAAATTCGGGCTGGGAATGTGGCCTAGTGGTAAAGTGCTCGCCTCGTATACTTGAAGCCCTGGGTTCGATTCCTCAGCACCACATATATAGAAAAGGACAGAAGTGGCGCTGTGGCTCAAGTGGCAGAGTGCTAGCCTTGAGCAAAAAGAAGCCGGGGACAGTGCTCAGGCCCTGAGTTCAAACAGCTCTTTTGCAAGGCTACAAATCCATTGTTGCAAGCTCATTAATCTTTTAGATAGTTTAAAGCCCTCTGAGGGAAAAATAAAAGTTAAAAAATTGGATGGTTTAAATACTGAATGACCTGGTCTTATATGTCTGTCAGTTGTCTGAAACTTGTTTTTAAAGAGGGATGGTGTTGTATACAGTGCTGCCTAAATACAAATTTGAAGCAGGCAATTCTTCTTATGTTCCAGTTTCATTGGCTAGAAGCTGTTGAAGCTTCCTAGTTGAAGAATCTAGGTTTAAATCCCAAGTTTAAGAGTCACTAAGGTAACCAGTGTTCATCATATTACTAATATATCTATACCTTTTTGTCCTTAAGAGTAGAATGAAATACTAATACTATATACCTGCATAAGTTACAGCATCACTGGGAATATTACATGAGTTTGTCTATAGAAATGTTTGACAACAATAAGCACTTACAGACAGCACTCAGGAAACATCAAGCACAATAATAGTTGTCACAATTTTTAATATGTAACACTATTTTTGCCAATCCATAACTACCCATACACTAAATCATATCTATTTTTACATTTTCTTGCCTCTCAGTTCCATTCTTATTTATCTTCCATTTCTAACATGCTTTGGAGCAATCACATTAAGTCCTATTTGACCATAACTTTCATAAAGGAATGATTTTCTATTCTAGTGCAGCACTTGTATACGTAGGATTCCATGCCAGCTACTGCTAACTCTCTCTCTTTCTTTTTCTCTTTTTTTTCTCTCTCTCTCTGTCTTCCTCTGTCCTCTCATACACACAGATGTAAAATAATTTCTCATGAAACAGAATTATTTAATACATATAATGGACTTACCATATTCATTTCTATGTATTGTAGCTGAAAAGAAACTACAGGTGTTATCCATTAAAGTGACTTTGTATCCTCTCAATATACCATGGCTCACTATTTGAAAAAAATGCTTTTTTGAGCACAGGAAATAAACAGATGAATTGCTATTTTATTAAAGAGTAGTATTAGATAAAGAAGTAGCTTAACCTTAGAAGAACCAATTTGCCTATTATGTGAGGCCTTAGATGGATTCAACCTCAAAATATGTAGGAATGGTGAATAGGTGGAAGACATGCTACAGTGAAACTGATTTACTGCCATCCTGTCAACCAAGCTGCATGTGCCCCACTCCTGGGTAATGCAGGCTCCCCTATCAGCAGCTGGTCCTCACAACTGTTCATGATTCTGTCCTGAGCCTCATCACAAAAGAAACAAATTTTATAACCTAGGTCACTAACATTTTGAACAAATGTACAATCTGTATAATGACTAGTATCAAGAAAAGTTGACCAGAATTGCCAATTCTCAAAAGACTTTTATTAATAGACTTTTATTATTATAGTGACCTATAATTTGATGTCTTATTATTGATAGAGCTATCTGAATGTTCTGCTCAAGTGTTATAAAATACAGCTGCATTTACAGGATAAAATTAGACAATTGCTTAGTTAATTTTATTGGAAAAATAAGCTAATGTATCATTTGCTTCCATGACAGAGAAAAACAAGTTTTAACTTTTCTCTCCAATAGATGTTGACAATCATTTTTGTGAATTTATCTCCTTTGACAGTCTGGAGAAATCTGTGGACTCTATATTGGAGCAATGTCTTTCAAATACATGAAACACAAAATCTGAATCACAGAATAAACCAATTAAATGAAAGGATGGATCCATTTTATGGTATCACAAGTTTCCACACCTACTTGTGTCTTATTGAAAGTTTTTTGTGAAAGAAATACATTTGAAACTACAATTCTAATTCTTGCATATCAACTATATGTTAGTGAACGTACAATCACTATGATAATGAAGAATCACTGGTCAAGAACCACCTTACTCAAGAGCTGCTGTGTGCATGGACTTACAAGAGAGCCATTTCAGAACTGCCAGTGTTCGTAGGAAAGAAGGGCATTGTGTGTCCTCTATGGCCCTGGAAAAGTTATCTTCTGGTGATATACTGTAAATGAATTCACTATTATAAATGTGGTCTCAAGGCCTCTACATTCCTATAACAACCTATTCAATATGTCTTGATGAAAAATCTTCTCTGATATTCACTGTGGTCCTTTCAATCTTTGAAGATTGTTGTCTATGGTTAAAACTAGATCTGGGTGCACTATTAAATTGTGCAAATGTTCAAAAGCAGGGTTTATCTGCTTTCTCTCTATTTTTCCCCTTGGCAAATGTTTAAAAAAGCAAATTAAAACCCCATATTTTGCCCAAAAAAATCAATCTATTTATAAGATCCCTGAGAGTCTTGAGAATCTAAGTTTAAAACCCTATGGCTACTTAAAAAAAAACTATCACATTGTTTTAGTTTTCTACCTTGTTTAAGATATTCTTTCCTCCACTGAATTTGGGCTTGTACTAAGCCATATTTGAGAAACAACTGTGGATGTGAGTGCAAGTACCTGTATTCAAATGAAGTAACTGCTTTTATTATTGAGAAATAGAGCCAGAGACTATGATTATAATAAATCCAAGGGATTTGATTAAAGTAAGTATTTTTTCTTCCCTCTGGGGTATTTTTATTTGATCTTGATATTATTTTCATTTTTTATTGCTAGAAAATTTTATCACTGTATGGTTTGTATATTGAGGACATGCTATTTCTGAAATAATAGTAGGTCATAAGTGCAATGCCAGTGAAGAACAACTATTGATGAATCTTTCCCAAGTGATCAGTCTTGCTAACTTGCTGGAGGCTGATGAGTGACAGTTTTGAGTGATGAGAATGAAATAAATACAAGTAGACATTAAAACATGAAAGATGGGAACAAGAAAATGTAAATGCTATCCAGCTGTACAATCACTACAAGTAGCAAATCCAATATACCCATCTCCTTGATTATCCTAAGGGAAGGCACATAATCTGAAAGCACAGGTAGTTACAGACAGCAAAATCAACCCCATACACTCTGAACACTCAGAGTTACAGTCAATTACATGAAATATTCAAGCAGGAAATTACCCTAGGATTTAAGTTATCCTCAAATAATACATATTGTCAACTTTTGTCAGGCTCATTAAAAGCACTGTTTTTATTTGTAAAACAACGGAGAGGTTTAATACAGAAGAAGATATAGATGTATGAAATCACATCCCAGTATTTTACAATAAAGCATGTCACGCTCCACTATTGTCAGATGATGTTCCTCAAGTGTAGATTCAAAAACTACCCTTTTTCCTAGAACTAGATATTAGGAGGCCAGAGGGGGAGCACTAAAACATGTAACAGAAGACAGTTAAAAACAACAGAAAATAAGCCATTACTATAAGGGTGGCTCACTCACTCCTAGCTACTCAGGGAACTGAAATTCCAGCATGGGATTTAACACCAGCCTGTGCAGAAAAGTTCTTGAGACTCATTTCCAATTAATCACCAAAACAGCAAGAAGCAGAACTATTGCTCAAGTGGCAGAACATCATCCTTGAGCAAAAAAGCTTAGGGACAACACCCAGGCCCTGAGTGCAAGCCCTACGACTGTCACACAAAAATATAGTTTTCTTCAAATATTAGGCTAATTGATAATGCCTACTTACAAAGTGACTTTCTAAAATCTGTCACTCTAGGGTCTTAAAGTAAAAAGGTGAAATAAAGCAGTCCTTATAACACAGAAGCCCAACTACACATAGGAGAACTGTAGAGAGATTAAAAAATAGGCTTTACATAAAACATATGTTCTCATCATGCATTAAAAAGTATGTCAAAATAAAATGTCATATGTCAAAATTCAACATGTCCTTTCTTAAGGTATTTCCTAGCAAATTTTTCATTTTATTATATCTTTCAATTGTAGTTTACTGAGAGCAAGGGAAGGAGAAATGTAATTTCCATTTATCACATCGTGTTTGTCATAATCTCAAGCAGCTATCCATCTAACTATAAATTGTTAGTCAAAAGGAAGACAGGCAGGCGAATGGAGTTTGTTCATGCTCAGTGAATTATGGCTAACAAAACCAAAATTTATGGAAGAATTGGCTCTCTTACAAAATTAAACTTAATAATTTGTAATGATAAATGTATGCATTATTTATTAATGTATGCATATATTTATTAAGGATACATTAAGCACAGATTTGTGTCCTAAATACTTAGGACACAGAGATTAAATAGGTCAAAATGAAATTAAGTAGGTAGAAATGAAAGGTGCAATCATATACAATAGTACAAAGTACGTATTACAATAACTATATTCCAAAAAAAAGAAACATGAATGTAGAGCAAGAAAAAAACAATAAATATATTCCAGGATTTTAAATATTTGGGAGTCACGAGAAGTCAAAACTTAACACTTCGGGGCGTGGAGTAAGCAGTAAAATAGAGATTACATTGAGGTATTTATAGTTGCTAACGGGCAATTTGGGAACTAGATTCTGTGGCAAGGCAATGAAATATATCCAGAGATACAGAGTTAGAAATTAAATTACAGGACATCAGGTTTCAATATAGAATGAGTTAGAAGTAATTGCTCTCATTCATACAACAGAAATGTCAGGGAAACTGAAACTCTATGAGTTTTCCTGAAACTCTTCCAAATCTGAAACTATGGGGCAAACTGCACTCCAAGTCTGAAGACACAGGAGCACCCAAAGACTCAGAGCTACATTTGCTTATCAGAAGCCATTGGAGCTGAATCAGAGAGTAAATGTGGTGTTGCTTTGTAGTGACAACTGGGCTGAAATCCTGCACAGGGTTTACCTTCAGGAATCCCACTAGCTCCTCACAGTGAAGACCAAAGAAAAACATCCTATGGTTTTCACAGGGTGACTAGACAATATTTGTGAAATAAGCCCAGAGCCTCTTCCATACATAACCCTACTCCTCCGATGAATTGCTCTGCTACAGTCTTATCTGAGCTAGAAAAGAATGCCTCTCAATTCCTACCCTCCATCCTCTTGTCTCAGCTGAAGATTAGAAGTAACAGACTTTCAGCAAACAGAAAATATTACTGGCAAGGAAAGGAATTGAGTGGCTGGGGATTTAAACAAAAAGCTATTCCCCTTAAGAAACACTTGAAAAGGTCAAACTCCAGAGCCCACTAAACTTGAGACATACCAAAAGATTACATAAACATGTCTCCTTCCCAGTGCTCAGGCCTACAGGAGAAGCCAACAGCTATTGCGTGCACAGATATGGCCAAAAACAGAATCAGTAGAGGAGGAATTCACCATCATTATGCCAATTCTGCCTCTTTTTCTCTGAGACATCTTCGGTAAATCATTTAACCCACTTGAATTTCAGACCTCCAATGTAAAATGAAGGCATCATATAACCTATCTATAAAATCTTTATCTTTTTTAAAGATACATGTTTCCACCTAAATTTTTATTTTGGAGCTCTCAGTGTTATAAATCAAAATGCCTCCATTCTTCAATGTATCTTCCTTTTCGGTTTTTGTTTTGGATTTTTTTAGTAGTATAGTTTTATAGTAGTATAGATTCATGGTAGTAGACTTTCATTTTGAATGACCCTTTCTCCATTCACAGAGAGTGAGAGGAATAACCAGCAGAATAAATCAGAGCAAAGAAAATTTATGTCATGCATCCCTTGGTTTTTATTACTATTCTATTGTTCATGATTGTAATTTTGTTTCCCAGAAATCCAAAAATTCAGATAATAGAAATTTTCAAATTTACTTGATTCAGAAATAAGTGATCCCATGACTCCTAATTATTAAGAACAACATAAACTTCGCAAGCCATAACCAGCTCACTTTCAATAAGCAGAGTCTAGTCTTCTTGTGTGCAAGCCTCTGGCAAGCGGAAAGATGCCAATTAAAGAAGCAATCCTGTAGCTGCACAGTATATTAAAGTACATGGAATTTGGATTCCATGGGAGGATCAGCGAATAATAAATCCTCAACTCAAATAGAAAATACTTCATGAATGTAAAGTTTCTTCTCTAAGAATTTAACCAATGAACACCATAAGAAAATATAAAGTAAAGTAACAACTGGATTGGAGTGTTTTAAGGCAAACTTTAATACTATGTGTCTTATGGAGTGGGACATTTTATAAATGTTAGTCACCAATAATATATTGTGTCATATCATAGAGAAGCATTAAAACAAATTCAAAGCCATGGCATTTGGCCCTCTTAATGTAACATTACATTTAGTCATATCCCAATTAAAAGGCTTAACTGCTCTCCTGTTGTTATTTATCCTTTAATAATGACATAAGAATCATATAATAAGGTATGTCCACATTCATAGGAATCATTATGTACATGCATAGTGCCTTTTATTAATGAACGATAGTAGTGATGTTCATTATTTATGGGTAATCAACAGTTGATACTGCCTTGTAATACATTTTATTTTGGTAAAAGACTTGCCCCTTCTCTGTCTATTCCTTTAGGGTATAAATTGGTTTTCATTTATGGTAGTGTTTTGATTGGCTTACCTAGGAAAGTGGCTCACATATCGATGTTGCTCTCTGAGTCAGAAAACAGAGAATAAATCTTGTGACAGAACAATACTTCTATTAACCAAAAGTCCAAGCCTTATCCATTTTTTCAGTATAGTTCCCATATGTTTCTCACTGTAAACCTAATTCAAGCATTAGCAACATTTCAGAACTATGATCTTTTCCACATTTTCCCACTCTGAAGACCAGTATAAACTGTTTAGAGTAGTTACTCTCAACTAGGGACAATTTTTTTTTTCTTTCTTTCAAGCGACACTAGTCAATATTTGGAGGCATTTTTGGTTGTTGCAAATGTGTGGGAGTAGCTATTGAACAGCAACACTGCTCAACATCCTTCAATGCACATGACCCAAAAGTAAGGAATCGTGCAACCTAAAAGTAACAGTGGCAAAGTTGAGAATACCTGCTCCACAATATCGTCAGGAAAAGGCAATCAAAGGAGCCTGGCAGACAAGAGACTGTGATCTTCTAAGGGAAATGGAGAGAGTCTTGAGGGGTGTGTGTGTGTGTGTGTGTGTGTGTGTGTGTGTGTTCCTGTGTGCGCATGTCCGCACATATGTAGCTGTGTGTATGTGACTATACATTTTCCAGAAGTGCAAGCATTGTTCAGACTACCTGTGCGATTCAGTAGATGATAAAAGCAAAAGACTTCAATGATAAATGGAATAGAAATGAATGACCAATAAAGCTCCCTCATAATCATGATAAATAGGGACCAAAGTACTGTAATATTAATATTATTCCTGGAGTTTCCCCAATATCAAGCCAGATACTAGTCTTGATTGCTGAAAAGTAAATCAGAAATAGACATGAATATATATATACATATGTACATATATGCATATATACATATGTATATATAATGTGTATATGCATAATGTATATATGCAATGTATATGTACATATGTATATAATGTATATATGCATATATGTATATATATGTATGTATATATATAATGTAAACCTTCTCTGTTTGAAGTTTATGGAAGGTGTAATTAACTCAGGGCCTGAGCACTATCACTGGCTTCTTTTTGCTCAAGGCTAGCACTCCTCCATTTGAGCCACAGCACCACTTCCAGCTTTTCCTGTATATGTGGTGCTAACGAATCGAACCCAGGGCATACATGCTAGGCAAGAACTCTACCCCTAGGCCACATTCCCAGCCCCAGAAGGTATAATCTCTTAAAAGGAAAGGAAAGATATATCTTTGATTCTTCATCTGTTACTACCAAGTCCTCACTCTTTTTGTTGTCATACTGGTCTTTTTTTTATGCACAACCTCTAGTTTACGAACTCTGGACCTATACGTGGGAGTGTTTGATGTCAGTAAATAAAACATCAGTAAACATTCTTATTTCAAGTTGCCCCAAATATCTATTTATTTTATCATAGATATCATAAAATTTCTCAAAACTAAAATATTATATTTGCTTTCAGATTTGGAATAAAAAATAGCATCACAACGATCAACTGAAAAGTGGCACATCTCCAATAAAACTACTACATTATTGAGTCTTAGATGTCTCATGAGATGAGATTTTGTTTTTAAGAAGTCTTTGTTTTGCTCACTTTGGTAACATTTAGTGGTATCCATTAGCTCTTTTCAAAATCTATTATGTCAGTTGGATCAGTAAAGCATGAACAGAAGCAGTAGTTCTGATTATTTGCCAGGAATTTGACCAGGTACAAACAAACATGACTATAGAATAAAGTCTTATTAACTCTGGGTTATGAAAATAAAGAAAAAATCTCTGTTGCTTCTGTCTTCCTAATAAGGCTAAAGAAGACTAGTATTCCTTAAATCTTCTAACCAGAGATGCTACAAAATATAATGACTGTGGAGCAGCATGCAGGAAGTTCTCATCAATTAACAGTAACCACGGAAGTTATGTTAGGATGAAAAAATGCCTTTAGCACACATTTTTCCCTTGGGTTCTTATCAACCACAAGAGCATTGACATCACACAGTGTTCAGATCAGCAAACTCTGCAACTCCTGCCCAGCATCTTTGGACAGTATCCTTTTTTTATAGATGAGTCTTGCTTCAAAGAATTGTTTCAGTCCATTCAGCATTTCCCCAGATTGCCCACAGAAAGAATTAGGTATGGATTTCTCCTGATCACCTCCCTTTAGCTGGTTGAAGATAACTTATGAATATGTCATTTGAGGGAACCTGTGTTTTGTACAAGCAGAAAATTCTAACAAGAGCTTTTCAGCAGTAGCTAAGCAAACAAGTCCTTCTACTAAATTCTGGAAAGATCCAGGATGCACGTAATAGGATGCACACAATATATCATTTCAAAAAGTTAGGAATATTAAAATTCAGTTATACAGGGACTCACTCTACCTCAGCCACCAGCACTTACTTCCTTTTCTTCATGTGTTTTCTAACAATAGAGGCCATCTTATTTTATTCTTAGAGACTCATGAGAGAAGCATGATGCACCAGCTTGTGCCTAAACTTTTTTTTTTCTGTCTTCAGAGACATCACTCAACTTTCTACATCTTTTATTTTTCCAATTCACTATTTTCTTCTCCCTGCTTCAGCAATAGGGCTCAGTATTCATCAAAGTAAAGAGAATCACATAATACCTATACATCTGTTATTGAGTTTGTCATGGTAGTTGGATAAGAAGCAAAGACAGTGTGTGGGAGGGAGATAATGACCATATTATTGTGGAACAATTCAGACACACAAAAAACACATGAAACTTGTACTTTCAAATATACATAAGAGTATCTTTGCTTCCGAAGTGGAATATTTCAGAAAACTGACACCCCTACACAGTTCCCTCTAATTCTCTTCCCTTATTTCCCCACGTGGTTTTCCTATGACTATCCATATGTATGCAGAATCACTGTAGAAGTATTGTCCCTGTGCCCAACACCCAACCTTACACAGAGAAACTTTCCTGCTTTTTATTTATTTATCTTATTTTCCTTATACAATACTAGTGCATTCCTTTGAACACTGTGCTGTGAAGTCCTTACATTGATCAGTTCTCTTGTTGAAAAGTCAAGTCATTTTCAATCTTCAATATACTGTGCAATGCTGCCATGAACATCTTTTTTTGGATAAATAGTGTAAAAGTTATAGTCATGAATGTCTTTATTCAATGTGCCAAATTCTACTCCCAAACTACGAGTATCCCTACCAATGCGAGAGTTTTTATAGTACATCTACATTGCTTCACTGAGCTATCCAACCAGACAGCAAATGGGCTTTCAGTTCTGTATTTTTAATAATCAGTAAGACTGAGAATATTTATACCTCTGCAAATTAGACTTCACTTTTGTTTACTCCTTCTCTCCTTTGCCTGTTCACTTGCTGGAATAGTCCCTTTTTTCTTCCTTAATTGTAGGAGTAATTCATTAATAGAGATCCTGAATTTTTGCCATATTTTTTTCCTTCTTCTGGGACTTGCGTTTTAATATTCTGTATACTGTCTCTGGAAGACTAGAAAGTTTTGATTTTAATATAATTTGTCAATCATTTCTTCTAACATTTTGCTGTCACATAAATTAATAAAACATTCTTTATTACAACACTATCTAAGTATCCTTTTTCACGTTTTATTAAACAAATTGCTTATGTAGGGAGAAATGGGATACATTCTTTTTCATTGGTAAAATAGTGAGATGAGAATGGGAACATAACAACAGAAAAAAGCAAGATCCCAGAACATTATAAGAGAATACTTTCAAACCATTATGCCAACAATTGGAGATTCTGGAAGAATTTCGAGCAAGTATTGATATACCCAAACTAAACCAACTAAATAGACCCATATCAAGTATTGAAATAGAAATGGCAAAGAAAGAGTCAACCCATCCAAGAAAAGCTCAGGACTAGACGGAGTCACAGATGGAGTCTATAAAGCCTTCACTCAAATGCTCCTCAAACTCATCAATGAAATTTAAAGCAAAAGATCACTACCAAAGCCATTCTATAGGGTCAACATAACCCTTATCCTAAAACCAGATAGAGATCCATCAAAGCAAGAGAATTATAGACCCATTACTTTACTTCTGAACTAAATTCTGGCTTACTGACTTCAGTATATGCAAGTCAACTAATATAATACACATCAATAGGATCAAGGCCAAGAAACACATGATCATCTCATTCAATAAAGAAAATGCATTTGACAAGATCAAACACCCCTTTTATGATGAAAGCTCTAGAGAAACTAGGAATGCATAGAACATTACTTAATATAATAAAGGTTATATATGACATATCTATAGAAAGCATTATAAATAATGGTGAAAAGTTAAAATCATTTCCTCTAAAATCAGGAACAGGATGAGAATGCCCTCTCTCCACTCCTCTTCAATATAGTATTGGAATTTCTAGCCAGAGAAATAAGGCAATAGACAATCATAAAGGGGATTCAAGTAGGGAAAGAAAAAGTAAAACTGTCCCTTTTTGCAGATGATATAATCCTGTATTTTTTTAAATTTTTATTGTCAAATTGAGGTACAGAGAGGTTACAGTTTCATACTTTAGGCATTGGATACATTTCTTGTACTGTTTGTTACCTCCTTACTCATTCCTCCCTCCCCCCTCCCTCTTTCCCTTTGCCCCCCATAAGTTGTTCAGCTGATTTACACCAAACAGTATTGCAAATGTTTCTTTTGAAGTCATTTGTCTTTTTTACCCTGTGTCTCTCGATTTTGGTATTTCCTTTCCTTTCCTTTCTATTTCCTAGTTCTAATACCAGTATACACGGTTTCCAATGTACTCAGATAAGATACAGAGATAGTGCAGGTACAACCACAGGAAGGGGATAAGAGGATCATCAGTAATAGAACTACTGTTTCACATCGCATGTTGAAAGTAATTACAACAATGATAGAACAGTCGTTTCCATAACATGGAGTTCACTTCACTTAGCATCATCTTATGTGTGCATAAGGACTATTGGGCTGTTGTGATCCTCTGCTGTGACTAGCCTAAACCTGTGCTAATTATTCCCTAGGAGGGAGACCATAGATGTAGAGAGCTGCGAGCAGCTGCGCCCTGAAATGGCGCCGGCTTCCGCCCTCCGCCCTCCCGACGGCGAGTGCTCTCTGTAATAAACAACGCCTAATATGGTTAAAGCTTGGACTCTGGCTTGCTTCCGCGTACCTGGACCTATCGGTAATCCCCACGTAGCTTACCGGGATTGGCTACCCAGTTTGCACTTAAGGCCAAGCGGGAAGCCCCCGGGAGAGAGAGAAGATTTTACAAGGTCCTGAATAAACTGCTGAGAGAAGAATCCGGTGTTGTGTCTTCCTTGCTGGTCGAGGCGGATGCGACAAGTGGTGGCCCGTACGGGGAACACCGTTTCTAGAAGGATTCAGAACTCTTCGCAGCCAGGGTGGTGCACCGGTAAGTCCCCGGAAAAGAAGGGGATCCGCGATAAAAGGCGGGAAGGGAATATAGGCTCCTTGCTGTAGACAAAGAAGGAGCAAGAGGTCCCCGGGTGGCAAGGGAAAGAGGTTAAGAGGAACGGGCTAAAGCGAAAGCAAAACCTTATAATTATGGGCGCCTCATCGTCGCACCCAATTTTTTTGGCTCTTAACGAGCTGTTGCTCTCGAAGAAGTTAAGGATAAAGAAGAGTACTTTGGAGAAATTTTTGGATGAATGTGACACAGTCGCCCCCTGGTTTGCAGTTTCGGGGAGCCTCACCGTGGCATCCTGGGAGAAACTAGGGAGAGATCTGGACTTTGCCCATGAACAGGGAACCCTAAAGAGCGGGGTTAGGCCCATATGGGCGCTTATCAGAGGCTGTCTTGGGGACCAACGCTGCAGTGAGGCGGTGGAGAATGGACAGGCTGCTTTAGAGAAACTACAGGAAGAAAGATCAGAGAAAGCGGCGAGCGAAGGTGGAGGGACAATAGGGGGACTGTATCCAGATCTTGCAGAATTAGATTCCTCTGAGGTTACAGATTCTGAAGAAATGGAAGCCATTTTAGAACGATTAGAGGAGATGAGGGTGAAAAGGAGAAAGAGACGAATAGAGAGGGAAAAACGGCAGCAGGATAAAGGCCCGCCCTATGGGCGCTCCCCAACTCCCTCCGCTCCTCCGCTATACTTGGGAGGATCCGGAAGTGGCGGCTCTGGCAGCACTTTCAACCCGGAACTATGGAGAACCGTTAGAACAGAGTTAGACCTGGCATGCCCAATATTTCAGGATCCGCAGGGACAGAGATATCATGAGCCTTTGGACTTCAAAGTCATCAAATCTCTGGCAGAGTCTGTGCGCGCTTATGGAATAACCGCTGCTTTCACGGTCACTCAAGTGGAAGCTTTGCGCAGACACTGCATGACCCCTAGTGACTGGAGCGGGCTCGTGCGAGCCTGCCTTAGCCCTGGTCAGTACCTAGACTGGAGAGCCTTTTTGCTTGAATTTGCCAATGAGCAGGCAGCGGCTAACCAAGCGGCAGGAAACGCGGCTTGGGACAGAGATATGCTTCTTGGGCAGGGGAGATTTGTTAACCAACAGACAGGGTACCCCGTTGAAGTGTATGAACAGATCAATAACATGGGGATAAAAGCATGGAAGGCCTTACCAAATAAAGGAGAAGTGAGTGGGAACCTTACGAAAATCCTGCAAGGCTCCACAGAGCCTTTTTCAGATTTCGTAGCCCGTATGGTAGAAGCCGCGGGAAGGATTTTTGGGGACCCAGATACTGCCATGCCACTGATCAAGCAGCTAGTCTATGAACAGTGTACAAAAGAGTGTAAAGCAGCCATAACCCCTTACAAAAACAAAGGGCTAGAAGCCTGGATGAAAGTGTGCAGGGAACTGGGTGGGCCATTGACTAATGCTGGGCTTGCCGCGGCGGTGATTCAATTATCACAGAAAAGGGGAGGCAACTCCGGGGTGTGTTTTAAATGCGGTAAAGCGGGACACATAAAACGCAATTGCCCAGAAAAAAGGGGCCTAATAGGGGCTGAAAGGGGCCCTCCAAGTAGACAGCCTGGGCTTTGCCCGAGATGCAAAAAGGGGAAACACTGGGCAAATGAGTGCCGGTCGGTAAAAGACATTAATGGACAGCCTTTAAGGCAAGCACAGGAAAATTACCATTCAAAAAACGGCCAGCGGGGCCCCCGCCCTCAGGGCCCTCAAATATATGGGGCAGTCGAGAGTCAGGACAAGAGCTCTTACCCGGAGCGGTGGCCAACACTCAGGCACCCCAAGGACCAAGGAGAGCCACTGCGGGTTCCGCAGGACTGGACCTCTGTGCGGCCACCCGACTCGTACTAACTCCCCAAATGGGGGTACAACTGATTGATACTGACTTTCAGGGACCTCTTGAGCCAGGTACAGTGGGCTTACTAATAGGAAGATCATCCTCCATATTGCGGGGCCTTAGGGTACATCCTGGAGTTATCGACCCTGATTATACCGGTGTGGTTAAGATAATGGCTGAATCCCCAAGAGGAATAGTGGCCATTTCCCCAGGAGATCGCATTGCTCAGTTGTTGCTTTTGCCTAGTCTGCATGAGAATTTCCCAGCACAGCCCCGATCGCGAGATCAGAAGGGTTTCGGATCCACGGGAGTGGACCTGGCCTATTTGTCTCTCGACCTAAATCAAAGACCTGTCCTTGAACTTGAGGTTGACAATAAAAGGATCCTAGGACTTCTGGACACAGGGGCAGACAAAAGTATAATTGCTAAAAAGGACTGGCCAACAGGATGGCCTGTACAAGCTTCTTCACAGACATTACAGGGTTTGGGTTATGCAAGGACCCCCGACATGAGTACCAGACAATTACGGTGGAAAGATAAAAATGGATACTCAGGCACCTTTCAACCTTATGTGCTAGAGCTCCCAGTCTCGCTATGGGGGAGGGACCTTATGAAAGAAATGGGATTTACATTAAGCAATGATTATTCTCCCCCCTCTAGGAATATGATGATGCAAATGGGGTATTGCCCTGGTCTTGGCCTAGGAGGATATTTACAAGGAATTAGGGAACCTATAAAAGTGCACCAGAAAAGAGACAGACAGGGCCTGGGTTTTTCCTAGGGGCCACTGAGGAAGGGATCCCCATATCCTGGATAACGGAGGACCCAGTATGGGTGCCTCAGTGGCCACTTTCCTCCGAAAAATTGACTGCTGCCAAGGCTTTAGTTCAGGAACAACTTTCATTGGGACACATCAGACCATCGGTGTCCCCCTGGAATACCCCCATCTTCGTTATAAAAAAGAAATCGGGAAAATGGCGGTTGCTGCATGACTTACGCGCCATTAATAATCAAATGCAAGTCATGGGCCCGGTGCAAAGGGGCTTGCCTTTGCTGTCTTCATTGCCAGCCTCTTGGTCTATTATTGCTATTGACATAAAAGATTGCTTCTTTTCTATCCCATTGTATTCCCAAGATAGTGTTCGGTTTGCATTTACTGTTCCCTCTTACAACCATGAGGAGCCGGATAAGAGATATGAATGGGTGGTCCTGCCTCAAGGAATGGCTAACAGTCCCACTATGTGCCAATTGTACGTGGATATGGCCATCAGTCCGCTCAGACAAAAATATCCTCAGCTGAGATGTGTACATTACATGGACGACGTTTTGTTAGCAGCAAAGGATGAACGCTTGTTACATTCAGCATATGGGGATTTAGTCAATTTACTACAAAAAAGGGGCTTATTTATAGCCCCTGAAAAGGTACAACAGGAGCAGGTAGTTAATTATTTGGGTGCCAAAATAACAGATACAAGTGTGTTGCCGCAAAAATTAGAAATACGAAAAGATGGCTTGAAAACTTTAAATGATTTTCAAAAGTTATTGGGTGATATTAATTGGATACGCACTTATTTGCAATTGCCCAATTGTGAGCTAAAACCCCTCTATGCTATTTTACAAGGAGACACTGCTTTAGATTCTCCTCGACAGTTGACTGAGGAAGCTAGAGAGGCCTTGGAAAAGGTTGAAGAGAGACTTCAACATGCATGTTTAAAAAGGGTTCAGGAAGGCAAAAATATTCTCCTGTGCATCCTTCCGACTGTAACACAACCCACCGGGCTACTATGGCAGGAAGGACCACTATTGTGGATTCACCCAAAAATGTCCCCAGGGAAATCCATAGAACATTATCCTACTTCAGTGGCTTCTATTGCTTTATCTGGCATCCAACAATGCATACAGTTTTTTGGAACTATTCCATCTTCCATCATAACCCCCTATACTAGTCACCAGGTTAAGACCTTATGTGCTACCATTGATGAATGGGCCATTTTACTGTGCAGCTTTCCAGGAGATATGGACAATCACTTTCCAAAACACCCGTTATTAGGCTTTTTTAAGGAACACCCCGTTGTATTTCCAAAAGTAACTTTGTCTCACCCATTGAAGGGAGCCCCTAATGTATTTACGGACGGCTCTAAAACAGGATGTGGTGTATATATGATTGAAGGCCAGCAACCTGTACAGCATCAATTTTATCCAGATACCCCTCAAATGGTGGAGTTACAAATTGTTATAAAAGTTTTTGAAGCATGTCAATTTCCATTTAATTTAATATCTGATTCTGCTTATGTTGTAAATGCACTTAAGGACTTGGAAGTTGCGGGACCTATCAAAATGTCCAGTCCGGTGGGCCCACTTTTTCAACAACTGCAGCAGCTAATATGGCACAGGAGGTCTGGCTTTTACCCCTTACATATTCGGGCCCATACAGGCCTGCCAGGACCCCTTAGTGCGGGAAACAATATAGTAGATCAGTGGATCCGGCAAGACTGGGTGTTTCTTGCCTCTGCCCTAAACAGAGCCAGGACCTTTCACCAAAACTTTCATGTTAATGCAAAAACCCTTCAACAAAAATTCCAGCTCTCTCGAGCAGATGCACGTCAAGTAGTCTTAGACTGCCCCCAGTGCATCATTCATCAACATCCACCCAGCATCGGAGTCAATCCCCGTGGTCTACTGCCACTAAAGATCTGGCAAATGGATGTGACCCACATTCCTGAATTTGGACATCAGAAATATGTCCACGTGTCTGTAGACACTTGTTCAGGCGTCATACATGCCACGCCTTTAACTGGGGAAAAGGCTCGTAATGTTATCACCCATTGCCTGGAGGCATGGGCAGCTTGGGGCAAGCCTCAACAACTCAAAACTGATAATGGACCTGCTTATACAGGACGGCAGTTTCCCTCCTTTTGCAGCTCCATGGAGGTACAACTTGTGCATGGCCTACCCTACAATCCCCAAGGCCAAGGCATTGTGGAGCGTGCGCATCGCACTATTAAAACATGCTTACAAAAACAGAAAGGGGGAATTGGCCATGGCCGTACACCAAAAGAAAGACTTTCCCTAGCTTTATTTACTATAAATTTTTTAAATTTGGATGCCAATGGTAGGTCTGCAGCAGACAGGCATTATGAATCCCATAGCCCAACAAAAGGATTAGTCAAGTGGAAGGATGTTTTGACAGGGCTCTGGCATGGGCCCGATCCCGTGCTGACATGGGCACGAGGCTCTGTTTGTGTTTTTCCGCAGGACCAGCAGGATCCGGTGTGGGTACCTGAACGCCTCGTGAGAAAAGCCCAAGATGAGAGGACACGGGATACAGCAGATGTCAGCCCTCCTCCTAGTGCTTGCCCTAGTACAACAAGGAAAAACAGTACTGAGATGGGGGATTCTGTCGGTATTCCCAAAACCAATGCCAGTTCGGCATGATGCTCAAATGTTCCCTCGCCTATTTAGTAGCAACAGGACACTTGATGCCCCCTACCTTCCCATGGATGTGTCAGAGGCCTCGTTGGGGGCCCTTATAGGCCTTCTGGCCATGGTCATCCTGGTGTGCCTGTGGTGCATTTGCCGAATTAGGAGCTTCCAGCGTCGCAATACAGCCATGCTTGTCCAAGCCTTTACTGCCATGGAGGCCTGACAGTCCCCCCATGTGTGGCTTGCCACACTTAAGAAATAGCGCAGGATGCGAGGCTAGCGCACTGCACTTGGGAGACGCATCCCGGCGCGAGCCCCAAGAAGAGCATGTTAGATTGCATGTGGGTTGATGCCCTAGGCCCCACCTCTGTAAAAAAGGCATCGGATGGGTCTGGTAGTCCTTAGGAAGGCGCCACCTAAGTGAAGGCCAGTACAATGTCCCTCAAATAACATTCACAGAGATCTGACCTCTACTCTTGCCTGCCGCTCAGAAAATAAAAAGGGGGGAACTGTAGAGAGCTGCGAGCAGCTGCGCCCTGAAATGGCGCCGGCTTCCGCCCTCCGCCCTCCCGACGGCGAGTGCTCTCTGTAATAAACAACGCCTAATATGGTTAAAGCTTGGACTCTGGCTTGCTTCCGCGTACCTGGACCTATCGGTAATCCCCACGTAGCTTACCGGGATTGGCTACCCAGTTTGCACTTAAGGCCAAGCGGGAAGCCCCCGGGAGAGAGAGAAGATTTTACAAGGTCCTGAATAAACTGCTGAGAGAAGAATCCGGTGTTGTGTCTTCCTTGCTGGTCGAGGCGGATGCGACACATAGAGACCATGTTTCTTTGGGTCTGACTCACGTCACTTAGTATAATTGTTTCCAAGTCCTTCCATTGCCGTACGAATGGGGCAATGTCATTCTTTCTGATAGAGGCATAAAATTCCATTGTGTATATGTATCACATTTTCCTGATCCATTCTACTGAGGGGCATCTGGGTTGGTTCCAGATTCTTGCTATGACAAATTGTGCTGCGATGAACATTGTTGTGCTGGTGGCATTACTGTGATTTTGTTTATGGTCTTTTGGATAGATACCCAAAAGTGGGGCTGCTGGGTCATAGGGGAGTTCTATATTTAGCCTTCTGAGGAATCTCCATACTGCTTGGCAGAGTGGCTGAACCAGTTTACATTCCCACCAACAATGAAGTAGGGTTACCTTTGGGCCACATCCCCTCCAACATTTGTTATTGTTAGTCTTCTTGCTATATGACATTCTTACTGGGGTGAGATGGAATCTCAATGTTGTTTTGATTTGCATTTCTTTTATGGCCAGTGATGTAGAACACTTTCTTCATCAGAGAAGTCTCTTTTTAAGTCTTTAGCCCACTTGTTGAGAGGGCTATTGGTTCTTTGGGGTTTTGTTTTGGAGAAATGTAATTTTTTGAGTTCTGCATATATTTTAGATATGAGGCCTTTATCCATTGTATGGCTGGTAAAGATCTTTTCCAAATCTGTGGGCTTTCTGTTTATCTTGAGAGCTATGTCCTTTGTCCTGAAGAAGCTCTGCAGTTTGATGCAGTCCCATTTGTCCAATCTTTCTTTGCTTAGTAGCCTTTCTGGGTCTTTTTTAAGGAAGTTTCATCCTGTGCCAAGGATCCCAAGTATTTCTCCTACTCCTTCTTGTAGTGTTTTCAGGGTACCTGTTTTTATTTCAATGTCTTTGATCCATTTGGAATTGATTTCGGTTCAGGGTGATATATAAGGATCTAGGTTTAGTATGTTGTAGGTGTTGAACCAGTTTTACCAGCACCATTTGTTAAAGAGGCTATCTGTCTTCCATTCTATCAAAGAATAAGTAGGCATAGTTCTGTGGGTTCATTTCTGGGTCTTCAATTCTGTTCCATTGGTCTTCAGGCCTGTTCCGGTGCCAATACCAAGCTGTTTTTATTACTATAGCTTTATACTACAGCTTGAAGTTTTGTATTGTAATTCCTCCAGCACTGTTCTTTCGGTTTAGGATTGTTTTTGCTATTCTGAGTTTTTTATTGTTCCATATGAATTTCTGGATTTCTTCCTCTATTTCATTAAAATTGGTGTTGGAATATTAATGGGTATTGCTTTGAATTTGTAGATAGCCTTTGGCAATATTGCCATTTTGACAATACTAATCCTCCCAATCCAAGAGCATGGGAGGTTTTTCTATTTCCTTAGTTCTCCCCTAATTTCGTTTTTCATGTTTTTAAAGTTTGCATCATAGAGGTCTTTTACTTCTTTGGTTAATGTTATTTCTAGGTATTTTATGTTTTTTGAGGCTATTGCAAAAGGAGTTGCTTTCCTGATTTCAGCCTCAGTGTTCGGGTTTATTAGCATATAGAAATGCCATTGATTTTTTATGGTTTATTTTATATCCTGCAACTTTGCCAAAGTCTTGGATCACCTCTAGTAGCATGGGAGTAGAATCTATGGGGGTTTTTAGGTATAGGATCATGTCATCTGCGAAGAGAGAAAGTTTAACTGCATCGTTTCCTATTTGGATCCCCTTTATACTTTCTTCTTGCCTAATTGCTCCGGCTAGGAATTCTAGTAATATGTTGAAGAGAAGGGGAGAGAGCAGATATCCCTGTCTTGCTCCTGATTTTAAAGGGAATGGCTTTAGTTTTTCACCATTTAGAATTATGCTTGCTGTTGGTTTGTCATAGACTGCCTTTATTACATTCAGGAGTGTTCCCTGGAATCCTAGTTTTCCAGGGCTTTTAGCATAAATGGGTGCTGGATTTTATTGAATGCCTTTTCTGCATCCAGAGATATAACCATGTGGTTCTTTACCTTGCTCTAGTTGATGTGGTGGATTACATTATTGACTTGCGTATATTAAACCAACTTTGCATCCCTGGGATGAATCCACTTTGATCGTGGTGTATGATTTTTTTTGACGACCTGTTGATGTCAATTGGCCAGAATTTTGTTGAGAATTTTTGCATCTATGTTCATCAGGGAAATCGGTCTATAGTTCTCTTTCCGTGATGATTCCTTGCCTGGTTTTGGGATGAGGGTTATACTGGCTTCATAGAATGTGTCTGGTTGTGAATGGTCTCTTTCAATTTCATTGAAGAGTTTGAGAAATATTGGTGTGAGTTCTGTTTTGAAGGCCTTGTAGAATTCTGCTGTGAATCCACCTGGATCTGGGCTTTTCTTGGATGTGAGATCACTTATTGCCATTTCTATTTCAATGCTGGATATGGGTCTGTTCAGAAAGTTTAAATCTTCATGGTTGAGTTTGGGGATATCAATTTTTTTAAGGAAATCATCCATTTCTTCCAAGTTCTCGAAATTTTTGGCATAAATATTTGCAAAATAGTCCTTAATTGTGTTCTGAATTTTGGTTGTTTCTCTGGTGATGTTACCTGTTTCATCTCTGATCTTGTTTATTTTGGGTTTGCTGCTTTTGTTTTTTGGTCAGGTTTGCTAGGGGTATGTCTATCTTGTTAATTTTTTTCAAAGAACCAACTCTTTGTTTTGTTGATTCTTTTGGTGGTTTTTTCTGTCTCTAATTCATTTAATTCTGATTTGATTTTAATTATTTGCTTCCATCTATTGACTTGTGGTTTGGCTTGTTTTTCTCTTTCGAGGAGAGATTAAGGTGCTTCCTTAAGTTGTTGAGTTGCTGTTTCTCCAATTTGTCGGTGTAAGCACTCAGAGGTATAAATTTTCCTCTGAGTACTGCCTTTGCTGTGTCCCAAAGGAGCTGGTACTTTGTGTCCTCCTCTTGGTTGCATTCCATAAACATTTGAATTTCTGTTTTAATTTCTTCAATGACCCACTGATGGTTCAGCAGTGTGTTGTTTAGTCTCCATGAACTGTAGGATTTTCTGTGGTGGCTGTTTGAGTTGAGCTCTAATTTTATTCCATTATGGTCTGAGAGAATGCAGGAAATGGTTTTGATACTTCTGAATTTGTACAGATTTTCTTTGTGCCTTAAGGTGTGTTCTATTATGGAGAATGTTCCATGTGCTCCCGAAAAGAATGTGTATTCTCGTGTTGCTGGATAGAATATTTGGTAGATGTTGGTTAAGTCTAGTTGGTCTATGCAATTGTTTAGTTCTGTGGTTTCTTTGTTCAGTTTTTGGCGTGTTGATCTGTCCAGAGGTGATAGTGGAGTGTTAAAGTCCCCAGCTATCAATGTGTTTGTGTCTATGAGTGTTTTTAGAGTCAGTAGTGTTTGTTTGATGAAGTTGGGTGCTCCTGTATTTGGTGGGTAGATATTTAGGATGGTTATATTTTCCTGTAGGAGAGGTCTATAATCCTGTATTTAAAGAACCACATAGGCTCCTGTTCCAAGTTACTTGAGCTGATCCGAATTTTGGCACAGTAACAGGGTATAAAATTATTCCACAAAAATTAGTAGCTTTTCTATATGCCAACAATGAGAAGAGTGAGGATGAAATCCGAAATGTAACTCTGTTTGTAATAACCTCCAAAATTATCTAGGAAATAACCTAAGAGAAACATTTTAACCAACAAAAATGGTGCTTATAGCTGAATTTAAATATCACCATTCCTCAGGTTAACAAAATGCTCTTCTGTAACTGACATGCATTTAGTCAAATGTAAAAATATATTTTTAAAAATAATATTTTATTTTATTGTAAAGGTGATGCACAGAGAGGTTACAGTTGCATAAGTAAGGTGATGAGTACTTTTGTTGTTGAACAGTGTTAACCCCTGCCTCATTTTCTCCCACTTTCCCACCCCCATCTAAATTGAAAAGTTCTTTTCTATCGGAGGGTCTTGTGAGTATAGCTATTGCATTGCTTTACCTTTGTCCTTTTTCTCACCATTTCATTATTCACCTTCCCTTCCCCAAGTCAGATAAAAGTATATTCAAGACAGAGGGAACAGTACAAGAAATGTATCGAATGCCTAACGTATGAAAATGTAACCTCTCTGTACATTAGTTTGATAATAAAAATTTGAAGAAAAAAAAAAAAAGACAGAGGGTACCTAAATCTAAACATGGAGCTCCCCAATGACCCAGCAATCCCATTCCTGGGCATTTACCCAAATGATCACAAACAAGGCCACACTAAAGCTACCAGCATAACTATTTTTACTGCAGCATTTACCATATCTAAGATATTGAACCAACCCAGATGGCCCTCAGTAGAAGAAAATGTGGTATATATACACATTGGAATTCTATGCTTCTATCAGCAAGAATGGCATTGCCCCATTTGTAAGGAAAGAGAGAGACTTGGAAAAAATGATATTAGTAAAGTAATGTAAACCAGATCCAAAGAAACATATGTTCCATGGTTTCCCTCACTTGTAATAATTAATATATATCTAGGATAGTCCTAGCAGAGGATTTAATAGCTCAATAGCTATTATGACAATATAAAATTATATTATATGACAATATAAAATTATGCTAATCGAAATGAACTCCAAGATATGGAAAGAAGAGAGGTTTATTTTTTTAATGTAAAAATATTTTGACACAGGGCTGGGATGTGGCTCAGTGGTAAAGCACTTGCCTAGCAAGTACAACATCCTGGGTTCGATTCCCAGTACCCCAAAAAAAAAAAAACAACCCAACCATAAAAATATCTTTACATGGATGATCTAACATATGTCGAACCTTCCCTTCTGTCTCAATTCCATCCCTCAGATCTTCATACAATCAAAATCAAGACAGGAAACATAAAAAGAATCTCATGTCTCTTCTTTTGTTACATAAGGAAGTCATTTCTAGAAGCTTCCCATGAGTGTTTTACTCACACCTTGTTGCCAAGACATAGGCCATCCAATACATAAACCCAAGAGGCTAAGAAAGTTAGTAGCTAGTTTGGCAGTATTAATAGTGGAAAGTGGGTAAGGTAGAGGAACTTTAAGATCTTAATAGATAGTGTTTAGGCACTGAAGCCAATAGAAGTAGCACATTTTACTCCCCATTCAATCTAAGAGCTTCCACTTCTAGTTTATGTAACAGTCACAAGTTGTAAGTATTTTGCTGTATCTACTTACACAATTATGTATATTTGCTTATTGGATTGATTCATCATATATTTCTTTAATATGATTTCTAATATTGAGATAGCATGTTTTTCTGGAGCCATTTATATACATGATCATAGTGTATCACTTTAAGAAGATCTGAGTTAAATGTAGTAGTGGGTTTGTTTTTGCATCAAAATTCATCTATAATTTTCTTTCTTAACTTTTATTACCTAGTTATGTCTCAATATTACACTAAACTCATTAGAATGAATTACATCATTTCCCCTCTTCTATTCTCAAGAGACCAATTCTCATGAAGATCGTTGATTTGGTAGGCTACTTTGGCATTATCTGACTTCATTTGCATTGAAATGGAGACAGTATGACAGTGTAGGGACCCTCCCAGCAGCTTGGAGCATCCAGCATGATTTTCATTGCTTGTAGTGCACCACCCTCCAGAGTTCCTCCCTGTTCACCAAAGATAGTGTCCTGCTGTACATGCCAGGGCTTTATGTACAGTGCTCCAGCTTCATTTACTATTGTGTGTTTTTGTTTATGTTTTGGTCTTTAGAAATAGTTACTTTGCAAGCATAACTACTTCTATTTTTTGTTTCTTACTACTCATCTTATAGTTGATATATAATTACCATGTTTTTTATTTAAGACTTTTTTTCATTTCTTTATTGTCAGAGTGATGTACAGAGGGGTTACAGTTTCATACATAGGGCAGTGCATACATTTCTTATCCAACTTCTTACCTCCTCCCTCATTTTTCCCCTACCTTCCTCCCTCCCCATTTCCCATCCTCCCCCTTGAGTTGTGCAATTGGTTTACTCCATATAGTTTTGTAAGTATTGCTGTTGCCTTGGTTTGTCTTTTTATCCTTTGTCTCTCAATTTTGATATTCCCTTTCCCTTCCCAGTTCCAATATACATATATATGATATCCAGGGTACCAAAAAATCAGTTACAGTGACATCAGGGGTTAAGCCATGGAATAGAAAGACAAAAGAAAAAACAGTATAATTTCTCACGGTATTTTGAAAATAACAACAGTGACCACATGTTTAATATTGGAGGACTGTATAAAAATTCATGGACAGTCTTGACAAGAATTCTCAAAATACTTTTTTTGACATTGTGGTTTAACCCAGCTTGCAAAATTGAAGTGTTACCTATGGATCCCTCGTAAGTTTTCACTCCTTCCCAAATTCTTTGTACTCCTTCAAATGAGCATTTGCTTCTACATTGAAAATCTGTCCAGCCTCAATACTTTTCAATGTTTTTCTTTTTTGTCCTGGAATTATTCCCATCTATCAACCTAGTATATTTTCTTATTAAAATGTTTTGACTTGAGGTTAAATTTATAAGCTAGTCTTCACAGAAGGCTTTCTTCCCTACCCTATTCCAATCACTTCACAGAATCCTGTGCTTTTCCTCTAGAGAATTTGTCAAAACTGTAATTAAATAACTATTTAGTTGGGTTATTTTTCTTCATTATTATTAAGGATGACTTCTCAAACTTGGCTATAAGCCTGGTAAAGGGCAAGAATCATACTTGTCTGGTTTATTATATTTCTAGCAGCTGTCATGCAGAGAATGGAATAGGCTTTATTAAATTCTGAAATAACCTTATTTCTATTTATAAGTTTCCTTCTAAAATATGAATTTAATTATTCATGCTAAATCATTCTACAAATTGAGGCTAAAGGAAGTTTAGGATTAAGAAAAGCATCATAGGGCTGGGGATATGGCCTAGTGGCAAGAGCGCTTGCCTCGTATACATGAGGCCCTGGGTTCAATTCCCCAGCACCACATATACAGGAAATGGCCAGAAGTGGCGCTGTGGCTCAAGCGGCAGAGTGCTAGCCTTGAGCAAAAAGAAGCCAGGGACAGTGCTCAGACCCTGAGTCCAAGCCCCAGGACTGGCAAAAAAAAACAAACAAACAAGAAAAGCATCATATAGCATAAGAGAAAAATGATGATAGTAAATGTAAAATATGAATGACCACTTTCAGGCAAAAATTAATTAAATATCTTGGTGCTGAACACTCATTATAAATATAGTTTTAAATTTCTGAGGTACCATTTACACTTCTGATGTATGAGCTCCAAGGGGGTTGGCGTGCTACTTGTTACTAATCAGAGTCCAGCTTTAAAGTCTGTAGTGATGAAAGGTAAATGAAAACAGAGTTTTAGTTAGACAATTATGCTCATTAACTTGCTATGTAATATTTATTCTTAAGTGGAAGAGAAAGGGATGAAGATACAGTTAGAAAAATAAAGAGTTGTGCTATGTATACAGTATCATTTTTATAAAATGGAAATGGTTTGGAGATATGTGGGTCAAATGTAGCCTCCTGGCTCTTCTACAAATGGAGTTTGATAGGAACACAGCCACACTCTACTTACGTAACTTTACTTACATACATTTACTTCTGCTACTTTCTTGGTAGTTGTGGTTGAGACCACATAGCCTAAAAACCCTAAATGTTTCAGAAAAATTCTGTTGGCCTCATTTCAATATGTATAAAGCAACTGAGTGTGGTGCCAATGGCTCATGCCTATAATCTTAGCTATTCAGGTGGCAGAGATACAAGGATCTCACTTCAAAGCTGGCTAAAGCAGGGAAGTTCATGAAACATTTATCTCCAATTAACCACCAAAAAGCCAGAACTGGAGCTGTGGCTCAAGTGGTAGAGTGCTAGCATTGAGCATAAAAGCTTAGGAAAAGACTCCATGCTCTAAGTTCAAGACCCAGGACTAGCACAAACGTAAATGAATAAGTATTAAATAAGCAAGCACATGTTCAGTCAGTATTTTCACCTTTGAATAAATGTATCTTTCATTTGTCCCCTACTTTTATACTGGCTTACATCTGATTAAAGGAGCTAGTCTAATACACAAATCATTTATTGTATTTTTCCCCTAGGTTGGTCCAAGAGGTATGTCTATCACCAAAATGTGCCAGCTCAAATTCTTCCCCAGAATTCCAAAAATGAAGCTGATGAGAAACAGTAAGTTTTCTTCAATAGTAACATAACCCTTCTCAAGCTATTTCCTGACAACAGATGTATATCTCTGGCATATAGAAAAGCCAATGGGCATGGAGAATAAGAAGGATAACAAATCTCTAAAATATCTGATGGAGTCTAGCCATCAGCATACTGCCCCCCAACACTGCTCCCAAGATTTGACTGTGTTTTGCTTAACATAATACAATTTTAGCTTTTGTTACTGACAAACCTGTAGTCCTAAGTTATTTCCATGATACGTTTTAACCTACACTCTCAACTGAACCTGTGAAATATGACTTGAATGCAAGCATTTCTAACAAGCATGACTTGCGTCCTGTTTATGATAACAGCTATGGAAATGTGATCCAGACAGATCACATGGAAGGATAAGCAAAGAGTCTCCTTCCTATACTGATATAATACATTGATATACTCTCTCCAGAGATATTATAGTTATTTGTAGATGATAATAAAAGTACTTTGGATCTATGATTCCATTTATATGTTTTAAAATAAAACTGCATAGTAAATTCTCTTTAGGTCCCCTACACAGTATTTTATTTCTGATACGATTCATACATCAATAGCTTGCTTTTGTTTACTTACTTACTAATTTGGATGGATCATTGGGCTTAAATTCAGGGCCTGGGTGCTGTCCCAGAGTTTTCATGATCAAAGCTAGTTAGTACTCTACCACTTGAGCTACAACTCCTTTTCTGGCTTTTTGGTGGTTAATTGGAGACAAAAATAGACTTCCTGCCCAGGATGGCTTTCACCTAAGATCCTTAGGTCTCAGGTTCCTCGCTATCTAAGGTTATAGGCAGGAGCCACTGCCACCTGACCCAATAGCTTATTTTCAGCCATGTGCCATTCCTATCTGGTAGTTTAGATGTCTTCCTTCTATTGGCATTTCCAAATGATGTAAAGTACAGATGATTTTAAATAGTGAGATGACTTTGGTTGTCTCCCAATGATGGAAAGAAAAGGTGAGGCCAATATAACCTAGCAAGTACTTGAAATTTAAACAGTGAACCCAGCTTTTAAACCATTCACAGGAATGAATCCCTTGGTTACAGTTACAGCACAGACAATTAACTTAGCTAAAACAAATCTTTTATGAACATCAAGATGATAGAACTATACTGACTAGAGAATATCCTGCAAAATTGGTATAGCCACGCAAAGATCAAAGGCCCTCTGATTATAACACCTCAAAGCTTTCAGGTAAATTCGTCTTCAGAGACAAGCCTAAAATGTTGGAGAACCTATTTACCATAAGTTTAAGGAAATATTTTAGTAAGTGTCCCTTTGGTGATCAACTGAGACAAAATTTTAGAATTGCACTGTAATACATTTGTATTTATTCTAGACTCTTGTAAATGCAATGACTTCTTGTCAAGTAATCCCAGCATGGGCCGTGGGGGGGGGAGGGGAGGGGGTGTGTGGCTGAGGTGTGATTGTGAACTCCAGACCTGCCCAAGCTAAAAAATAGAACATTTTACAAAATTAAAATGCAATGTCATGTGTATAATAATGTCATTGTCCTTCTTATAGTAATCATGTTTCTACCCTTCTCAGAGTATGAAACTATTTATTCTCTTGTCTTACTTAATTGTAATAGTTTACATAAATTGAAATTTCCTGAGAATAATTACAGAGAACAGCTTCTCAAAATGTCATTTAGCAAGCTGATGACAATTCATATTGTAGTCACAGACATCTTGGGTTATTACAGGTCTCCCTAGCATGTGGTCCTTATTGTCGAAAGCAAGTCATATGAGCACAACAGTACAACTGTTGCCAGGTCCCTTTCTCCAGCGTGAAGCATATGTAAAGGTATGCTTAGCCTAGTGTCAAATACTATATACACCCAAGCAGAGCTAAACCAGATGCTACTGTGCACGTAATTAGCCTTTGTGAAAGATCCTGTGGTATCCTTTTGTCAGAATACCTTCTTATTCCCCAAATGCAACCATGGAGTACTACCCAGAGATTTCTCATAGCTGTCTCAAAAGATGCCATCTCATTTAGATACAAAGAGGTTCAAAGCTTTGGAACTTGTTTATGTGACACAATATGTCAAATGTTATTTGGAAGTGCATTTCTGATAAATAAACCATAGAACAGACTACATCAAAAATGCTCAGATTGAGACAAATATCATGGACCCATCCTGACTGTACGTGACCAGCTAATAATAGAAGTTTAGAAAATATAAATAAACCAAAGCTAATTTTAAGATATCACTTTCTTCATTATTGACACAAAAGCTAATTCCATGCAAGCTTTTTTGCTTTGCTTATTTAGGAAAGTTTTATGTTAGAGTCAATTAATTGGCAAATTGGAAAAACTTATAAATAATACAGTCCATAGAACAATAAAATGAGGAAAAAGCATTTTTCAAATGTGTCAGCTTGACACCTTAAGATGACTATTATATTTTCATGAAATTGAAAATCTTTCCCACTGCTTCTTTATCAAATTCACTTCCTACCTTTGACTTGCTTTTTTATCATATAATCTAGGATTACTTTCTGTGTACATTTAATCAACTGTTCTACAATTTTTTTTGACATCCAGATCTCTTTATAGACATCCACTGATGTTCAGATCAAAGGGAATTCAATAGAATATGTCTTTCTGTAGTTTACTTTTACTAAGTTATTTATAGCAATCCTTTACAAAAATTGCTAGGATCTGTTAAATCATGGCAGACGCTTCTACCCCATCACAAAAGAGACCATAAAAAATTACATTAAATTATGGCATTTGAGTAAAAGATGACAAGTTCTAATATTTAATTTTTCTACTTCTGACAACAGAACCCTGTTTCAAATCTTCAAGTTATTTGTGTTTTTAATGCAGTTGATTGTATCAGATGTAAGTTTCAGCTTACCTAAATGTTACCTAAGTAGCTAACTAGGGCACAAATTTTTACAAGAATTAAGTCAGCACTACCTCCTGTGAAAAGCTGATTTTCAGGCTAAGAAGAATTAAGAAACTGGGTCTGAGAAACTCACTAAGGAGCTAGCAAGAGCAAAGCTGAATATTTAAGGAATGGAAAAAATACTTCCTGGTTGAATAAAGATTAAGCTAATAATTAAATTTTTTTAGGGAAAATGACTAGCACTTGTATAATAGGGTAATTTATAATGCTCTAATATAATATTTTTTGGTTAACACTCAAAAGAGTCTTGTTACATAGGTTTTTCTATTCTCTGAAGAACTAAAGTTCACAAGCAAAGACCACAGAATGAGAGCCATGGCCCTGGGCCTTACAAATCAGTGCTTTTGCATCTACACTTACTATATATACTAACAGATGAGAAGGTGTAGTTTCGAATTCTCACTACTGAGCTTTTTCTTTTCTTTTCTTTTCTTTTTGGCTTATTTTAAAACCTCAAAAATAATATGACATTCATTTTTTTTCAATCAATAAATTAAGCATCTATTGAGCATCTATTGCTTGTCACAGTCAACAGCAGCTCTTGCTAATCAATTTACATTAGGCTTTGGGTAGAAAGGGAGGCAGATTGCTGCTTAATCCGGATAGAATGTGTCAGGTAAGTGACCTTTGAGCTCTCATCTTCAGACATGTAGACATGTCATTTCAATACCTGTACTGAACATATAGCCTTGCACAATGAAATGCTAAATACTATAACCACTTCTCACTGACACATTTTTTTCAAATATTATTTTTTTCTCTTTAAGTAGTTGAACAAAGGAGTTGCCATTCAAGAAAGAAGTTCATGAATACAGTGCATCTTGATCAACACCATACCCCTTTGAACATTCTCACCCATCCCTTCTGACTCACCCCTCCCCTCACTTTTGTTAAATTTTAGCATATGTATGGATTTTTTTTTTGCCATTTAACAAAGCACTTTCTATATGCAATGCATCTCAATCTATGTCATCCCCTCAATATTGTCACACACACACACCCTTTGACTCACCCCTTCCATTATTTTTCTCAATTCTGTGGTATGTATAGTGAATTCTTGCCTGAATTCTACCCCCTTGCCCTTTCATCTTTCTACCCCTCTCCAATCAGCCCCACTCCCACCTTGCAAGTACCCATTTCCTGATACTTATTTTGTTGGGCTCTGACTTTATCTTTCTAAAGAATTATACTATTTGAACTTTCCATAAAGTTTATTATGCTTCAGTTAATTCATTTGTAAACAGTTTTCATATCACCCCATGTGAGTACTTGTATATTTATAGGCACTACCTATCACAAATGAGGAACACCATGCAACCTACATTTCTCTGGGTCTATCTTACTTCACTTTCCATTTCCTTGCAAATATATGCAGTAGCATTCTTTCTGATGGATGAGTGGAATTAATATATTCTTCATGTTTAATATAATTAGCGCTGGTGAAGTTGAATTGCATATCTCAAAAGATTCTGGCATAGATTAGGCAACTGTTATCTTACCAAACACTTACTGAGATATTTTGGAAAGTAACAAATTGGTCACATCAAGGGATTCATGCTTCTCTGCAAATAAATATTAAATTAGAAATGTTAAAATAGACTTCTATAGTCAAGCAGTTTCACAAAATCATAAAATTGTGCACTCTAAGCTTAGAGATTTGGGCCACCCTGGGCAAGCTTTGTTGGGAATAGAAGCACTTTCTGAGATGGTAACTTAATCCTCTGTGCCTTATCTCCCCATATACATTGGAATTCTTGTGAAAGCTTTATATGAAACCATCCAATTTAGATTGTTGTGGATAAATCTACCTGGAATTAAAAGTATTAGCACTGAACATAAATATTCATGAGATTAAATGTCTATATTAGAAAATTACTTATATTGTAAATTGCAAATTTTGCAGAAAAGGAGGATTAAAATGATTTCTACTGTTAGTGTTCTTTCAGTAAATAATCATGGGAAAAATTCACAAAACTATCTTCTCTTCATATGTATCTATCTGGAGGTAAGCTATAGCTTAGATGATCTATATTGAAATGAAGAAGGAAAAATGCTCGACTGAAAGGTTGAGGATTTTTTAGAGTGCTTCAGAAAACTGAAGATTTTTATGAAATTCTCTTTACAATCAAGCAAAGTAAATATCACATGATTTTACTTGCATAAAGTCAGATAATCTAATCATAAATCTCTATAGTCTTGATAATTGAGGCTGAATGAATCTTTAAAATTTGAAGACAAGAACTTAAAGAGCCTAATCAGTAGCAAGTTTTACAAGCCCAATCCATAAAATGTGAGAAGAAAAAAGATATTGCTTAAGTGATGAGATTTGGTTACTTCTTATTAGCAGGCCATTCTGGATCCAATTTTGAGAATGTTCATGTTCGTGGATGACATTAGCATTTGAGTCTGTAGAATGAATAAAGGAAACCCAATCTTTCCTGTACGGGTGAGTATCATTTAATCCCACTGAGGACTTGAATAGAACAGAAAAGCAAAGGAAAGGTGCAGTCTTACTCTCTGAATTAGGATATCCATCTTCTCTTTGAATCAGACAGCAGAGCTCTTAGTTCTTGGAACTTTGGGCTCTGGAACTTAAATCAGTAACTCCTCTTCCCTAGTTCTCTGTTCTTTGGATTTAGACTGAATTAAACCACCAAATTTCTTCTTCCTCAGCGTGGTGACAGTATATTCTTCTCAGCCTCCTTTATTGTACAGGCAAATTTCAATAATAGATTCTGATAGCAGACAGACAGATAGATATTTTGTTCCTCTGGAGACCTCTACCTAATAAAAATAGTGTATCTCTTTCCATTCTATTATATCTTAAATCTAAAGAATACCTTTCATACCTTTCATAGATAGAAACAAAATCAAATTGTGAATTTAGATCCACTGGACAACTTCTGCATTTTAATTGCCATGTTTAATCTATTTATATTTAATGTAGTAAATGATAAGGAAACATTTAACTATTTTTTCTTTTTTATTTTTCTTATGTCTTGTTTATCCTTCTATTTATTCTTCTATTATTGAATTCTTTTGGGTTAGATATTTTCCTGCATACCACCTTCACTCCACATTATTGTTTTAAAATAAATATTTAAAACTGTTTTCCTATGGGTTACACTCTGGACTATAATTAATGTATTGATCTATAACAACTCAGATCAAGTTAATAATGTTCAACCACTCTGGAAAGCAAAATGGAGGTTCCTCACAAAATTAAACATAAAACTATCCTATGATCCAGGAATTCCACTCTTCAGCATTTATCCAAAAGATTACAAACCAGGATTTTGTAAAACTACCAGTACAACCATGTTCATTGAAGCACTATTCACCATAATCAAGGTATGGATGCCCAGATGCCCCACAAGGGATGAATGGACCAAGAAAATGTGGTATTGTACACAGGAAGTTTACTTATCCATTAGAAAGAAATGGAAAGACCTGGAAAGAATTATGTTGAGTGAAATAAGTCAGGCCCAGAGAACAAATGATGCATCTTTTCCCTTATATGAAGCTAGATTTAACTTACAAACTTATAACTATGTTGAGTGACATGCAGGTGTACAAAATAGTGCAATTTCTTAGAAAAGCAAAGTCAATGTCCAGCAAAATAAACACCAGGAAGTAATTCAAAGGGTGGGGTGGGTAATGAGAAAAAATGAGGGAAGAGTGAGGAAATGAGTGGACAGAGGAGGAATGGGTGAGAATATTGAAAGGGCTGACATGAGGCAAGAAACACTGTATTCAAACACTACTTTTGTTAAATAGCAGCTCCTTTGTACAACTACTTAAAGATAATCTAAAAATGAAAAAAAAAGATTTAATTTTGATAGTCCTAATAGACATTGTTTCTAAGTAGCTTCATTTCCTCTTCCCTCCCTTATGCTATCAATTTTACACCTTAAAATATAGTTTACTGAGATTTTAAATTATTACTTTGTATAATGGCTTTTCACATCAGATAAGGGAAAAAGTACATTTTTTATATTTATTTTTGTGTGTTTTCTGGTTTTGATGGAGAGGGCACCTAAGAAGATATCAAGGAGAGACAGAGATTTCTACCTAGTTTTTCCAGGTTTGAGTTACATCAGAGAAGTAACCCAGACACAAGATAAAATAAGGAACTGGAAGAGAGCTTTTATTAGATAACCAAAGTACACAGTCAAAGGATGAGTACTGGCATTCTTATAGTGAATCATATCTGTTCACCAACATATCTTATGGACAAACTATAACAGAGGGGAGTACTATTCATAGGCTAAGTGTGAGGAAGGGGAGTCACTAGGTTTTCCCTAAACAGGGATTGCCCAATTTCTATCCTCCTATGTGATTTTTGAATGTGGCTTACCATCAGACACATGGCAGTAACAGCCAAAGTCATAATGCTCATAATGTAGAAATGTCATTATGATAAAGTTAGTGGTCTTCTGGGTGACTATGTTGGTCCAGCCAGTTCTATCTGAGCCATTACAGACTAAGGAAAATGAGGCACGATAAAGGCTGCTAGCAATTCAAACACTCAGCTTAAAGCAAATACAAGACTTCCCTTAAGATTAAAGGATCAAAGTCATTTTAGGGGAAAATGAGGCAGGATGAATGGCAGTTAGGAATTTAGAAATATTATATATATATATATATATATATATATTTATATATATATATGGAATCACTCTCTCCTTTGTTTTAAACCCTTGAAGTCCTTCATAAGCTGCAGTATTAGCACAAGGAAGGGAAAAAACAAGAACAGCTTTCTCCATCTGACTTTGTTTGCTGGCCCCAAAACATTAGTGTGCTCTTAAAACTCAAAAAGGGCATCATAAAAAGACATGTATCCTGGAGAAGCAAATACTTGAGAGAGTGGCTCTTCCCGGCACAAAGTGCCATCTCAGAGGATAAGCATTTGTGGCAGGATATATTCCTTATCTCAAGAATAAACACATTTTAAAAAATAAATGGCAGAATATATTCTTTATCTCAGAAATACACATCAGTTTTAAGGCAGAGTGCATTCTTCCCTGAAGGGGATGCCCAAACATAATGGTCATATATCTAAAGCACAGGTCAGTCTCTGAGTCCCTGAGCCCAAATGATAAAGGTCTAACATGGAGTGATGAAGAACAAAGATAAACACTTACCTTTCCATGACTTTAAGTCAGAACTCTGCTCTTGTCATATAAATACCCCTAATGTTAAAGAGCTCTGTGTCTCCCTTTGAGCACCCACACTCTGTTATTGTGTTCCTCTGCTTTTCTGATTGCCTGCTTGCTTACTTGCTTGCTCACTCAATAAAGCTCTGTCAAGTTTTCTTACCACTGTGACTTGTTCAGAAGTTTTTATTCTGTGATCGAATTCAAGGACCCTAAGTGAAGAGTCCCATACTTTCAAAAGGAAACTTCACAAATGCTCACCTGAATCTGGTGACATATCCAGGTCTTGTTTTTCACTGTTGGAGTGAGTCACATGCTAGCTAGCCTGTTGCCATGCAGCTGTTTTACATCAGCATTCAGCCGCCATGCCATGGATTCTCTCCCTATAGATGTGATCCAGCCTGCCACAGCTGCCACAGCTATGTCTTTGCCAGTCATCTTATCCTTCATGTTAATTTAGGTTGCATCCTCAAGTGTTTCCATTCAGTGTCAAGGAGTGTGTGTGTTTGTGTGTGTGTGTGTGTGTGTGTGTGTATGTGTGTGTGCCACTACTGGGGCTTAAACTCAGGTTCTGGGTGTCTGGGAGCTGTCCCTGAGCTCTTTTTTGCTCAAGGCTGGTACTCTATCACTTGATCCACCATTACGCTTCTGGATTTTTTGTGATTAACTGGAGATAAAAATTTCTCAGACTCTTCCTTCCTAGGCTGGCTTTGAACTGCAATCCTCACAACTCAGCCTCCTAACTAGCCAGGATTACAGGTGTGAGCCACCAGCGCCAGGCAAGGACTTTCTTTTGTGTTGCCTATAAAGTAGGTCTGATATTGATGAATCATCCTGTTCCCAGTTTATCTTGGAATGGCTTTACTTTTTTTTATTTGAAGGACTGTTTGGTTGAATATAGAATATGTGATTGCTAGCCTTTCAACATTTTAAATATACCATCTCACCTCCTTCTGTCCTCCATGTTTCTGATGAGAAGTCATATATCCACAAATAGCCTCTCTCTTGCTGCTTTTAAGATTCTTTCTTTGTCCTTTTGGTTTTGGCAGGTTTGGTTTTAATGTGTTTATTTGTGGTCTTCCAAGTTGATCCTGGAAGGATTTGTTCGACTTTTTAATGTTTTCCATCAAATGTGAGAAGTTTTTGTGTTTGTTTTGCCATAGCCTTTTCAAGTTCTTTCTGTACTTTCCTGTCCTCTTCTGAGCTTTCTATCATCCAGTATGTCTGTTTCAGAGTCTCAGAAGATATTTACTTTCTTCTTTCTGTTTTTCTTTCTGCTGCTCAGATAGGAGGATCTCAGTTCACTTTCCTTCAGTTCAATAATTCTTTCTTTTCATGGTTCTGTGGAGTCTGTTTACACACACATAATGACTGGGTATACCAGTTAGTTAGAGCACAAACATAGCAGTTGAAGGACTTCTGCTTACAAGGAAAGTCACCTGTGGGAATATGGGAATGACAATGCATTCACTTGTGCAGTTATTGCACATTGTCGGAATAGAAACAGTGAGCTTTAACTTTCTAACTTACTCCTTCATTTTACAAATTCAATCCAAGAAAAGAAGAGTTACCCCAACTTTTTAACAGAGAATTGATCTGATAATGCTTCTTGATGTTGGGCTCTGCTTTGTTCAAGTGTTACTGGAATCTGAGGCTCATATGCTCTAAGAATAAGGTGATCAAAGTTGGTGGCAGGAAACAGATTTATTCAAGTCAAACTCTGAGGATGATTAAGGGCACCCTCTTTTCTCAAATATCCATCTCTGAGGGTTCAAGGAGGAGGAAAGGCTCCTAAGAAACATAAAGGTTTTTCCGTGAGACAAGTAGATGGGATTTTTCTTTACAGTGATAATCTCCGTTTCTACTTCTTGAAAGTTATCTGGATCTGGACTTCCTTGGGACCAGTATATGTACTATCTTTACTAGAAAAACCAATTCACATTAACCAGAGAAGAAGAGGGAGCAGTACATAGAATAACATGTAAAAAATATCATTAAAAGGTTAAGGAGGGCTGGGGATATGGCCTAGTGGCAAGAGTGCCTGCCTCAAATACATGAGGCCCTGGGTTCGATTCCCCAGCACCACATATACAGAAAATGGCCAGAAGTGGCGCTGTGGTTCAAGTGGCAGAGTGCTAGCCTTGAGCAAAAAGAAGCTAGGGACAGTGCTCAGGCCCTGAGTCCAAGCCTCAGGACTGGCCAAAAAAAAAGGTTAAGGAAAAGAGTAGGAGGGGAGGCTAAAGTAAATAGACATTAGGAGAAAAATTGGGGGCGGGGCGATATAAACAAAAGTCTCCAGTTAATCACTTCACATTTCAATTCTTCTTCAAACCTAACTGTCTTGTTCTGGACACTTTTCTGTTTCTATTTTTCTATTAAGCTGTATAATATAGATATGGTTTCTACCTACCCTGTCATATTCCCTATGATTGATTCTTCATTGAATTTTCAAGGGATGTGGAATGACTCTGTTTGGCTACTTTATGCTGACTGGGGGTGGAACTGGGTTTTGGTTTTTTTTTACAATAGAAATTCTTTTTTTCTCTTTTGTCAGTCACAGAGTTTGAACTCAGAACCTGGGCACTGTCCTTGAGCTCCTTTTGCTCAAGGTTAACAACTTTTGAGACAGCTCAACTGATTGCAGATAAGAGTCTCACAGGAACTTTTCTGTCAAATGTTTAAGAGAAACATTATTAAGGAACAAATCATTTTCAAATAGCAAAGAAAATCATCGATTTCTTCATAAAATTTCCTCATAAAAATATCTACCTTCATAATGGAGGCATATCCATAAGTCATGAACTTAACCAAGAAATCACACTTACAGTCAAGCTAATAATAGAGGTACCTGCTATTATACTTTCCCTGGTGTAATGTCTCATAAAGTATATGACATCTTGTACTGGAAATCCCAAACCTGAATCTAGTCAATGCTTTAGCTCTGACCTAAGGGTTTAGAGAAAACATACACATGAAAATCCATCAATCAGTAACCAGGAAACACTTTTCTGCCATTTGTCTAACATGTTTAAAAGGAAGGGTAGGCTGACAGTTTTAGGCAATAAGGAAAAAAAATCAGGCCACTCCAATAACTTTAATAGGATTTATATTGAAGTTTATTTTCAACTTTTATATAATTAGTAGATAGTGGTTTCATTGCCTTTTTTTTCTTGCCAGTCCTGAGGATTGAACTCAGGGCCTGAGCACTGTTCCTGGCTTCTTTTTGCTCAAGGCTAGCACTCTACCACTGGAGCCCCAGCACCACTTCTGGCCTTTTCTATATATGTGGTTCTGAGGAATCAAATGCAGGGCTTCATGAATGCTAGGCAAGCACTTTATCACTAGGCCATATTCCCAGCCTTCATTGTCTTTTGCTATATAGAAATTTGCTTCAAATATCAATGGATGGAGCTTGACTGTTGATCCATGCTTGTAATCCTAGCCACTCAGGAGGCTGAGATCTGAGAAGCACAGTTCAAAGCAAGCCTGGAAAAAAGTAAGTCTTACCTCCAATTATCCACAAAAAAAGCCAGAAGTGGAGCTATGATACAAGTGGCAGAGCACTAGTCTTGAACAAAAAAACTCAAAAACAGGACTTAGGCCCTGAATTCAAGCCCTAGGACTGGCATGCACATACACACACACACACACACACACACACATACACACACACACACACACACAAACACACACATTTGGTTCAATTGCTTAACACAGTGATGTATTAGTTCTTATGATTTTGTGGTTTGCCTGGGTGTTTTTCTGCTGCTCTCACCTAAGTTCTCCCTTATGGCTTGTATTACCTGGTAAACAGGCTGGGGCCTGGGATCAGCTAGGTCATTGACCAGGGTATCTCAGCTCTTATCTGGGTTGATAACCTCATTTTGCTCAGTCTGTATTTATCTCAAGGACATTTTCTCATGAAGCAGCACATCTAAACATCATGAAAGTGATATTCACAAGGCACTTTTTAAAAGCCTAGGCTTGAAGATTATGCTCTGGGTTTTTTTGGCCAGCATATATCACAGCACAAGTTTCACTGTTACAAAAACGTGACAAATTTCATTGTAAAAGACATCCTAGCTGGAAGATACGAATACAGTTACTTTTGGGAGCATTTTACATTAGATAGCCAATTAGTATAAATCTTACCAGATATAATTACTTACCAGATATAATTAATAGGTTTATTTAGGAGGTTATATTATTACTTCCAACTGTTTTGCCCACACTCACATGCAGACCCATATATACTTACATATGTCTAGAAAAGGTAAATGTTTCAATATTACCGATATGTGTGTGTGATAACTATTTGGTAGTCCCTAAATAATCCTGTGTATTTTGTTGTGTGGTTAGAAAAGCTCCACAATGGTGAGATGGAAGAAGATGGCAAGAGGGAAGAAGATGGCGGAGGAGCAGCAGAGCCCTATCTAAGCTCTGTCCAAGAACCCAGTTTTTCTTCTATAGGGAAACTTTAACTCTAGAAAGATAGCCCAAGTAAGGTATAACAGTATAGAGATTCAAGTCAGGAAGGAAAAAAAATGAGACAGCAGATCCAAGAATCCAGATTTCAGCCTCAGGCGTCAGCACCGCCACCAGCCCACCGGCTTACCCAGAAGAACCAAGCCCACACTCACCTCCAGCATGCACCAGCGATGAGGAGAGAAACCCACCAGACAGCAGCAGACAGACGCACTCTGCAAGCAGAGCATAAAAGCTCCAAAGAACCAAAGGAAGCATGAGTACTCCACAACAGACAGTTTTGCTCTAGTCTGTACCCACAGAACACCATTCGGAAAGTAGCACTTCCCCCCATCCACCATAGTGAATCTCCATCTTTTGTCTCTGGCATAGACGACCAGAGCAGACCGGAAATAAAGTATGCCAGGGGAAAGAAAGGGAAAAGGGGCAGTCTTTGAAAAGGGCAAAGGTGCCAGAGTAGCAAGCCCCAGCTCTGCCCAGGGGAAGGAGGCCTTGCTCAGACAGGAGGAACCTCCCAGGGGAGAGAGGCCCTGAAACACCAGTAAACACCACAAGAGGCCCGCCTCCAGGCCGCCATACTGCCCCTAGCACTGAGACAGCAACAGACTGTGTCTAGGGGCACCCAGGCTCTACTCACAAATCCCAGTGAATGACACAACCAGCCCTGCCCAGGAGGGAGGAACTTCCTTCCCTGCAGGCAGATCCATCCAGCCAGACATTCCACCCAGGGCCTGCCACAGGCAGTTGAGGAGTCTCAGTTTAGGTGCCTCAGGCAATTTGGGAGTCGTACCCAGGGCTCTGTAGGCAGTTCAGGGGTCTGACCTCAGGCTCTGAAGGCATTTTGGGTGGCCTACCTAGGGCAATGCAAGCAGTTTGGGGGTCTGAACCTGGGGCTCCGCTGGCAGTTCAGGGGTCCCAGCTGGGGTTCCGCTGACAGTCTGAGGGTCCAAGCTGGGGCTCCACAAGGCGTTTGGGAGTCAGAACCAGGGATCCTACAGGCAGTTGGGGCGGGGAAGGGGGGGCAGGTGGGGGGGCACCTGGGCTCCCCTGGCAATTCGGGGATCCCAGCTGAGGTTTTGCTGACAGTTCGGGGGTCTGAGCCGAGGCTCTGCAGGCAGCTTTGGGGGCCCACCTGGGGCTCCACTGACAGTTCAGGGTCCCTCTGGGGCTACGACGGCAGTTCGGAGGTCCCACCCAGGGCTCTGCCAGAAGTTCGAGTCCCACCGGGGGCTTTGCCGAAAATCCAGGATTCCCATCCAGAGTTCCACAGGCAGTTCAGGAGTCCCAGCCCAGGCACCCGCAGACAACTCAGTGGTCTCAGCCCGAGTTCACTGCCCATGGTCCCCATCCCAGGAGTTTCAGCCCGGGCTGCACAGGCAGCTCAGGGGTCTCACCTGGAGTCCGCAAACTACTATTGCCAGCCAAGGGGTCCCAGCCAGGACCGCATCAGGGAGCACAGAGTTCGCAGCCAGAGCCAGCCACCCGACCTCAGCAGCCCAAGGGTTCCAACCAGGACCCACCCCAGGCAGCTCAGGAGGCCAACCCGGAACCTGCCACTTTTCCCAGTCAGCCCAGCAAGTTGTAAGCTTAGGGAGCAGACTAGATGATGGGGAAGATGGAATCTCAGGAATTGAGTACAGCCTAGACTTTATGGAGAAAGAACAAAACAAAATACAAAATCAATCCAAAAAGCAAGACAGATCACTTCAGAAGCTTCAAGACATAATTGGGAGGGCTGGGGATATAGCCTAGTGGCAAGAGTGCCTGCCTCGGATACACGAGGCCCTAGGTTCCATTCCCCAGCACCACATATACAGAAAACGGCCAGAAGCGGCGCTGTGGCTCAAGTGGCAGAGTGCTAGCCTTGAGCGGGAAGAAGCCAGGGACAGTGCTCAGGCCCTGAGTCCAAGGCCCAGGACTGGCCAAAAAAAAAAAATAATAATTGGGAAGCCCAATATAAGCCTAATAGGTATTGAAGAAAACCTAGAGAAAGAAGTTAATGGAATAGGAAACTTATTTAACAGAATATTAGCTGAGAACTTCCCAAACATCCAGAAGGATAGGTACATCCAGATACAAGAAGCACTGAGGATCCAAGACAGACCAGACCAGAACAGGACTTCCCATCAACACATTGTAATCAAAACAGGATCAATAGAGGCCAAAGAAAGAATTCTTAAAGCAGCTAGGGAAAAGAGATCACATATAAAGGAAAACCAATCATAATTACCCCCCAGATTTCTCAGCGGAGACCATGAAAGCAAGGAGAGCCTGGAATGACATTTGCCACATCCTAAAGAAAAATAAATTTTTAACCAAGAATTTTGTATCCAGCTAAACTCTCATTCAAAACCAAAGGTCAAATAAAAGTCTTCCATAGCAAGGAAAAATTGAACCAATATATCTCCACCAAAACAGAATTACAGAATATCCTCAAAGATGTCCTCTATATTGGAAACCACCAAGACCACAGTCCAGACAGGGAAAGTATCCCTGAATAAAACTCCAGATTAGTAGAGCAAAAAGGGAAGACACAGCTCCTACAAATATATACAATGAAAGGAACAAGCAATCACCTCTCAGTACTAACTCTCAATATTAATGGACTTACCTCTCCAACTAAATGACATAGATTGACAAGTTGCATCAAAAAACAAGATCAATCTTTCTGCTGCCTCCAAGAGACTCACCTTGCCAGCAAAGCAAACATATTCTAAAAGTGAAAGGCTGGTATAAAATCTATCAAGCAAATGGTCCCCGCAAGCAGGCCAGGGTTGCAATCATAGTATCAGATAAAATATACTTCAAACTAAAAACAGTAAAAAAAGACAAAGAAGGTTACTACATACTAATAATGGGATTTCTCCTAAAGCAGGACATAACCATCCTAAACAGCTACATACCAAATACAGGAGCTCCCAACTTCATCAAACAAACACTACTGACTCTAAAAACTCTAATAGACAAACACATTGATTGTCAGAGACTTTAACACACCACTCTCACCTCTGCACAGATCAACATGCCAAAAACTGAGCAAAGACACCTCAGAACTAAACAACTCCATAGACCATCAAGACTTAACAGACATCTACAGAACGTTCCATCCAACAACACCAGAATATACATTCTTCTCAGCAACACGTGGAACATTCTCCAAAATAGATCATATGTTAGGGCACAAAGCAAAACTGTACAAATTCAGAAACAATGAAATCATTCCTTGCATTCTCTCAAACAACAACAGAATAAAACTAGAGCTCAACGCCAAAGGCCACCAAAGAATACCCCACAACTCATGGAGACTCAACAATACATTGCTGAACCACCAATGGATCCTCAAGAAAATCAGAACAAAATTTCAAATGCTTATGGAACTAAACCAAGAATAACACACAAATTATCAGCTCCTCTGGGACACAGAAAAGTCAGTACTCAGAGGAAAATTTATACCCCTGAGTGCCTACAAATTGGAGAAATCTCAATTCAACAACTTAACAAAGCAACTCAAACTCCTTGAAAGAGAGCAACAAACCACACCGCAAGCCAATAGATGGAAGCAATCATTAAAATCAAAGCAGAACTAAATGACTTGGCATCCAAAAAATCTATACAAGGAATCAACAAAACAAAGAGTTGGTTCTTCAAAAAAATTAACAATATAGACAGACCCCTAGCAAACCTGACAAAAAACAAAGACAGCACACCCAAATAAACAAGATCAGAGATGAAACAGGTAACATCACCAGAGAAACAACAAAGATCCAGAATATAATAAGGGACTATTTTGCAACTCTATGCCAACAAATTTGAGAAGCTGGAAGAGATGGACAAATTCCTAACAAAAATTAATATGCCCAAACTTAACCAAGAACACTTAAATCTACTGAACAGACCCATATCCAGCAATGAAATTGAAACTGAAATAAGAGATCTCCCTTCCAAGAAAATCCCAGGTCCAGATGGATTCACAGCAGAATTCTACAAGGCTTTCAAAACAGATCTCACACCAACACTCCTCAAACTCTTCAATGAAATAGAGAGTAAAAGCTCACTACCAAACTCATTCTACTATGCTAGTATAACATTAATCCCAAAACCAGACAGGACACATCAAGGAAAAAGGACTACAGACCCATCTCCTTGATGAACATCGATGCAAAACTCCTCAACAAAATTCTGGCCAATCGACTTCAACAAGTCATCAAAAATCATACACTATGATCAAACTGGATTCATTCCAGGGATGCAAAGTTGGTTCAATATACACAAGTCAACTAATGTAATCCACCACATCAACTGAAGAAAGGTAAAGAATCACATGGTGATATCCTTAGATGCAGAAAAGGCATTCAATAAAATCCAGCACCCATTCACAATAAAAGCCTTGAAAAAACTGGGAATCCAGGGAACATTCCTGAATATAATTAAGGCTGTCTATGACAAAAGCACAGCGAGCATAATACTAAAGAGTGAAAAGCTAAAGCCATTTTTTTAAAATCAAGAGCAAGGCAAGGCTGCTCTCTCCTCCCCTCTTCAGCATAGTACTACATTTTCTAGCCAGAGCAATTAGGCAAGAAGAAAAGATAAAGGGGATACAAATAGGAAAAGATGAAGTTAAATGTTCTCTCTTGGAAGATGACAGGATCCTATACCTAAAGAACCCCATAGGACTCTACTGCCAAGCTACTAGAGCTGACACAAAACCTTGGCAAAGTAGCAGGATATAAAATAAATCCTCAATAATCAATGGCTTTTATATATGCCAACAAATACTAAGTAGAAAGAATAGTGCAGGAGGAATATCAATACCAAACTTTGTTGTACTACAAAGCTATAGTAATAAAAACTGCTTGTTACTGCCACAAGAACAGGCCTGAGGACCAATGGAACAGAACTGAAGACCCAGAAATGAGCCCTCAGACCTATGGCTATCTAATCTTTGACAAAGAATCTAAAAATACAGGTTGGAACAAAAACAGCCTCTTCAACAAATGGTGCTAGCAACACTGGGTCAACACCTATAACAAACTAAAACTAGGCCCCTATTTATCCCCCTGCACCAAAATCAAATCCAAATGGATCAAGACTTGGAAATAAAATCAGTCACCCTGAATACTCTACAAGAAGGAATAGGAGAAACTCTTGGACTACTTGGCACTGGAAGAAACTTCCTCAGCAAAGGCCCAGAAATGCAACAAATCAAGGAAAGGCTGGACACATGGGACTGTATCAAACTGCAGATCTTCTGCAGGGCAAAGGATATAGCTTCCAAGATAAATAGAAAGCCCACAGCTTGGGAAAAAGTCTTTATCAGCCATGCAACAGAAAAAGGACTGATATCTAAATTAGACAACGAACTCAAAAAGTTAAATTCCTCCAAAACAATCAAAGAACCAACAGCCCTCTCAACAAATGGGCTAAAGACCTAAAAAGAAACTTCACTGAAGAGGAAATGAGAATGGCCAAGGGACATATGAAAAAGTGCTCTACATCACTGGCCATAAAAGAAATGCAAATCAAAACAACATTAAGATTCCACCTCACCCCAGTAAGAATTTCTATTATCAGGAAATCTAATAATAACAAATGCTGGATAGGATATGGCCAAAGGGAACTCTACTGCATTGTTGGTGGAAATGCAAACTTGTACAACCCCTCTGGAAAGTGGTGTGGAGGTTCCTAAGAAGGCTAAACATAGAGCTCCCCTACAACCCCACTTTTGGGCATCTACCTAAAAGACTACAAGCAAGACCACACTAAAGCCACCGGCACAACAATGTTCATTGCAGCACAACTTGTCATTGCTAAAACATCAAACCAACCAAGATGCCCCTCAGTAGACGAGTGGATCAGGAAAATGTGGTACATATACACAACGGAATTCTATGCCTCCATCAGAAGGAATGACACTGCCCCATTTGTAAGGAATTTGAAGGACTTGGAAAAAATAATACTAAGTGAAGTGATCCAGACCCAAAGAAACATAAACCCTATGGTGTCCCTCATAGGGAATATCTACTACAGGAATAGGCTAGTCATGGTAGAAGATCAAAATACCCCAATAGCTACACCCATATGATCACATAAGAAGATGCCAAGTGAAATGAACTCCACAGAAACAAGAGTTATACCACTGTTGCAATTATTTTCAACATGCAATGTGAATTTGTGCTCTTTTTTTTCTCTTTTTCCTTGTCTGTTCGTTTGACTGATTGGTTTGTTTATTTTTGTTTCTCTTGTACTCCCTTTCTGTGGCTGTACCCTTGCTACCACTGTATCACATCTGAGTACCCTTGATACTGTTTATACGGGTATTAGAACTGGGGAAGGGTGAGGGAATACCAAAATTGAGAGACAAAGAACAAAAAGATAAACCATTCAAAAAGCAACACTTACAAAACCATTCGGTGTAAACCAACTGCACAACTCTTGGGGGAAGAGGGAGCCGGGGAGGGGGAAATGAGGGAGGAGGTAACAAGTAGAACAAGAAATGTACTCACTGCTTTTCATATGAATCTGTAACCCCTCTCTATCACACTTTGACAATAAAGAAAAAAGAAAAGAAAAGCTCCAAGACAATATCAGGGAGAAAACCCATAGCAAGTAATTAATGAGAAGCTGGTGTAGAAATTTAGCAGTTTTGTGACTCTTTAAGTGTCATTAGACCTGTAACAACTCTTTGTATAGTCTAGGTAAGCCCTAACAGTTGTATGCAATTTTATGTTGAACCTAAATCATCTTGTTACAAAGACAAAAGTGTTTGTTTATGTTTTTAGTTACTTTTTTTAAGACAAAGTCTTACTCTGCAAGCCAGGCTAGGGTGGATCCTGCATTTCTCTCTGCCTCAGCCTCTAAAGTACTGGATTCATATGTGTGCCACCATGCTCAGGCATGCACAACATTTTGACCCCATACTCCCACTTTGCCGAGAGGTGAATTGTGACTAAGATTTAACACAGAGTTTTAAGTTTTCTGTGTACCTACTTCATAAGCAAATGAACATTTTAGGCAATGGAGAAAAAAGAAGGAAGTGTAAGATCATATAACCCTTTGAACATCTGGCAGAGATTTTAAGAAAATGAGTACTAGGAAGCAGTGGGGTTAAGAGGTGGTGGTGGACAAATGCAGAGGGGAATGGTGGGTAAATACAAGCATAATATCCACAGAACATGCATTTAAATGGAAATATAAAACTTGAGGATTGGGGTTGGGATGAGACATATGGAGAGGAGAATAATGGAAGGTGTGACATTAATCAAGATGTATTGTACACAGGAATGGACATGTTAATTTCAAACTCATTTCAAAAAGTGGTTAAAGAAAAATAATTTTACAAAACACTATGAACAAAAATATAGACTAGAAGAAGAGACTCATATATAGTAAGAAGAGAAGTAAGATAGGTTGGTGGCTGTAGGACCAGATATTTCTCCATAGCTGTTAGTGTTATTTGAATCTACAAAGCAGGACTTTATTTTGTATACATGACTATAACATGTCTTTAAATTTAAATAAAACAACTCTTACAAGGCACTGGTGTCTTACACCTGTAACCAAAACTACTCAAAAATCTGAGCTCTGAAGCCAGCCCAGGCAGGAAAGTCTAGGGGACTCTAATCTCCAATTAACCACCAAAATGCTGATAGTGGAGGCATGGCTCAAGTGGTAGAGCACCAGCAAAGCTAAAACCCAAAGCCCAGTCTCTCAGATCAAACCCCATTACCAGCTCAAAATAAAGCAAAACCAAAATAAAAAGTCTTATTTAGACAATGAAATTCTTGAATCATTAAATATATTTTCAGTTTATTTTTTAAAAAAAGACACATTCAGTGTCTCCTATCGGAAATTACTTTGGGCAGTGAAACAATTAGCCTCTCTCTGCAGGTATGATCAGCTACCATGCTGTGCTTCTAGTCTGTGCTTTGAGTCTGAGGCTGATACTGGTACAAAGAGCTGCCATCTCAACAACTAACAAATAAAGTCCTGTGTGAAAATGCACTGACTACTTAGTCTAAAGAACTCTCCAGAGCCTCTGGCACTCACAGATTCATCTTGTGACTTTTCATTTGTCACCTGAAGAGAACAATATCTGGAGACACTGGAGCATTTATAACTCAAAGTTACATACGGTTTGACCTTGGAACCCAGCTTCCTTATTATGCCATCTTTCCATACCAATTCTGCTAACTTTGGAGAATCTTTTATAAGGGAAATGGCAGAAAGAGAGATTATCTGTATCCTTGGTTAGCTTGAGCAAGATATAAGGAAAAACAATGTCATAAGAAAGACAATTACCATGACTAAAGGGTAACACATTTCTTGTCTTCACATCTTTGTGACTGCCTCTCCGTAGGTTCTTGGCCTCTCTAAGGTATGTTTTCTTCTGAGCTTCTTGAGAGCCAGTCTGCATTCTCTATGCCTGTCCCTCATCAACTTCTTGTCTCAGCTGAGGAGAATGCACAGGTGCCTCTGCCTTTTGCTGAGGAACTTTCTCTAGTAAAGAGCAGTAGGGTTGACTTGTCTCAAGGGTAAGGCCATCCATCTATCTGCCTGGTTTTAGGCTCCTTGAAGATATGAATTAAAGACTGGCATTTCATCAGACTCAAGAAAACATGTGCTCTCAAAGAAAGATCACGACCTGGAACTAGTCCTGCTGTTCACTGTCTGGATGTTCTCTGGGATGCTATTTGCACATCCATGTCTTTATTTGGATATTGATGCCTACAGCATTATAAAGGTTAAATAAGGTTATATGCACAAGGGACTTAGTAATGTGTTTGATCTATATGTATGACAATATTTTTGCTTTCATCTTTAAAAAACACAAATTTGTGGAAATTATTCATTCCCCTGGCCACTTTTGCAAGCAAAGAAGTAGTTTAAGGACTTCAAATCTGATCAGAACAGAAATACGATCCTGAGATTTATTTCCTATGCTTGTCCTTGCTTATCAGGAAAGTTTCTAGCTGACATTAGGCTCATCTCAGGCTAAAGAAAAAGAAGGGAAGAGAAGATTGAGCGCATCAATCTGAGATATCAATCAGGGATCCTGGTGAGAAACAAGAGAAAGCTTGTAGCTCAAGTCCAAACACAACATTCAATCGTTCCTTTAGCAACTACCTATTCATCACTTCTTACAGGCTAACCACTGGACTTGGCACTGGGGTACTAGTCATTACATTAGTCAGTTGGTGAAATATTAATTGCTGATTGCTTTTAATTTCACCCCTCCCTGTATCTATACTCTTTGCAATGGAAACTTGAAGCTCTACTCTTCAGATTAAAGGCTATTTTCTCATTTCTGAATTTTACCTGGTCTTTGAATTGGCTGAGACTGACAGAGCACAGCAGATAACAGTGTACTAGTGAGTTCCAAACCCAGGCCTCAAGAGGATTGGCCCTCAGCCAATTGTGAATGAGAGAGCATGTGGAGAGATACTAGAGGCCTGAGCCCATAGCCAGGGAGCTTCCAAACCTAGCTGCTCAGCTAACCATGGGTGCACAAGGAGCCCAGCAGAGATCAGAATTAACCAGTGGCTTTCAGATCATCAGCTTTTGTTCATTTTGATGCACTTTACTAAGCTACAAGAGAAAAGTGACCCATAGTTCTTAACCTCAAGAAGCTTAGTAGCCTGTGGCATAGTGTTTGTAAGTTCAGGTGGCATGTTTGTAAGTTCAGATATTTGAGACCAACCTGGGAAAAGTTAGTATGACTACTGTATCTTGAAACAAAAAATACAGTAAGCCCATCTTATGTATAGACTATGTGACCAAACATGATCAAATAATAAATAAATAAATAAAATTTTCAAAACAAAATTTTACATTCCTGCATGGACATTGTATAGCTCAGATGCTCAGATGCTGTAGAGTAGCTTTCAGCCAGTTGCATGTTATTCTTATTTGTGTTTAAATCATTGTGTGCTCTTCTGTCTCCCTGGTCCAATTTTGTGAAAATCTGCCTTCCAAATGGTACTGCAGCAGCAAAGCAAAGGTTATGGAGATCCTCCTAACCCAAAAAGGTCATGTAATGACCTTTTAAATGATAAGTAGTACTAAACTCTATGCATCCTGAGAATTCACGAATTTTCTCTCAACCATGTCTTAAACCACTAACATCTATCTACTAGTAGATATATCAAGGTTCCATTAAGCAAACACCAATGGGCAGGAAGAGTGGTTACCTATTTGTCATGGGCTTAATTTTCAGTAATGCAGCGTGGTGGAGGGGAGAAAGGAAAGAAGCGAAGAAGGAAGGGAGGAGGGAGAGAGGGAGGGAGGGAGGGAGGGAGGGAGGGAGAGAGGGAGGGAAAGAGGGAGGGAGGGAAGGAGAGAAAGAGGGAAAAGAGAATCTTGTGGATATAGAAGTTAAAATTAAAATTTCAAAAAAAAGACAACTCTTATAGCATCTGACAGTAGACAGCCACAGTACCCCCTTGATTTAATTTTAAATGGTCAGGTTGGTAGATGTGCATCAAAGAAGAATACGCAAGCTGAGTAAAGAACAGAGGGCAGAAGAATGTTGGGAGATAAGTAAACTTTAGAGCATGCTGCATTATTAAAAGGCTTGATTTTGTATTTTGTAACACTCTTGAAACCAGGTGATGCTCAGGGGTTCCCAAACTGTAGCCCAAGTCTCATGACCTCAGAAGTTTCATGAACTAAGGGCTGCTATTTACTAATATGAGCCAAGCTACACAGTCTGGATACTTCTCTTGTCCAGCTGTCAATTCCATTATGCTATGAATGTTCCATACTGCAGAAGACTCATCTTTGAAAGAAGTCAAGTACTTTTCATTGTTGTAAACTAATTTGTGAGATGGCATATTTTGATCCTCTCAATAGGTCAGAATAATATAATATAAATAAATAAAATCATCCTCCCTGGCCTGATTCCAAATAAGGTTCACAGCTACTGTGGTTCCTCTCTAACTCATAGATATGGGTCTGGTAAACTTCCAAGGAGTAGAGTGCTAAGTCTCTTGTAATACTGCAGCCTTACAGTGGTAGACAAAGTTCAGATAACAAGCAAGTGATGACTGAGGCTGAACAGATTTGCTTTATAAGGACTTTTATTTTAATAGTATTTATTGAATTAGACAATATGCCAATTTCAAGGCTCAAATTTATCTTTCACCTGAATATGTGCTCTATAGTATGTTCAACTATTATTATTACTGTTCCAATTGCCCCCCTACACATCCACACACATATTCACACACATACACAAAATATATATCTTCACTTTAACATTATTATAAATCTTGTGTTGTGCTTTTACAACTTGTCCTTATAATAAACTCTTGAGGTTGGTGCATGTTTACTATCTCTACTATTTTCAGATAAAAGAATTGAGGTATGGAAAAATTGGGGGGCCAAGTGCCTGTAGTCATGGTTCCTATTCTAGTTACTTATATTCTGAGATCAGGAGGATCTTGCTTGCCAGCAAGCCCAAGCATAAAAGTTTAAGAGACCTTATCTTAATAGAATAATCGAAGTGCAGTGGTGAGTATCTGTCACCCTAGCTATGGAGGGAAGCTTAAATAAGAGGAAGACGGTCCAAGCTGGCTTAGGGAATGAAAAAGCAAGACTCTATCTCAGAAGGAAAGTGAAAAGAACTGGAGATATGGCTGGGGAGGTAGAATACCTGCTTTGCATACAGATGGCTCTTGCATTCAGTGCCACCCCAAAAAAGAAAAGAAAAATGGGGGGAACTTTATTAGAATTACACAGCTAATGAGTGTGAAGTCACATATGATATGAAGATGCCTGGGTCTGACCACTGCATTGCTTCATTCTGTGTAAGATGGAGATGGGATGTGTTTTCTATTGTCATCACATGGTTTTGAATATTATTTGAATGTCATGTATTAAATGAGTTTGACAAGACACTGAAGAGTTCATCAAGGGAAGTTTAGCATTATTAAAAGAGAAAAGACTATGCCAAGGATAAAAAAAGAGGAAGCTACTAAGTGTTCATTCACGTAGCCATTCATTGAACGTGTATTTTTTGAGCATTTCTGATGTGCCCAGCACTCTTCTAGACACTGAGAATACAGCGACACTCAAGAAGGATATTTTTCTGGCTCTAAAGACCTAGCATTGTAAGTAGAAAAAATAGGCTATAAGAAACCAACCAAGCTATTTACCAACTGTGAAAAATTCTTTCTATGAAATAGGTGGGGTGAGGTGATACAGGTCTTCAGACAGAGCCTGACTTTAATAGTCAGAAGTAATCTCTTATGGAAAGGGACATTGCTTTCATTATGATAATGAAGAAGGTGGTTGTTTACCAAAGTGATCACCATTTTCTCCTTGAAGTCCTCTTCTGCAGATATTTAATGCATATGACTGAGCTTGGGAGATTAGTATGTGCTCATGAAATCATTACCAAAGACTATGTCATAAATGTATCCACTGCCTCCAAAAGTTTCCTCCCACTCTTTTTACATTTCTATCTATTGTTTCCTTTTTAATTTTTGTGTATAAATATGTATAGTAAGCCCCAAACAGATAATTTTATATAATCATATACATATATGTAAGCTTCAGACAATATACATAATCATATATGTATATACATGATTTCCATGAAGTTAATTAATACAATAATTACCCACAATAGCAATTGTTTATGTTGTTGTTTTTGTGAACAGACTCAAAATCTAATCTTAGAAATTTCAAGTATACAAGACATTATTATTAGCCATAGTCATTATACTGTGCTTTTTAGATTTACACATCTTGGAAATGAAAATTTGTACCAACACCTTTCTACTCCTCTCCACACCCTCTGGAAACCACATTCTACTGTCCAATTCTATAACTTAAATTTTTTAAACTTTTTAAACAGACAAATGTGCTTAAACAACACTTGTCATTCTGAGTCTGGCACATTTCATAATATTCTCCAGGTTTACCCATGTTGTCCCAAATAGTAGGAACTTCTTCTGCAGTTCTGGCTAAGTAATGTCTTATATTTTCTTTCTCTATGCCATCTATCAACACACACTTCAGTTTTTCCCATCTCTTCTTAGTTGTTGTGATTATGCTACAATAAATTTTTTGAGTCTAAGGCACTGGCTTAAGGCTCCAGTGTTTCTTCTGTTGTTGTTGTTATTGCTGTTGTTGTTGTTGTTACTATTTTTGCTGTCAATGATATAGTAAATGGACTCAGTCTCAGAAAAGGACTTCCAAAGTTGCTTTTGTAGCAATTTCATATGACTGGTAGAGTCTTCTCAGCTCAGGGTACAATAAGATATCTATCTATAGACCTTTAAAAAAATCCACATTTATCAACTTGCTTTGTGAACTATCACGTGCTATAGAATGTTTTCTGCACAGTTGAGAACACTAGTCTGTGGCTATTGTCTGCTTTCAAATTATAACAACGTCATGTAAATATGAATGTCCTGAATTTGTGGTATCATTACCTTCCCAATGCCTCAAATTAATTACAAGAGTGAGTCATAAGCAGAGAAGAGAACGTTGGGCAGGAAAAGTTAACTAAAGTGGAATATCTATAAAATAGTATGGTAGGGCTGGGATATATAGCTAAGTGGTAAAGTGCCTAGCAAGTACAATGTCCTGGGTTCAACCCCCAGGACCCCCGACCAAAAAAAAAAAAAAAAAAAAAAAAACAGTTAAAATGGTAAGGACAAAGTCTTATGTGACTATCCAGGCCATTGCTTAGCAATCAGTATCACTCCCACTGGGTCAGGATGACTAGCTGTTGCCTTTGAGAAAGTGCCTAAGAACTAACTCCCCACAACATTGGCTTAGCATTTTCATCTTCTTTTCTGTTAAATCATTTTTTTTTATTTCTGATTATGCTAAAACTCCTACATTTACACTGTTCTGGGCATTCATTTTTTTTTAATTTTTAATGATCACTTATTTTGATAATATGCTAATTGTAGTAAATTTGACATAATGCACAAAAGCCTCCAAATTTTCCACATTCTCTGACCACTGTATGCAAGTGAAAATTAAATCTCTAACTTTCCTTTCTACAAGAAACTTCAGTATTACATATGAATGCAATTTTCTTTGCAAAATGTTATCATGTACATATTTTTCTGAATCCTGTTTACTTTTTTCTGTGATACATAATGAGCCCCAACATTTCTACATCATTTAATATTCTCCTAGAGCCTGAGTTTTTTAGGATTCCATATTGTGACTGCAAAGTTATTTACCAATTTCCTTCTGCTGGACATTCAAGTTGTTCAAATTTTCATTTATAATGGCTAATGCTTGGATGAAGACTTTGATCGACACTTAGGCACATCTTTAATATTTTCTTATAAGGAATTTCTGGAAATGAACTGTTGTGAGGAGGAAGAATAGGTAACACTTTTAAGGTTTTATTCCCAAAATGTTTACGGGAAGAGTAAAACTATATTACATAAGAATGTTTGTATACTCGTTCTCTTGTAAACATTTGAATTTGAATGTTTATTATTTTTCAATATTCTTTTTGTCAGGATATAAGTGAAACTTTATTGCTTAAATTTTTTTAATTTTGGTAACTAGTGTGGTGGATTTCTTTCATATAATATCCATTTGCATTTTTGTATAATACTAGTTTTGTCTCACTGATAATTAATTAATGACCTATATGAGCTCTTTAAATGTATTAATTTGGGGAAGGTGATACAGATCTCACTATGGAGCCTAAGCTGGTCTTGAACTTGTAATCCTTCTGCTCCAGCTTCCTGAATGCTGGGATTACAGATGTGTACACTGCACATAGCTATATGAGCTTTTGTATGTAGGATTTCTAGCCACTGTTTGTCATATACCTTACCAAAAAAATAGCTACCTTTCCATCTGTCAAGATCAAGGTTGAGGAACCTTTCCTGTCAAAGGCCACTTGGATAGCTACATCATTCACAGTTCATACAAAATTATCAAATTAAAACTTAGTTAAAGCCCATGCCTATAATCCTAACTACTCTGAGATCTGTGATCTGAGGATGGTAGTTCAAAGCCAGCATGGGCAGAAAACTCTGTGAGCCTCTAATTAGCCAACAAAAAGGCTAGATGTGGAACTGTGGCTCAAGTGGTAGAATGCTAACCTTGAGCAAAAAAGAAAGCTTAGAAACAACACCCAGGCCCTGACTTCAAGCCCCAGGACCAGAACATACACACACAAAACTTGATCTGCCATTTTATATAAACATTAAATGACTTTACTTCTAATGTCATTTCTGAAGCTGATTGCTTTTAGTGAGGTGTGTAATGCTAGCTGATATTGATAACATTGCTACTCAGAGCTGCTTTTTCAGTCTGGAGAACAGTTGAATTTGAGGATAAGTTTTGAAAAGAACTTCTGGCAGAAGTAAGTTATTCTAAACACAGACGTGTATTTCAATGCTCATCTTGTCAATGTGGAAAACTGGTCTTTGTTTCTGTAACATTATGGAACTCAAGCAGTGGGTGGTGTTTGTACCTAGGGATCAGCTCATCATCACTTTGCACCTGCATGATTTCCTGTTGTCTGCTATCAGGCACATCAGCTGGTCTACATTGAATGGGGCAGCAAAGATGTTCAATACCATTCCTTTACTTTTGTGTCCTTCAGTCTTTCATTGGATGCCTCGATTCATTTTTCACATTCACCAGCATAGGCAAGAGTCTTAAAAGGTTTTTGTCCTTCCAGAGTAGGAAAATGCACCACTTTAATTCCTTGTGAGTTGATCTTTCCACAGCCTTGATTTAGCATCAAATGATTTCATGAAATGAGAGCTGGGAGCTGAGAAAATGGTTCGGCACTGCAGCTTGGTTACAAGAATGAATAGCTCTCCAATTAAATTAACTGTTGGTGGAAGGGCTAAATTACCAAGTGTTGCTAATAATCGTCGTAACAATTCTGACCTGAGAGGTACTCGGCAATAATGACTATATGACGCAGACCTATGCAATCACTGAGTTACTCTGTATGTAGTCCCTTCATCCCCATGAACTGCTGATTTCCTCCTGAAGCTCATAAAACCTCGTGAACATGTGCCTAAGACTCTGCAACCAGATTTAACAGTGATAGAAGTGAACACTGTATTCAGGCAAGATCATTCGGTCACTCCACAACTGGTGTCTATTAAATCTCTACTTTTGACTAAATTTATGTGTGACATGACTGCTGATATCATATTGTTGAGCCACAAGGACCGTGTACAGGCATATATATATATATAAATCACTTGTATTCAGACTAAGACTATTCAATTCATTCTTGAAAAATGCCAGTAACCCTTTCTGGAAGACACACATGGCTGCCAAGTCTGTCTGTAGTAGGGCCACTTCACTTTCTAAATGTTAGATCAAGTTTTTCCATTGACAGAACAAGTCTCTCAAATTCTCACCTCTTGTAGCACATTACATGGTTTCTTGTGTGTCAAACTCTGAAGTTATCTCACAAATGAAAACGGCCAGTATTTGTTGCGTCCATTGTCTCATCACAAGCCACAGAGGGAAAAAAATGGAAAATATCTTCCAGGATCTTTCAAAGTTTTCTTTTTTCTTTTTCAGTATCTTGTGTTAAGTCAGCAATCTGATCTGAGACTATTCTCTGAGATAAACCAACACTGGGATAATTTTACATTCCCTGGTGCTAACAACTCCCAAGCAACCACCATGTAATCTTTCAAAACCGCTCTCTATACACAGGCTTCAGCTTCTTTGTTCTGAGCTCTCTCACTGTATAACTTGGCTGAATGACAGGCTATCTTTGTCACAATGAAGCCTAGTGAAAGTGACTTGTAGCTCCAAACTCTACTAAAGTGCATTGATTTTATCCAGATACATTTGGCCTCCTAGTGCATTTAGTTTACCACATTTTGAGCTGTAATGCCATTCCAGATTACATATATGTGCATCTCACCCACCAACACAGACACATACACACATATGGACTGTCACCAGGACTTGAATTTAGGGCCTCATTCTCTTGGTTAACTTTCTTGATCATGGCTGGAACATGGTCATTTGAGCCATGCCTCCAGTCTAGCACTTTTGCTGGTTAATTGGCAATAGCATCTCACAGACTTTTCTGCCTAGGCTAGCTTCAAATCATGGTCTCAGCCTCCTGTGTAACTAGGATTATAAATGTGAGTCACTAGCACCTACACTCTGATTGCTTGTTTTCATTACTGCTAAGTCATCACCATAAACTAAGCACATAGGTTCACCTCTGACTTTGACAAAAAGTAAATCATTTATCCATTTCTCTTGGAAAAATCAACACTCTGCCTCAACTTCCCTTTATAGTCACCCTTTGAAGGATGTTACAGCACTTAAGTTTTAATAACTGTCCATCCTGTATGTCACTAGGGATGGGATTGTTTTCCTTTGAGTGCTGTTCTATTCCTGCATCTTGTATTTGGAACATAAAGCTTAACATTTGTGTCACTGACTTTTAGAGGCTTTTCTGTGTAATTTTCTTAGTCTTCATCAGAGATTCAGTTTGGGGGATGATTGATGGTCATGGATATGTGTATAAAGGTTAGGTTGGAGTGATAACTATTCCCAGGTACCAGCTTTGTCAACCACTAGAGGCTAGGTCTAATGACATCTGGAAACATCTGGAAAAATTATCCCATCCCATTCTTTCTCATCGTCAACCGATGATCATAGATTCCTCACAGTGTGTTACACTTTTGCAACACATATGCTCCCAGCCCTCTTGCCCTGGTGGTCCTTCAAGGCAGTCTACAAAGAACATATATATCCATCCTCTCATGTACTCCTATCTGTCTTGTCTGTCCAGTAACAGATTTTCCTAGATTGACTATCAAAAATTATATTATTATAATGATATATTAGATGCAAACTTATTTTGCTATTTAAAAATAGTTCCATTTATTGAACTTGAGTTCTTTCTGGGATTACATTGTCAGGGCCAGACCAAATTATTTGGAATGCTTTTTTGAAAATTTTTATTGTCAAACTGATATACAGAGCAGTTACAGTTTCATACGTTAGGCATTGGATACATTTCTTTTTTTTAATATTTTTTTATTATCAAACTGAATTACAGAGAGGTTACAGAGTCTGAGGCCACACGTTCCACACTTTTGATCTACAAGAAAGAAAGATAGATAGATAGATAGACACATACATACATACAAACATACATAAATATACACATACATAATTGATATTTAATTTCTCCCAACTTCTCATTGCATTTGTAAACATGTGGAGCAGTAAAAAGATCATTTTTCTCCTCAGATTTCCTTTTCTACTTTTAATCTAAGAAAGGCTTTTTCCAATTTGACTGGAAAAAAATCACTTATATTTTATGTTATTCTGTCAGGTAGGTCTTTCACAACTTACTCCTTCAATTCATAAAGTATTTTTATAGTTGCCTCATTTTCCTACATGAGTACACTATATTTGATTCTACTCTACCCTAATATTATTTCTATATACCTTAGAATGCTATCTGTCAATCTATAACTCTGGGCTGGAAGCCCTCCGTTATTTTTTTTATATTCTTGGATTGTCATGGTTTTTTTTTCTTATTTATCAAACCAACTTGCTTCTTAAAGTTTCCGCATAGTTGCAATCTTGAAAATGTAATCCCACAGCCCTTCTCCTACATCTTTTCCTGCTTACTGAGTTTCTGGTGCGGCAGCTTTATTGATGCCTCTGGATTTGTTTTGTGGAATTACACAGTTGGTGGTGGTTCCAGTGTTCTTCAGGGCCATCCACTCCCTGGAGCCATCCAATCCATCACCTTGACAGGTATGTGCACAGGTCTGAAAGTGTCCAATGCTCCTAGCTCTTTCTCAAGAGTTATGTTCATAAGGTTCTTATTACTTCACAGGCAGTTAAAAGTGACTCAATGTTAGCCTAAGCATCTTTAATTCTTATGTAATTACTGCCCAGGGTCACAGAGCAAATTTCAAACTCTCATCTACATAAGCATGCAAGTACACTTAAGAGAGCACAGGAGAATCATTTGGGATGATTTCTAGGTCCATGCAGTTTCGATCTAGAATTCAGCAGAAGTCTAAACATTGCCCTACCCAACCAACACACAAGATTTTCTTTGCCTTAACCCTGTGATTGTATGATCTCACACTCAGGAAAAGGTTACATTACCTTAAAAAGGGGAATGTGAGATGTAATTAACATTAAAACTCAGTTGACTTTGAAAGGGGAGGGTTATCCATATTATTATTTGGACCACTCTAGTTGCATTAACTCATTAAAAATGAAATTTTCAGTGCCTCATGCCTATAATCCTAACTACAGAGGAAGCTAGGATCTGAGAATCCTGGTTCAAAGCCAGCTTAGGCGGACAAATCCTCAAAAACCGTATCACCAATTGACCAGTAAAAAGCTGGAAGTAAGGTATGATTCAAGTGGTAGAGCACCAGCTATAGGTGAGGATACAGGCCCAGAGTTTAAGGCCTAGGTTACACACACACACACACACACACACACACACACACACACACACACACACAGCACAGGGAAGTGGGGGTGGGGAGGGAGAGAGAGAGAGAAAGGAAAGCTCCTGTGGCTAGCAACAAAACAGGATGAGTTAGAGAGCTGAAGAACAATACCAGCTAACAAGGAGAGAGAGACATCAACCTCAGGATTGCAAGGAACAGAATTTGTCCAACCAATTTGAAAGGAAGTGAGTTCATCCCCATAGCCTAGTGATAAGAACCTAGCTTGTCTGATAGCTTAATCTTAAGCAGAGAACTAAACCACACTGTCATTTACTTCTTCTGACCTATGAAAATTGTAATATGATTAAAAGTGTTGTTTCAAGCCACTGGAAAAGCTTGTAAGAGCTGTAGAACCCCCCAATCCTATCTATATCAAGGCTCTTCCTTTCTCAGTAGCACAAATGAGCTCTCAGAGTGGGGAGGATGTGGGGATTGCAACCCACAGTCCATGTCCTTGCCAGAGAGAACCACTCAGCCCTTGCACTGAGGAGGGGTGGAGGGAATCAGGAGTCCAAACCAATGTGGAAATGGCAACCCCTTTACAATTTTTTCTTTCCTTGTAGACAACCCCACAACCTCCACAGGACCCTGCTGCCCAACCAGTGACACTTTTGGAGGCCGGATAAGATTGTACAGTTTGTCACCAATTGATTGGTACTACTGAGCACTAACCACATCAGTAGTTAGCACCAGAGAGAAAGATGATGGGTGTAAAGCAGGGTGGGACTGCCACTCACAGCTGTGTCTACACACCTGTCACTGTAAGTGCTACCCTCTGGAATCCAACACTCTTCCAACATTGAGGCCATGCTGCCCCCAGCTGCTTCTACCCCATGACTGAGCACAGCAGGGTCTCTGAGGCTGGTATATTACTAGAAGAGGAAAATATAGATGAAGGGAGGGCTAAATGGGAGGCTATTCCTCTAGTATAAAGGGTTTATTGATTATAGAACAAACTCCTTTAGAGGATCATACAGCAATGTCAAGTCCATTGAATTTTAACCCCATATTCTGACACTTGGATTTGAGTATGACCCAGTGGCTTTGCTGACCTCCTTACAACTGTTTTGCAACGTAAGATTCTCACTCCTTCCATCAGTTAGTCCTTGTTATCTAATGCTGTATGAAAGTTCTCCTATCTTCTCTCAGTTTTCTGACTTCAGAAATGTTATGACTTCTCTTCCAGTCACGTCACCCAATATGTCTTATCACATTTAGGCCTTACATAAGTATCCATCAGTTGGGAGATAGCCACAAACATTCAAGACACTAGTGAAGCAATTACATGAGAATGAAGCTGCTTTGATTTATCAAGAACCCTGGTGGATAATCACAAAGATACAAAACAGTTGTTAGGATTGGGCGGATGGGTCCAGCTATGATCTTTAACCCTTACAGTATTCTGATAAAGAACCTCTGGTATGGTAGTAGATGGATCTCTGTTAGTTCCCTTGTCCTAGACCTTATAAATAACAGGCAGGCCTATGCAGGGGTATGATGAATCAGAAACACTCCTTCATGTCCTGTTGTACATTTTCATCATACATACAAAAAGAAAATTTAAAAAACACTCTTTTGGAAACAATGTATAATTGGGCCCTAGACATTTTGTTTGAGGGTTTCCTTCCAAAACCACTATAGCGGGCTGGGGATATGGCCTAGTGGCAATAGAGCTTGCCTCGTATACATGAGGCCCTGGGTTCGATTCCCCAGCACCACATATACAGAAAATGGCCAGAAGTGGCGCTGTGGCTCAAGTGGCAGAGTGCTAGCCTTGAGCAAAAAGAAGCCAGGGACAGTGCTCAGCCCCTGAGTCCGAGCCCCAGGACTGGCCAAAAAAAAAAAAAAAAAAAAAAAAAAAAAAAAAAAACCCACTATAGCCTGGGGTTTAATCTTTGATTGTCATGTGTCAGAGAAGGTCTTGGAAAGCAGGGTAACTTAAGGAGGATAACTAGCATTTGTCAGCCTTTCTTCCTTAAGCAGGAAACCGTTACTTAAAAGGATGAGTGGTAATGTTTTCCAGAGATCATCATTATATAATCTCTGATATTGAAGGTGGTTAGTGGCTAGGATGCTCAGCTTGCTTTAATTCTTGGAGAAAAGTATCTAAATACCATAGATCTTTCCCATGAAGGACCTACCACAGCATCTGTAATACTTGCTCTAAAATAGAGACCAGTTTTCAACCGTGCAAATGGAGGCTCAGAGAAGCTAATTAACAAGAAGTCACACAGCTGATTAGTGACAGAGCAGGAGCTGAAAGCCACTGTCTATTAGATAATGATCCACATGCTCTTGGCTGAAGCAATATTGAGTTAGAGGCATGTGGAACAAATGAGCTGCAGGTCAGAGGAGCTGTGGAAGGGAGTATTATTTAGAGTCTGGTGTCACTTTCCACGCGATTACCTCAGCTCTGTCACTTGGGTAGCCATAAAACCATCACTGATTTACTCTGGGCTCCTGGCTTAGCCTCACAAAAGCATCTTTGTAATTCTCACCGGAGACCATCCTCCGAGATGACAAATAACATCCATCATTAAAAATGACATTCATAATTTTGCAGCCAGAGAAGACAATCTTTTAAAGCTGTCAGTGAAAGAAAGGGATTTCAGAAGATGCTGTTACAATTTCTTTAAAATCTTTGGAAAATTCCAAAGCGTGAAGGTGAGCTGTTTCTTCCAGAATTGCAAGGTGAATTGAGGGCTCAGGACCCCTATGCATGCTCACTGTGCCCGGAAGTGAGGTGTGAGGCTCCATCATTAATTTGCTGAATGACCTCAGTCCAAGGAGTTAATGGGCTTCCTCCAGATCTTGAGCAATGGAGGGTACGCCTAGAGACAGAGCAGTCCCCACATGGACTGCAGGGAAAGGGGGGGAAGCAAAGCCTCAGAGAGGGCAAAGGAGACAGACTGTTGGCACTGGCTCCACACAGGAGCTGGCAGTTATTTAAACAATGAAAGAACCCTGCATTGCAAACTCTCAATTTTGGAGCTATGGTCACCTTAATGAGTAGTATTGTCTCTCTGTCTTCTTCATTAAGTGTTTGCGGATAGCAAAGCTGCTGAATCGTCAGTATGTCAATCTGGGTAGTCCTTTGGAAAATACACTGGGCTGAAAAAAAGAAAAGAAATTAGATGCCCATTTTCTAAAAATGGACAGGGAAGAAGAGAGGAATGAACTTGGATCTCATGTCCTTCATTGCTATTTTGGGGTGTTTTTTTTTTTAACCAGAGACAGGAAAGCTAATTAGTCTAACTAAGGAGCTCAGTGCACCAAGACTAATGAATAGACTTGCTGTGGCCAGGAGGAAAGGAGGAGGCCTGCAGAGTTGCAACTGCAGAAGGGCTGGAGCAGAGAGAAGGCCAGAGGCCTCCTGTCCCAGACAGGTGATGGTGTGTGGAAGGAGATGCCTACCCTTGGAGTTAGCAGTGTGTATGTGTGTATGTGTATGTGTGTGTGTGCATGCACACGGGTGCACGCAGGCATACATGCATGCTAATACTAGGGTTTGAATTCATGGTCTGAGTGTTTTCCCTTAGCTTTTTTTTTTTTTTTTTTTTTGGCCAGTCCTGGGGCTTGGACTCAGGCCCTGAGCACTGTCCCTGGCTTCTTTTTTGCTCAAGGCTAGCACTCTGCCACTTGAGCCACAGCGCCACTTCTGGCCATTTTCTGTATATGTGGTGCTGGGGAATTGAACCCAGGGCCTCATGTACACGAGTCAAGCACCCTTGCCACTAGGCCATATCCCCAGCCAGCTTTTTTTTTTTTAATCAAGGCTGTTCCTCTACCACTTGAGCCACACCTCCACCTCTGGTTTTTTTTGGTTTCTTTGTCTGGGTGGGTGGGTGGGTGGTTAATTGGAGATGAGAGTCTCACATACTTTCCTGCTAGAGCTAGCTTTGAACAGTGATTCTCGTATCTCAGCCTCCTGAATAGCTAGGGTTATACACATGAGCCACAGGAACACAGCTAGTTGTTTATATTTTAGAGAAAACTAACTGCAACAGTGAATGGACAGGAGTCTGAGGAACTGATGACCCACATAGTTAGCTGTGTTCACTCTGAAAGCTTTCCCTGTTTTGTAACATGATTTGATGGGTTTTTCCTCTGGGTCTACAGTAAATTGTGGACTTGCTGCCAACCCCCACAGTCCCTAGGATTTCCGAGCTGGGAGGGGGTGGGGTGGTAGAGCAGGGGTTTGTCAGCATAGCAGGTTCTAGAGTGGAAGTCAGAATCAGGGAGTTGAGTCATTTTCCAGTGCCATTGCTTGCTGACTTGACATTTAGCATAAATGCCTGTGCTTCCAAAATACCTCTTCTGTAATTACCAAGCATGATTCTATTTTCAGTGCAATAGCTGAGAGGGTGTAATTGGAAACTACACAGACAGATTATTTTGTCTTTCTTTAAGGGGCTTTCCTCCTCCCACTCATTCATACCAAGTTCTTGGATGCTTAATTAGAACATGACTTATTCAGAGGGCCTTGTAGTGTAATGGTGATATACCGGCCTCAGAACCATACGTGGTTCTGAGGTAACAGTTTGTGTTGCAAAAGTGGTGAAGTAGGACTGACCATGACACAGATAGTGTTCCCTTTTGCTTGACTTCAATTAGGCTTATCCCTGACTCAGAGGCCCTTTACTTGGTATTTAAGAAAACTTGTTATTGTACATTCTTTTTATGCCTCTTTGAAATGTAAATATTCTTCAACAGGAATGTCTTTCTCAAGGTCCTGGGAGCCATCCCTTTGAAATGTTATCATAAGAGATTCATATAATCTTTGGGATTATAGATGCATAACTTAAAATAGTTCCAGTTAGCAAACACCTATGACCCAATAACATCTACCACATTTCTTCCTAAGGCCCTTAATTCACCCACTCCTTATAAACTCTTCTGCCTTTTATTTAATAGACAAGTAAAATTTTGTTTCCGTGTTACAATAATCTTGGCTTTGTACAATAGTTTTAAAATAAAATATGGCTTGTTTAAATTGAAGTTTACATCCGTTTTATACCAAAGTCTCTCTTGCCTACTCCAATAATTCAAATAGGATCTATCTTGCCACTTTAACATGTCAGGTGCAAATTCTCCTTAACATGGTACACTGGGAATATCACTATTTTTGCATATACAGTTCTATGGGTAACTGTGTTTGGGTGAAAATAGACTTGATCAAAGATTCTCAGAGGGATTTAACTGAATGTGAAAGAAGAGAACGGTTGATGCACATTAATGCAGAGGAATGACATTCAGAGAGATCCCTTTGGGAATTCTGAGAATGAAGTTTAAGAAGAAGAGTCACTGAGTCTAGAGAATAGTCTGAATATCCATGCCAGGGATGGTGGGTATGATCTGGTCAGTCAGTGGCACAAGGCTCGCCCTCTCCAATCTTCCTTCTCATTCATATGCATGTTTCCTGGGGGGTCTCTTCAGATCCTGCCAGGCCTTTACTTTTTCAATGCTTGACCCAGCTCTTCGAGTCAGCTCTTGTTCTCCATTCATCCCCGATCATTTAATATTGTTCATTCCTGATGACTTGTTATTTTAGCTGATGTACTTGTTGTACTCAGTCTCCTATAGCTGAGATCTATTTTCTCTATTCTTTTTACTCTAAGCTAGGCACTTGCTGTCTAAATCACCTAGGTAACTTTGTTTTAATTAGCTGAAGGTAGTCAGAAAAAAAAATACTGCTTAGCATTGGTCAGGAAGAGAAGGGAGTTCAATTACTATTGATCTACAGGTTTTCCTTCTGCCCTTGGGCCTAACCATTGTACAGCACTTATTTCCATAGTCCCTTCTATTGCCAATCTTCTTGTGATACTCCTCTACCTAAGGAAAAGATAAATGGATAGTTTTATAGAATTAAATGACTGTAAGTAGTTTGTAATTGCTTTTGTTGTTGCTGTTGTTATTCTTGCTTATGCAAGTAAACTTAAACTCAGGGATTGGGTGCTGTCCTTTAGGTTTTTTTTATCAAGGCTGCTGCTCTACCAGTTGAGCCATAGCTCCACTTCTGACATTTTTATTTTTGGTGATTAATCAGAGACAAAAGTTTCATGGACATTCCTGCTCAGACTAGCTTCCATGACTCTCAAACCTCAGCCTCTTGGGTAGCTAGGATTACAGGAGCCACCAGCACCCAAAACATAACCAGTAATTTTAGAACACTCTTTTACTTGCTAATCAAATCAGTTTCAATGTAACATTTGAAATAAGTCCACATTTTGGACTGTTTAAAAGGTTATTTTCCCCTTGGCACCACTTTTCTTCCTCAGGAATAGCCTTACTGCTTTTATGATCAAAGTTTGTGACTCTGACTACTTGAGTGGTCACTGATCAGTGTCAACCCATTTTGGGAGAAAAAAAACTTTTTAAAAAGTGACATTTAAACAGGATTGAATCACAAATCACTCTCTCCAGTGAAAGAAGGAAGGAAGGAAGAAAGGAAGAAAGAAAGAAGGAAGGAAGGAAGGAAGGAAGGAAGGAAGGAAGGAAGGAAGGAAGGAAGGAAGGAAGGAAGGAAGGAAGGAAGGAAGGAAAGAAGGAAGGAAAGAGAAAAAGCCACAAGTGAAGTTGTGGCTCAAAAGTGGTAGAGTACCATCCTTAAGTGAAAAAGCTAAGGGAAGGAACCTAGACCCTAAGTTCAAACCCCAATCCCCAATATACAACACAAACACACACACACACACACACACACACACACACACACACACACACACACATAGTTGATGTTATATTGAGATTTGGAAAGTTTTAGACTATGAATTCAATTAACTTTGCAAATGGAACATATTTCCATTCTATTCTTTTTCCTATAATTTCAAAGCAAAAACAAAACAACCAAAAACAAAAATAGGAAAAAAAATCATGTCATATAAACAAGTGCAATATCTTCTTCATTCTTCTCACACACAATGGAAAGGATTACTGTGACTCCTGGGGTTGTAACAGGGTTAAATATGTAACTGAATGATTGGAGAACAAAGAGCAATGAAAGAACAAAAGTGTGAAATTAGACTGTAAAGCAATACAGACTGTGAAGGCAATAGGCAGACTTAAGTGCTGAATAAAATACCGCAACGCAAACCAGAACTCATCAGTTCAGAAAATGCTTCTGCAATTCCAGGAGAACACAAGGATCAAGGGTTGTGATGTGAGACTCCTTTTCTCATTGAAACAATATACAGTTCAAGAAGCATTACTAATATTTATAAAGAGAAATATCTCTTTGCTCTTTAGAAGATGAAATTTTAGAGGCAGAACATAAAATTCTTTTTATGAGTACAGACTTACCTGGTATGGGCTACAACTGATGGACATAGAGCAGAAAGAAAAAGGAAAGCCAGTGGAATCCAGGATGCCCATTTAGCTCAGGAGGTGTCAGAACTAAGAGAACAGAATTGAGAGACCCTCAAGAATCCTAAATATACACATGTGTAGTCTGTAAAGACCCTTCCCTGGAATGTGATCCTCTGAAGATGCTGATACCTTTGCCACATATGAACGACCACCAAGAGTTAGCACAACATCGCTCTACAGTCTGGAAAGTGAAATGCTAACCAGCCCTGCACTTTGTGAAGCGCCATAATTTTCAAAATCACAGCAGTGACCAGTGCCATAGGCAGTACAAGGCTTGCAAAGGAATAGCTCAGTCACCAACTCCCACACACCAGGCCTGGACACTTCCCTTTGCTCTTCTGCAGCAGGAGGAGTGTGATCACTCATTACATCCTTCTGAAACATGTGCTCTTCCTGGAATAGGAACAGAAACAGAAACATTTCCATTCCTTTAAGAAGATGCATTATTGGACTTTTTTTCGGAACCCAATTAAGTCCACTTATAAAGCTGCTTTGATTCTGTCAGTTTTGAAAGGGCGATGAAGCTTTGCTATATACTTTGGGGCTTAATCTTAATCAATACAGTTTTGTACATGTTTTTCTCTTATGCATCAGAAAATAAGACAGAAAATCACTGGAAATATTTCCATGTCTATTTTGTGCTGAAAAATCTATTGCTTTACCTCTATGGGGAGGAAGAATGGAACTTACAGGGAAAACACAATAATTCTAGAATTACTTCCCACCATAAGAAAGCAACTACAACTGTATTTTTCATAAATAATTTTTGAGAAACAAAATTCCTCTCCTTTTGACAGACTAATGTCATAAAAATGTTAATAACAATAGAATTTGTCCTTGTTAACTAGCATGATGCTACTATTAGAGCACTACAGTGCTGGTCTGGGTAGCCCATCTCCATAAATTGGGATTAGTTGAAGCCTGACTTTATGGTTTGAAATGCCGAATACAGTCTTATTTCTTCGGGAAACATTTTGAATTCAACTGTCCTCATTGCTTCCCATATCTGATTCCTAGGTGTTGGGGAAGTGAAACTCAGTAAGATTGTAGTTGGAGTCTAGCCTTGGGAAAAAATTCACAAGACCCCATCTCAAGGAAAAAGTTGGTTATGGTGGTATGCATTTGTCATACAACCTATGTGAGAAGTACAAATAGGAGGACCCCATTCTAGGCTGGCTTGGATAAAACATAAAACTCACTCTCAAACATACCCAGAGTGAAAGGGCTGGTTGAGTGGCTTATTCCATAGAGCTCCTGCCCAGCTAGCATGAAACTCTGAATTTAAGCCATAGGACTGAAAATAAAAAGTTGTCCAGACAACTTTCTGAAAGGGTTCTTACGGAGTCCCCCATTTTCTCCAAGATGACATTTGAATGTGTTTTTCCATATCTTTGTCATTAAAGGCAGACAATAACAAAAACCATTAAAAAAATGTCTCAAAAGCCCAAGTGGCAATTCCTTGCAGCAAGATGTATTGGTTGTGTGACTTTGAACAAGTCACCGAAGTGACTGGGCTAAATTTTTACAAGACAATTCGAAGACCAGAGCCAAATGGGAGAGCATCTGTACTATACCTACTATATCCCCAGGATGACTTTCAAGTCAAGTTAAGTGGGTTTGCAATCACCTCAGTTCACACTGCTGGATATGCCCGTATAGAATATTCCCAGTTGCTTCTGCTCAGAAAAATCCTTCTTTTAATTTTTATTGTTGAGATGAAGTACAGAAGGGTTACAATTACATATGTTAGGTAGTGAATACATTTCTTGTCCAACTTGTTACTCCCTCCCTCATTTTTCTTCTACCTTCCCTTCTCCCTCCACCAAGTTGTACAGTTAGTTTAAAACATATTGTCGTATAAGTATTGCTGTTACATTGGTTTGCCTTTTATCAGAAAAAAATCTCTTGAGAGAGAGAGAATTTTGTCCTTGTCCTTCAAGCATTGCATCCACAACAAACCCAATATTTTTTATCAGCATAAAGCAAATATTAAATCCATCGTGAGGGGAGCTAAGCTACAGAAATCACATTGTCTTAAGTTTACGACAATAAAATTCCTGTTGTGTGTCTCCTACATAGAAATTATTGCCTTTAAAAAAACATTGGATAGCTATGCCCTTATGAACACATAAGATGATGCTAAGTGAAATGAACTCCATGTGATGGAAACAGCTGTTATACCACTGCTGTAGTTACTTTCAACATGCCATGTGAAACTGTAGCTTCTTTTCTTGATGATCCTCTTGTATCCCCTTCCTGTGGTTGTCCCCGCACTATCACTGTAGCTCATCTGAGTACCCTGAGTACCTGAGTACCCTGGATACTGGTATTAGAACTAGGGAAGTGAAAGGGAATATCAAAATCAAGAGACAAAGGATAAAAAGACAAATGACTCCAAAAGCAATACTTGCAAAACCATTTTGTGTAAACCAACTCAACAACTCATGGGGGGAGAGGGAAAGGGGGAGCAGGAGGGGAGAATGAGGGAAGAGGTAACAAATAGTACAAGAAATGTACCCATGGCCTAACGTATGAAACTGTAGCCCCTCTGTACATCACTTTGACAATAAATAAATAATTACTATTATTAAAAAAAATTGGAACCTCACAGTGAATATTTCTTTATGAATATGAACCCTTACCACCTCTCCTCACAGGGCATGCAGTAATTATATTAATAGTAATAACTAATTCTTACTGTACACAGAACTTTTAAGGAAAGAAGCAAGATACTTTTCATAAAAATAGCATTAATGAAAATGAAAATTAATTAAAATTAACCTCAAAAACTATGTGAGAAAGATTCTAGCATTTGGATTACTTAAAGCTCAAGAAAGAAAAACTCTGCAGAGCCTTTTTTACTAGTAGGTAATTCTGTCTCATGAATGGCTTCTGTCTTTAAAATAACTCTATTCAGAGTTATCTCTGTTCAGAGATAATTTCTCTGAAGGCTAAGATGAAATGATACTCAAACACCCTCTCATATAGTAACATCCAGTACCACTGTTTCCATTTTAGAGAGAAGCAAAGAGGATGCAATAAAAGACAAATCTTATGTTCATACGTTTTCTCCTAAACACCCCAATGAATCTGGAGTCCATTTATAGTCAGAGTAGAATAAAAACCTTGGATTTATCTTTAAAGTTGGAAACTCCAATTAGAGCCGCAAGTTCTTTTCCTAGAAATTAAAGAAACCTGGCAACCACAAAATTAAATTTGCCCAGATCCCAAAATAGTACTTTAGAAATGAGTGTAGTTATTCATGGAGGCCCATAAATTAAGTGGAAGCCTTCCCACCACTCCTCTTCCCCATCACACACACACACACACACACACACACGTACACTCTGGTACATGTAGGCTCTAAACTAATCTCTACAGCCATAAGCAAGAAGCTGAAATGTGTGAGCAATACATATTAGGACTGCCAGCATGTAGTCAGAGCAGAGCACCTCCATCATGAAGGTATGATTTTGACATAGTTGAGGACTTCCTCCTACCTTGGGATACCATGAGGAAGAACAGGCCTTGAGAAAATTACATAGGAAGCTGAATTTCACCTGCAGCCTTCTACTCTGTGCTTATTCACTGTGATCTTTGAAGTGCAGAGAGGAACTGTCCACAAGTGGTGGGAAGAACTTATACGGAGAAATGGATGAGCGATCACCTATTCTCTTCTCTCTCTTTTAACAACAACTTCTGATGTTCTTCTCGAGTTTCAAAAGGCCGACTTTCATGGGATAAGAAGTGTCAACCACACATCCTATCAATCGTCACATTCACTCTCTCCCTAAAATGATTTTCTCACCTTGGAGTAATGATAAGTTCTCCTTTGTACCAGCTATGAGTTCTCCTTTGTACCAGCTATGCATCCTTGGATAAATCATTGACACTCTCTCAATGCTTCATTTTTCCCAGTGTGTAATGCAAAGTGCATCAGGCTTGACTGCACAGGAACTGAACTTCTGAACCAGGCTTGCTCCTCATTCTTTCTTGGCATCCGGACAAATCATTTTACGTACTTAAAGTTCTCCTTTCTCATGAGGCATAAGGATTCCTAATTTACAGAACTTTTATTGTTTTCATGAAGATTAATTAAGGAACATACAGACTCATGTAATATATACACATTTATGTCTATACATGTTTATTTAATAAACATTATATACATATAAGTACTTCCAGGCCTCTTTTTGTGTACTGAATTCCACAAGATAAGGGAGATTGATAGAGCATTTCTATTGTTCACAGAATTCCTGATGAGAAGTTACCATGAGCTGGCCCCTATCACTTCTGTCGTATCATTGTTAGAGCTGGTGAAGATGGATGAAGCATCAAATTCCCTGGCTTCCCATTAAGTCAACACTGGCAAGGTTTTATTCCTTCCTCAGCTGTTTTTCTCCTTGTGGGAATCTTGTATGACTGAGGCATTAATATGACATAGATGGTTGTAAAAATGGCCCTCCCAGACCTCATAAAGGAACCCACACTGGGATCCTTGCTCGCTCAGTGCCCAAAGCTTAGGTCAGAACTTCCGTGTTTCACTTGTACCAAGACATAGATTTTCCCAATGAGAAAGAAGTCTTTCTTGAAGGTGTAGTAATTGTTAACTGTAAAGGAACTAGAAGAAAAATTAACTAAAACTTAGGCAGAATTATTTCTTCATCACGACTTGTTAGAAAAACACTAGAGATACTAAGGCTCTGTGGCATTCCTTCTTAGCCCACTTTCTCTCCCTGGCTTTTGCTCCCTTACTCCACAACCCGTCTCAGATAACTACATACTTGAGTTTAGGAAGGGCTGTTATTAAGGAGAAATTTGGCAACTTTGCCAAGGCAAACTGCTTTCTCACTTTAGTCCTGGCTGGCATCTTCCACTTGACACACTACTTGTATAGTTAAAGAAAAAGTAAAAGCCAAGATGTCTGGCTTGTTTTTTGTAATGAGGATCCAAAATACCAAAAGGCAAGAATAAAAGGAGCAGTCCCTTCCTCCCTTATGAAAGCACCATGGGACTATCCTCTGTCCCCTTGGCTACCAGAGACTAGAGTCTTCTATTTTATGAGGAAATGACCTATCTATTTCAGTTGTCCTACCTAGTCCATTTGCTAAAAAGGCTTTTGCCTCTGTGTTAACAAAACTACTTGAGCTTCCAGTCTCCCAGGTCTCTTTCTCCACTTATCCATGAAGGCACAAAGAAATAACCCCCTGAATCACTTAAGAGGACTCTGATCTTATTCCCTGTGTGGGAGTTTAGATTAGGGATAACTGCTAAAGCTTCTTTTGAGTCTGGAAGGAACTATGAAGATGGTTTCTTATCAACTCTCCTGTTAATCCAGAAAAAAGTCAGTTGAAGTTAGGAAAGGGTTATCAAATATAACACTACACTGGTATCATCCAGACTAATCATAGGTCTCAAGTGAGCAGTGACTTCAGTGATACTAGTATACACATCTAGACAAGGGCTGAGCCACATTGACATGAATTATTCCTCAGCTTCTCCACTGATAGTTTTGCTCCGCAGGAATGTGAAAAAAAATGCTGGCTGGTCATGAAAAATGTCTGCAAGCCATCTTTCTTAGTAATATGCAAAACAATATGACATATCTCAATAATAAATACAACTTATTTCAGGTACATATGTCAATCTCAACACCCTGTACCTCATAGCTCACACCTTGCAAAATTATATTCAGCTCTAGCTGAAACTGTATCATCTTGTCATTAACCTGTAAGAAAAATGCTTATTTGATATATGCCTTAAATATTTGACACATGACATGCCAGGGGAGCCTGCTTGCAATCAAACTTCATATCTACATACATGAAATTTATACACGCCTAATATGCAAACACTCTTCAGCGTGGCTCACTTCAGAGCTGAGCAAGGCACCACTGGCCTACATTAATATTTGGCAATCAGTGCAATGGCTCCTATGAGTGGTATTGCTCTTGCCATTTCCTCTTAAATCTCAGTGCTGAGGGAACTGGCAGGCTGCTCAGACCCTGCAGCTCAGGGATTTACCACATGAAATTCCTCCTTAACAGAATCTATTGCTGACCAGGATCTCAGTTGATAAGGAAGAACCCAAGAGACTAATTCAGGAAATAGGCTCAATTTAACCTGAAGAATTTTTATTTTTGCCTTTGGTGTTCAGTAGGAAAGAACTCTTCATTTTAAATGACAGATAGATGGCTTAAAGGAATAGCATGCATTTATTTTTTTTAGTCACAAATGGTCCAGTCCTTATGGATCTAAGTATTTTAATATTTGCTCTACATTTGTATTATGTAAAGAAATGTGAACTCTTCTGCTGCATACCATCAGACTTAATTTCATGATGAAGATTTATTTATTAATGAAAATACATTTAGGGATGGGCACCAAGTTGTGACATTCTTATGCTAGGAATATAAGATTTGGGTGGTGATTTGGGTAGGGATAACTCTGGGCATCTGCCTAATATATCCAAATCTAGCATGTTATTTTATATAAGCCTATTTTTAAATTGGAAATAGGCTTATAAAGATTAATGGATATTCCTAAAATCAGATGCACTACAAAGAAGCAGAATTAAAATTTGGAACAAGGACCAACTTCTAATTAAAATAAGGAAACTAGGTCTAACTGGCACCATCTTGGCCACATAGTGGATGATACAGAATTGGGTTTAAATGGTGCTATCTTGTCTTCATGGTAAAGGCAGGGAATTTCCATCCCAGGGTGATGGGCATGCCTGAATTCTTAGTGACAGGGGTAGGGATTTGGCTGATAGGTTACTAGATCTGTCAGTCCTGTGCCTTGAACTCCTGAGACTCTTAAGTTTCCTGTGTCACTGCCTGTGACCGAATTTCTGTACTACTGATGAGAACAGAATATTAACTTTGGTATGCTTAGTCTAACTCATGATTTGAGGTGAGCAGGCAATTGCTCTGAAGCTCATTCTTAACAGTCAGCAGCTCTTGTGAATGAATGGTGGCTAAATTGTCAAAAGACTTCAGAAAAATGGTTCTGGCAGTTTGCCACTGGCCTGTTTTTCTCTCCACGGGAGTCTCCTAATATCCCTTTAGCAGATTTTGATTTTTCTACTGTGTCTCTTTATGCAAAACACTAATTACCATAAAGTCCTTGCTCTAAGCCATGCATAATATGAGAGCAATAGATGTCAGTAACCATGCATCATAATACAGGGAAACACACAGAGTTCTGGGGCCAAGGAGTCAGCCTTCAGCTTTAACCTTACCATGTGGTACTGGATAGAGCTCTAGCCTCTATTTCCTTTCTCATTGTCTTAGTCAGATTGCTATAACAAACTACCATGAATTAGGAAGTTTTTAAAGAACAAAAAATTATCTCTCACTGTTGCAGAGACTGGGAAGTCCAGGATGAGGGTAATGGAAGATTCAGGATCTTACAAAATCCCCTCCCTCTGTGCTTTCTACCCATGTTTTCATGTGATAGAATCCCAAACCAGCTCTCTGGGACTCATTCGTTAGGGCACAAATCTTACTCATGATGGCTCTGTACTGAGGTCCTATTCACTCTCCAAAGGGCCCCACTTCCTAGTACATTGGGGGTTCAATTTTTCTTTTCTTTTCTTTTTTCGCCAGTCCTGGGGCATGGGACTCAGGACCTGAGCACTGTCCCTAGCTTCTTTTTGCTCAAGGCTAGCACTCTACCTCTTGAGCCACAGCACCACTTCCATCTTTCTGTTTATGCAGTGCTGAGGAATCAAACCCAGGGCTTTATGCATGCTAGGCAAGCACTCTACTGTTAGCCCACGTTCCCAGAGGGAGTTCATATTTTTTTTAGCATACAAATTTGGGAGGGACACAAAGATGCATACTCCACAAAGACCTGAGAATGAAGAACTCTGATGTGAAAAAGCTGTAGATGATCCTGAATCAAGAAGAAAGAGAATTTTCATTTCCTCCATCTTTTTGTTCTACTCAGGCACTGAAGAGATTGGACAAGGCCCACCTACTGATGAAAATGAATCTTTTTTATTCACTGCTGATTTAAATGCTAATTGACTTTGGAAATGTTCTCCTAGACATACCTACAAATAATGTTCTAAAAACTACTTGGAAATCCCTTTTGCCAGCCAAGCTACTACATACAAATAACCATTATCCATCTTTCCTACCCCCATCAGGGATGAACAGATATAAATGGCATAAAAATCCAGGCTGTTTGGGCCTACTCTTCTTGAGATTTTGCTTTTGTTGCTATCTGTTAATTTTCTTCAAGGAAGGATTCAAACAAGGGCAAGACATGAGGAGCCATGGGTAAAGATTAGAAAATTATACACCATCAACTTGAAAGAACAGTTTAATTCAAGGTTGTATCTAAGATGTTTGCTTTAAACTGATTGGAAACAAAAACTGAAAACAAACTAATTTGGAAGTTGAAATAAAAGAACCAAATTTATAGTGTGGAATCATTGTTGAATTTTTCAGCTGGTTCTATAAATTGTCTGTGACTTTTGTCTTAGGAAACAGATTATGTTTTGGGCTTTGATTCATAGTATTTAGGATAAAATATTCATTGGACATTCTTATTCACTGGGCAGGAAACTGACCATGCTTTTCTACCATATTATTTTAAGGAAAATTCTTCTTTTGGTACTTAAAGCTTCCAGAGGAGCTATTTACTCTGGAAAAAAAGAGGCTGAGAAGTGAGCAGAATGTGAGCAGAGGTGATTTTTACCTTTCCATTGCACACACTGGTCCTAGGGATCAGGATGATTATACTGTCTGATTATGAAATTCACTTGATGATTGGAGCGCAGCCATCTCAAGTCCCCACTGATTACCAAGGACAAATAAAATGCCATACAGCGAAGTGCCTAATTCAGAGAAGAGAGTGATGTATTTTAAAAAAATAAACTCAATAATATCTTCAAAGGTGGATTGATGATTCTTCCCTCACATACTAGGAAGGCCTTGGCAAAAGAAGATTCCATGGTCTTTGCCTCACTTTGCCCTTTATTTCTGTAAATAGCCTGGGTCTTGAGCAACAAGTTAAACTTGACCAAATATACCAATGGGAACAAGTGTTGTAAACTGAGGACACAGAGCATGTAAGGCATGTGAGCCTAAGGGACCATGCTCTTCTTAGTGTAACTTTACACTCAGATCAGAATGTCTATCAGGTGTGGAACACAATGAGCACAATGGATGCTAAGCCTGGAGAGGCAGATGATAAATGTCTTCTGTGTTTGAGATTGTGGTGATGGGGAGCTGTGAGAAATGTGACAACCATAGCTGTTATATAGAAAGATCACAGTAGCAGTAAGTGGTGGCGGAAGTGGATAGAAGCACTACCACATTCTAGACAGAGCTCCCAAAATTCTCAACCAGTGGTTCCTTATCCCGGCTGTGCATTAGTATCATTTAGGGAGCTTCAAAAATGCTGATGTTCAGTAAGGCATGGTTGTGAATGCCTCTAATCCCAGCTACTAGAGAGGTTGGCACAGGATGACCAGGAGTTTAGGAGTTCAGGAGTTTGAGACCACCCTAGACAGCATAGTAGATCCTATTTCAATTTTTAAAAATAATCCTGATTTCAATCTGTACCAAAGATCAATTAAATCAGAATCTCTGGGAGTGAAGCATAGCACCAATAAGGCTTATGGTCTACAGTCACCAAAGTTGAGAACTACTAGTTTAAATTGAAGTTATATGACAAAAAAAAAAAAGAGAACAGTTTATATTTAAAAGATATAAATACAAACTATGAAGTATAAGTATAAAATATAAATATCAACTGTGTATATTTAAAAGATATAAACAATTTAAAAGATATAAACCATAAAATATAAACTGTTTAAATATATTTAGCTTATATTTAAAAGATGCATAATAAATGTCACCCATGCTGAGTGACTATTAGATTTAAGGGTGGGAAAAATGGAGAACTCACAAGCTTCTGTTCAGATTTGACAAATAATGCACTAAGAAAGTAATTACAGAGTGAGCACAGGTCTGAAGGGAAGGAAGGCAAGTTTATTATTCCTCGTGTTCTTTCTGCTCTATCTGTGGGAAATCTGTAATAAGAAACTACTTGGCCTGGTGGCCTCAAGTGGATGCTGAAAGGAGACAGGGCTGGTTCCAAATGCCACTCAAGGGTGGAATGAGAGGAATGCACAGCCCCATTCCAGCACCTGAAGAGTGGGCAATTTGAAGGACTTGCCAGATGCATGAATGTCTTTGGGGGGGAAAAAGGTCACTCATTTATGTCATCTACTCATTTAAAATAGCCTAGATTTAAAACTATACCAATATGATTCCTCAGTTATGAGGAGCGATCTCTTTAGAGACTACCTAAGCAAAAAAATACTTGAATCAGCAGGAATATATGGAGAATGTTCAGTTTTCCATTTAAACAAATAAATAAAAATGGAGTCAGTATAGTGCAGTTGATCCAAAAAGCAGTGAATGAATGGTTATGATAAAAGATTTGGAGAGAAAATGGAAAAGGGATAAGAAGAACTAAAGAAAAGAAATAGGGTGGGAGAGACATAGCAGATGATTTTTTTCTTTATTGTCAAAGTGAAGTACAGAGGGGTTACAATTCCAAATGTAAGGCAGTGAGTACATTTCTTATCCAACTTGTTACCTCCTCCCTCATTTTTCTCCTGCCTTCCCCCTCCCCATTTCTTCCACTCCCCATGAGTTGTACAGTTGTTTGTACCGTATAGTTTTGTAAGCATTGCTGTTGCATTGGTTTGTCTTTTTATGCTTTGTCTCTCGAGTTTGGTATTCCTTTTCCCTTCCCTAGTTCCAATACACGTATATAAAATATCCAGGGTACTAAAATCAGTTTCAGTGATATCAGGAGTTAAAACATGGGGAGGGAATATGGGAAATAAAGGAAGGCATGGTTTCACATGGCATGTTGAAAATAACTACAACAATGATATACCACTTGTTTCCATAACTTGAAGTTTATTTCACTCAGCATAATCTGATGTGTTCATACAGGCATAGCTATTGAGCTACTGTGACCTTCTGCTATGACTATCCTAGATGTGTACTAATTATTCCCTATGTGGAAAACCATAGTGTCCATGTTTCTTTGGGTCTGGCTCACTTCACTTAGAATGATTTTTTTTCCAAGTCCTTCCATTTCCTTATGAATGGGGCAGTGTCATTCTTTGTGATAGAGGCATAGAATTCCATTTTGTATATGTACCACATTTTCCCAATCCACTCATCTACTGAGGGGCATCTGGGTTGGTTCCATATTTTAGCAATGGCAAATTGTTCTGTGATGAACATAGTTGTGCTGGTGGCTTTAATGTGGTTTTGCTTATAATCTTTAGGGTAGATTCCCAAAAGTGCGGCATAGCAGATGATTTTTAAGAGTTGAATAAATCATGGTAGAATTTTATGAAATTCCCAAACAGACTGTAATGAAGCAGTTATCTAATATCATTGGTAGCAGTATTTTTTGTTCTTTTTTTTTTAAACCAGAGCAAACTGAAATGCTGAAGGTTGTAGCTCCAAATCACATAATTTATGGGTCACAAATCAAGAATATGACTTTGGAGCTGGACTTCTATTTTCTCTTTACAGGCATAATAATTCATGTTTTATAAAATCAAAATATGTCAGCTTGCTTCCTAAAACTCAAAAGTAGTTAAATATACCTATCTCCCTATCTTTTACTACCCAGAGCTGAGCTGATTAAGCTAGGTCCTTGGTACAGGTATGTGGCAGCTACATCAGCTCTGATATGTCCTGTCTCCCTTACATTAGTTTCATATTTTCAAATCAAAGAAGAGATCTCTAGAATGTAGTAGGAATTTTATTCTGTGAATAAAACTGGCATTGGACTCAGGACTACTAATCTCTTGAAAGGGTCTGTGTCCTATAATACAACACACTTGAAGGAGTCTTCTTTGGCCATGAACCAAAATTTTTCTAGGACATCCTCCTTTTACAGCTTTGGGTGGCTTAATATCTTCCGTGTAGTTTTAAAATGGTACTTGAAAGAGCCATGTATGACTTGGTTACACCTCAGTGAAAAAGAGTCATGGTTAGGTAGTAAACTGCTGCACTTGATTCTCCATATGTAGACACATTAAAGAAGGAGATAGGCACAGATTCCAGATCCCAACTGGGATTGACATACCTGTCCATGACACTTGTGGTTTTGTCCTTGATGAGGTATTTATGGAAACTAGACACACAAACAGGCCAAATAAAGTGGATCATATACTCATTTGTGCCTTAAATCCTTCCAACTGGAAGGGAGAAGATCAAAACCTGAGGAGAATTTCCAGTGATGAGGGGAATTCAGAATGAGGATATTACAACAGCCAGGAGCACAGGGGTATAACAACTTTGCTCATTTGTGATTTTATGCCAATGTCAATTTATCTTTCAGATCATGAACTGTGTACTGATTTTCAGTAAGGCAGTTTGAATAGCCATAGGAAGAAAGTTTCTGGTTTTTTTGTTTTTTGTTGCTGTTGTTGTTGTTTTTTCCAGTCCTGGGGCTTGGACTCATGGCCTGAGCACTGTCCCTGGCTTCTTTTTGCTCAAGGCTAGCACTCTACCTCTTGAGCCACAGTGCCACTTCTGGCTTTGTCTATATATGTGGTGCTGAGGAATCGAGCCCAGGGCTTCATGTATGCGAGGCAAGGACTCTACCTCTAGGCCATATTCCCAGCCCTGGAAGAAAGTCTCTGAAGAAAATAAATATTATTGTTGTTGTGTTTTTTGTTATATTGGAGTCAAAGAGATCTATCTTAATGAATGACTTGGAGTAGAAATAAAGGTACTTTCATTTTTTATCAAACCTAACCTTTAGAACCTTGGCAGTCTTCTACACATATTTTAGATATGTAGCCCTTGTTTGTTGTATGGCCTGTGAAGATCTTCTCCCAATCTGTGGGCTTTCTGTTTATGTTCCTTGCCTTGTCCTTAGTGTCTAGTGAGCTGACTTTTTTTCTGTGCTCCTTCTTCTGTCATCTCTCTGGTTAATGAGAATGAAAATGAAAATACACCACTATAAGCAAGAAGATAGTAGCTTTAAGCAATTCTCAGCTTTCAAACTTGAGGACATGTCACCAAGCCCATGCCACTTAGTTAATCACTTTTAATGTGTACCTGAGCACATTGTAATGGCGTGTAACTTCTGATGGTGTAAATCATAAGGATGAATTAAAAATAGCATCCAAGCAATTATGCAGCCTTCACTGGACTGTGCATACTCTCCTCCCACTGCCCTGACAGCAGGCTGTCTTGGAAAGATTCCAAGGGAGTCATTTCCCTGCACTCTGCCCACACCACCTCCCTAGAAAGAATAATTTCAGGTCCTGGTAACACGATGCTGCTACTGTCAGACAAAGTTCAGAGTTGGTGGGACTAAAAGATAGGGTAATTGAGACAAACTCAGGAGATATATTTGGTTTATGCAAAGGTGAATCTTGCTAGAATAGGCAAGGTTTTACTTTTAGAGTACCTCAACTTCAAGGGAAAATAGTCTAGAAACACTTACACATGTTATAGATGAATAACTGTGTCAAGTGATTTGAATATCTGTTTCTAATTTCATAAATTCAGAGTCCTTAAGCCTCAAGTAGTGTAGCCTTATATTCACTCCAATTTTTCAGACCAGAGAGCTGCTGGCCACAAATAGCTTCAGATTCTCCTTGGCTCAATGAGCTGCCAGCATTTAATAACTGCTCGGTATTAAAAATATCCAAATGTGTGCTGATCTGAAACAAATCCACTATGACTACTTCTGATCTTTTGCCTTTTGCTTTTCAGTGACCTGAATGCTACTTTTTACTTTCTGCCTCAGATAAAAACTGCATTGGCCAATATCTAGAAAGACGCATCTGCCTATTAAAAGTCTAAACTGTCTTTTTAATTTAGAAAGGAAATATTCAGCATTAATGTGTTGATTTTTTAAATGTCTATCATGTTAACAATTTAAATATCAAAATACTCACCCAGTTTTGGTACACAAATTCCAATCCCCAAATTTATACTATTTTCATGATTCTACACTACTCTATAATATTTTCATTATCTCTGTAATGTTTAAATTATCTCCAGATGCTTCTGTCTGGAGTCCTAATTTTATTTCTTTATGTGTCCTCAAGCCAATGTCACTGTCATTTGCAATAGCTTTGCAGTGAATTTTAAAATCAGAACTGTGAGTTGGATTTTGTTCTTTCTTCATTTTCAGGATTAAACAATCCTGATGTTCTGGATCTCTTGTATATACATATGAATATCAGCATCAATTTGTCAATCTCTGCAAAATATATGTACTATTGAGAGTTCAGTAAATGTGAAGACTCAATTAAAAATACCTTAATATCTTCTAAGGAATTTTGGATATTTTTCCATTTATTTGAGTTTTCGTTAATTTCTCTTGATGAGATTTCATTCTTTTCAGGTTATAAGCTATATACTTCTCTTATCAAATTTATTCCTAAATATTTTTCTCTTTGATGAAATTGTACATGGGAATAGAGTTTGTGCTTGTATGTTGTTTTTATGTCTTATAAACTTTCTATAATTTTTATGAATTTCTTGCTATTTTCTAAGTACAAAACAACGTTTTCTCAAAAAGAGATGATTTCACTTTTTCCCCTTTATTTGTGTGTTTTTCATACTGATTTCCCTGGTTAGAACATCCAGTGTAATGTTAAATAGAAGTTTGAAGAATGGATATCCTTACCTTGCTTGCAATTATCAGAAGAACTTTTCAGATTCACTAATAAGCATAATGCTAACTACAGATTTTTTTTTTTTTTTTTGGCCAGTCCTGGGCCTTGAACTCAGGGCCTGAGCACTGTCCCTGGCTTCTTTTTTGCTCAAGGCTAGCACTCTGCCACTTGAGCCACAGCGCCACTTCTGGACATTTTCTGTATATGTGGTGCTGAGGAATCGAACCCAGGGCCTCATGTATACAAGGCAAGCACTCTTGCCACTAGGCCATATACCCAGCCCCACTACAGATATTTTATGGATGTCCTTTACTACGTTAAGAGAAGCATTTTCTTTTAATCATTGTCTGAATTTTTTTGTATAAAAACATGTTGGCTTTTGCCTTTTTTTTGCTGCTACTATTGAGACTACAATGTGGCTTTTGTCTTTTATTCTGTTATTATATTGTACAGACTGAATTTTGTGTTGAATCAGTTTTGTATTCTTAGAATCAATCTTTCTGATTATGGTGGATAATCCTTTTTATACATTGTTTACTAAAATTTTGTTCATTTGCTCTTCGTGTTTTAGTTTCTTAGGTGGAATATTGATTGATTGTGATCTTTTTTCTTTTGGGGTCTAGAAATTATTTCAGTTGCATCACATAAGTTTCATATTTTATATTTTATTTTCATTCATTTCTTTTTTTCTAACTCTAATTTCTTCTGTGTCATTGTTTATTTACATGCATATTGTTTAATTTCCATATTCTTTTGACTTTCTAAGTTTTCATGTATTCTGATTTCTAATTGTATAGCATTATTAAGAAGTATATTAGTAAAAAGATCATATGATTGTAGAAAACAGATAATTACTGAAAGTAACAAAAGAGGACAGAAAGGTTTATTGGAATTTAATTGAAGGAAAGAAACACCGGTAAAGGCTCTTACTCTTAAAACAGAGTGCTTTTCATGTCTTTATTGTTTGTTTGTTTGTTCTTCTAGGCCTCTTTCTCCCTTGATGTTTTTCTCCAGGCTACCATAACTCCTTAGGCTTGGGTAGTTTGAATGACCAATTAGCTACAGACTCAGCTTCTGATGATAAAATGGTGGAATCTGATTGGCCAAATCCTGGAACCAGATGTGCATTCTTCATTCAGTCATACTTGTACACAGTTTAGGCATATATGTGTCTGTTCCTTTCCTGGAAAGGTTGAGGACCAGGTGAACATGGTGCCTATTTCAAAAATTATATGCCTCAATTATCCATTCTCTGAAGTAGTGTGACAATTTTTTAGTGAGTCCTGTAGACTCTAGCCACAGTCAGCATTTTTTGTCTTTAATATCCAGGGCCATTTTGATGAACATTCACTGATATCCAAATTTAGTGACATGTAACCATTAAGTAAGTTCCCAGGTCTTTGTGTAAAGAAAGAGAAAACATAAGAATTTGTATTACTCAACTATAAACTGAAAATGCAGACAATGTAGATTTCTAAGCATTATTGGGAGATTCAGATAAAAAGGATGTGGTAAGCTAATGGTAGTTATATAAGTATTAAAATCCACAAACCTTTCTTGAAGACTTCCAGGAAGATGGCAGAGGAGCAGCAGAGCCCTAGCTAAGATCCCTCAGACAGCCCAGTTTTACCACTCCAGAGAAACTTTTACTCCTAGAAAGACAGACCAAGTAAGTTATAACAGGGATTCTGTATAGGGATTCTGGCCAGAAAGAAAAACCTGACTTTGCTGGCCTGAAAACACAGATTTGAACTCCAGGCGGTGTCCCGCCACGATGCCGGTGCTGGCGCCAGCACAGCACCTGGCACTCCAAGCACCTAAAGCATACAGCAGCGACCAGGAAGAAATCCTCCAGACGGCAGCAGACAGACACAGATCACAGGCTGAGCATAGACAGGCAGAAATCACAGAGAAAGCATGAGTACCCCAAGAAAGACATTTTCACTTGGACCCACAGAGCAGCATCTGAAAGGAAGCCCTTCCCCAACCGCCAGAGCAAATCACCATCTCTGACTCTGGCATGGACACAGTCAGAGCAGACTGGAACTAAAGTGGGCCAGGGGAAAGAGAGGATGAAGGGATCATCTTTGCAAAGGGCAAGAGTAACTGAATGGTGAGAGCCAGCTCCAAACAGGAGAAGGTCCCCCCACCCAAATGGGAGGATCTCTCCTTGGACTGAGGCTCACAGACTCAGGTAAACTCTGCAAGAGGTCTCCCGCCCTGCCCCACCCCGTCCTGCCCTACCCTGCCCCACCGATGATAGCTGCCAACTCTCCAGCACCTAGAATTTCTAAAATCAAACTGAAAGTGGCAAGCAGTTACTGGCAGCACAGAACAGACGAGAGAGTAAACAGTTCCTGAGACAGAAAAATGGCCCCTTAACAGAGGCCGCCCAAATCCCAACTCCTACCAGCAAACTGAGCTGAATTCCACAGCCAGCCCCGCCCAGAAGAAGGTCACCCCACCAAGGAGGGAGGAACCTCCCTTGGGGCAAGCAGCTGTCAGCCAGGTAAACCACACCAGAGGTGCCCAGCCCTGCTGAGTCCACAGAATATTCAAGGCCAAGCATTAAAGGCAGCAGCCCTACAGCAGACAAGAGGAGCCATGGTTCCCCAGACTGTTCAGTGTCCTCCAACTACAGAGGACACCCAAGTCCTACCTGCAAGCTGCAGAGCCCCAGGATTTAACTAACAGGGGAGCAAGGTCAGAGCAGATCCACTCCCTGCAAGCTGAAAGCAAGTCAAACCAGCCAAGCAGCAGGATAATAGACTGTAGACCATCACAAGGAAACCAGAGACTGGACAGAGCCCACCCAAACAAGGAAGACTCCATTTTATTAAAAACATCTTTTAAACTGTTTTATTTTTCACTTTTGAGTTATCATTTGTTTTCTGTTGTTTGTTTGTTTTATTGGGATTTTTGATAATTTTTTTGTTTAGTGTGTTTGCTTTCCTGTGTTTTTTCTTTGTTTCCTTTTCACATTTTCTTTCTTTAAAATTACTTTCCTTTGACAAACAACTTTACTCTTGTCTGTTTACTCTCCATTCTCTATCATTTTAACCTCATTCTTTCTACTGATTCTACTCTTCTCCACCTTTCCACTTCACTGAAACTAAACCAAAATCGCCATCCCCCATTCATTTTACTCTATTCTCTTCACTATCCTTAACTTACCCTCCTAAATTTACTTCCAGGACCTCCAGACTCAATTGACCCCTGGTTATCGGATAGAGGGTATCCCTGTTTAATCCAAGTGAGTCAAAGGGGTTTATAGAGAAATCCCACCAGTCCAAAAATAACTAAATATAAGAACAAAAATTGCTCATAGGGTTATAATGGTAAGTGAGTAACTGCTGAATAGAGGACTAAGGGTTGGTAATTATATTAAAATTGTATTTGTTGGGGACATCAAATTTGCTTTTATATACAAAAAAGAAAGGGAAGGTATCTACATATAATGGTGAAATCCTAAGATTTATACAGCAGTCCTTGGTAAGGTCTGCTTTGGGTCTTAAACGGTGCTCACAGGTGCTTGTATATTGGCATTTCCACTCCAAATGGGCAGAAGAAGCACAAGAAAGATGGAAAACAAGGGAATCTCATCTCCCACTCAAAACAAGCAGGAAACAGAGAAGTCAATCAAAGACCTGGAAGAGAACACTCAAAATGCTCTACAAAGTCTACTGATAAAAACGTTAAATGAAAAGTTTGAATCTCTTCAGACAACTACTCTAGAGCATGAGGAGGTGAACCAAAAATTAATAGAGGTTTCATGGACTCAACAAATAGAAACAGAAATGAACTTTGAGAGGCCAATGAAAAGATAGCTACCCAGCTAAAAGATTTGAGAGACAGCACTCAGAACCAAATTAATAAAGTAAAGAAGTCCATGCAGGACCTAAAGAGAAAGTTATAGCAAAGACATGGAAGCCATCAAGAAAGACCAGTCAGAAGGAAGGGAAATTCGGAATCAAGTAGCTAGCCTACAGAGCAGACTAGCTGAAGTGGAGAATCAAATCTCAGCAACTGAAGATTCCCTAGAAACTATGGAGAAAGAACAAAAAACAATACAAAACCAATCCAATCTGCAAGACAGATCACTCCAGGAGCTCCAAGATACAATCAGGAAGTCCAATTGAAGGCTAATGGGTATTGAGGAAAACCTAGAGAAAGAAGTCAATGGAATAGGCAACTTATTTAACAGAATATTAGCCGAGAACTTCCCAACCATCCAGAAGGATAGGCCTATCCAGATACAAGAGGCATTCAGAACCCCAAACAGACTAGACCAGAACAGGACATTCCACCAACACATTGTGATGAAAACAGGATCAAAAGATACCAAGGAAGAATCCTTAAAGCTGCTAGGGAGAAGAAAGTAATCACATATAAAGAAAAACCAATCAGAATTACCCCAGACTTCTCAGCAGAGACCATGAAAGCAAGGAGAGCATGGAATGAGGTATGCTACACCCTAAAGAAAAAAAACTATCAACCAAGAATACTGTACCCAGCTAAACTCTCATTCATAGCTGAAGGTCCAATAAAAGTCTTCCACAGTAAGGAAAAACTGAAACAATATATCTCCACCAAACCAGCTTTACAGAAAATCCTCAAGGATGTACTACACATAGAAGATAATAAAGATCAAAATACAGACAGAGAAATGAACCATAAATAGAAAACTAGAATATTAGATCAAGAATTGGGAAGACACAGCTTTTAACAAGATAGCTATAATGAAAGAAACAAATGATCATCTCTCAATCCTAACTCTCCACATTAATGGACTTAATTCTCCAATTAAATGACATAGGCTCATAACTTGGATCAAAAATCAAGATCCATCTTTCTGCTGCCTCCAAGAGACACATCTATTCAGCAGAAGCAAACATCTTCTAAAAGTGAAAGGCTAGAATAAAATCTATGAAGCAAATGGCCCCCTAAGCAGGCTGGAGTTGCAATCCTAGTATCAGATAAAATTGACCTCAAATTAAAAATGGTAAGAAGAGACAAAGAAGGTACTAATAAAGGGGTCTTTCCTACAGGAGGATATAACCATCCTAAATATTTGACCCTAAATACAGGAGCACCCAACTTCATCAAACAAACACTACTGAATCTAAATACACCCATAGACCAAACACATTGATAGTTGGAGACTTTAACACTCCAATGTCCCCTCTGGACAGATCAACACACCAAAAACTGAGCAAAGAAACCTCAGAACTAAACAACTGCATAGACCAACTAAACTTAACCTACATCTACCGAATATTCCATCCAGCAACACCAGAATACACATTCTTTTCAGCAGCACATGGAACATTCTCCAAAATAGATCACATCTTAGGGCACAAAGAAAATCTGTACAGATCCAGAAGTATCAAAACCATTCCCTGCATTCTCTCAGACCACAATGGAATAAAATTAGACCTCAACTCACAAAGCCACCACAGAAAATCCTGCAGTTCATGGAGACTGAACAACACATTGCTGAACCATCAGTGGTTCATTGAAGAAATTAGAACAAAAATTCAAATGTTTATGGAATTCAACCAAGATAAGCACACAAAGTACCAGCTCCTTTGGGACACAGAAAAGGCAATACTCAGAGGAAAAATTATATGTCTGAGTGCCTACATTAACAAACTGGAGAAACAGCAATTCAACAACTTAAAGAAGCACCTTAAGCTCCTCAAAAGAGAACAACATACCAAACCCCAAGCCAATAGATGGAAGCAAATAATTAAAATCAAATCAAAATTAAATGATTTAGAGTTTAAAAAAAAATAAAACATTGAAAGAATCAGCAAAACGAGAGTTGGTTCTTTAAAATAATTAACAAGATAGACAGATCCCCCTCAACAAGTGGGCTAAAGACTTAAAAAGAAACTTCTCTGATGAGGAAATGAGAATGGCCAAGAGACATATGGAAAAGTTCTCTGTGTCACTGGCCATAAAAGAAATGCAAATCAAAACAACATTGAGATTCCATCTCACCCAGTAAGAATGTCCTTTATCAAGTAAACTAACAATAAGAAATTTTAGAGTAGATGTGGCCAAAAGAGAACCCTACTACATTGTTGGTGGGAATGTAAACTTGTTCAAGCCCTCTGGAAAGCCTTTTGGAGGTTCCTAAGAAGGCTAAGCATAGAGCTCCTCTATTACCTAGCAGCCCCACTTTTGGGCATCTACCCAAAAGACCACAAACAAGAACACACTAATGCCACCAACACAACAAAGTTCATCGCAGCACAATTTGTCATAGCTAAAATATGGAACCAACCCAGAGGCCCCTCAGTAGACAAGTGAATCAGGAAAAATGTGGTACACATGCACAATGTAATTTTATGCGTCTATCAGAAAGAATGATATTGCCCTATTCATAAGGAAATGGAAGAACTTGGAAAAAATGCTACTAAGTGAAGTGAGCCAGACCCAAAGAAACATGGACTCTATGGTCTCCCTCATAGGGAATAATTAGCACAGGTTTAGGCTAGTCACAGCAGAGGATCACAAGAGCCTAATAGCTATGCCCCTATGAATGCATAAGATAATGCTAAGTGAAATGAACTCCATGTTATGGAAACAAGTGATATATCACTGTTGTAATTACTTTCAACCTGCCATGTGAAATCGTAGCTTCTTTTGTTGATGATCGTCTTGTATCCCTTCCTGTGGTTGTCCCCACACTATCAATGTATCTCCTCTGAAACTGTATATACTGGTATTAGAACTAGGGAAGTGAAAAGGAATATCAAAATCGAGAGACAAAGGATAAAAAGTCAAATGACTCAAAAAGCAATACTTGCAAAACCATTTTGTGTGAACCAACTGAACATCTCATGGGGGGAGAAGAGAAGGGAGAGGTGGGAATGAGGGAGGAGGTAACAAACAGTACAAGAAATGTGCCCATGGCCTAACGTATGAAACTGTAACCCCTCTGTACATCACCTTGACTGTTGGGGTTCTGGACACCCCCTTTCTCCCCCCACGGGGAGAATGGTAACCACAAACTCTATGAAAGAGCACCCAGCCTGGCCCTCCGCCAGCGGAAGGCCAAAGGCGTGCTCACATGGGCAAACGCTAAGTTGAGGACGGGTTGCTGAAGCTTCCCCTCCCCCCAGTTCCCCCCACATGTTACCGAGGGCGGAGGCGAAAAGGAAGGCATCAGGGACACGCTGCGGTGGTGGAATGCGTCTCAAAGACTTTAATATGGAAGGGCACTTATATAGAAGTAATGGCGGGAAAGAAAGGGGGCTGGCCAAAGGGTCAGTCATAGGCTAGGGGTCACGTTCATCAAGTGACCTCACGAAACTTCCCTTTGTGGGCGGGACAATCCCATCATGGTGGCACACACGTGTTCACCTCCCAAGGGGTGGAGGTCAAAAGGTGGGAGGGGCTTCTATTATCCCAAGGCTGGTGGAAGGGCAGTCTTTCCCAGGCCATAATAATCCCCAACACTTGACAATAAATAAGTAGTTATTATTATTAAAAAAAGAAGTATTAAAATCCCTTGTGTCAATTGGCTAGTAGCTATTGGTTTAAGTCTCCCCATGCCTATCTACCCCTTGGCCATCCGGGCCCATTCCAATGAACACTCCTAACTCCAGACTTCCTCAAAATCTTCCCAATTAAATATTTTTTTTCTTTATTGTCAAAGTGAAGTACAGAGGGGTCACAGTTTCATATGTTTGAGTACATTTCTTATCCAACTCGTTACCTCCTCCCTCATTTTCCCTGCCTACCCCCTCCCTCTTTCCCTCTCCCCCATGAGTTGTACAGTTGTTTACACCAAATGGTTTAGTAACTATTGCTTTTGGAGTCGTTTGTCTTTTTATCCTTTGTTTCTCAATTTTAGTATTTCCTTTCCCTTTGCTAGTTCAAATATATGTATATACAGTATCCAGGGTCCTAAGATCAGATACAGTGATAGCAGGGGTAAAACCACAGGAAGGGAATATGAAAGAAAAAAAAATGCTACTGTTTCACATGGCATGTTGAAAATAATTACAGCAATGATATACCACTTGTTTCCATACGTGGAATTCATTCCACTCAGCATCATCTTACGTGTTCGTACAGGCATAGCTATTGAGCTATTTTGATCTTATGATATGACTAACCTAAACATGTACTAATTATTCCCTATGAGGGTAACCATGGAGTCCATGTTTCTTTGGGTCTGGCTCACTTCACTTAGTATGATTTTTTTTTCCAAGTCCTTCCATTTCCTTATGAATGGGGCAGTGTCATTCTTTCTGATAGAGGCATAGAATTCCATGGAAAAACCTCCCATGCTCTTGGATTGGGAGGATTAACATTGTGAAAATGGCAATATTTCCAAAGACTATCTTCAAATTCAATGCAATACCCATCAATATCCCAACACCATTCTTTAATGAAATAGAGGAAGCAATTCAGAAGTTCATATGAAACAATGAAAGACCCTAATAGCAAAAACAATCCTAAGTAGAAAGAACAGTTTTATAGGAATTTCAATACCAAACTCAAGCTATATTACAAAGCTGTAGTACTAAAAACATCTTGGTATTGGCACAGGAACAGGCCTGAGGACCAATGGAACACAACTGAAGACCCAGAAATGAACCTGCAGAACTATGGCTACTTAATCTTTGATAAGGGAACTAAAAGAAAATAGGATGGAAGAAAGACAGCCTCTTCAACAAATAGTGCTGGCAAAACTGGATCAACACCTGTAACAAACTAAAAGTAGATCCTTCTATATCTCCTGCACCAAAGTCAATTCCAAATGGATCAAAGACCCTGAAGTAAAATCAGACCCTGAAAATATTACAAGAAGGAATAGGAGAAACACTTGGGCTCCTTGGCACAGGACAAAACTTCCTTAATAAAGGCCGAGAAATGTAACAAATCAAAGAAAGGTTGGGCAAATGGGACTGCATCAAACTGCAGAGCTTCTGCATGGCAAAGGACATAGCTTGCATAGAAAACCCACAGATTGGGGGAAGATCTTTACAGGGCATACAACAGACAAAGGCCTCATATCTAAAATATATGTTGAACTCAAAACATTAAATTCCTCCAAAACAAATCCTCAAGAACCAACTGCCCCCCACCCCAACAAATGGGCTAAAGACCTAAAGAGAGACTTATGTGAAGAGGAATTGAGAATGGCGAAGAGACACATGAAGTACTCTACATCACTGTCCATAAAAGAAATGCAAATCAAAACAACACTGACATTCCACCTCATCCCAGTAAGAATGGCCATTATCTGGAAAATGAATAACAACAGATGCTGGTGGAGATGTGGCCAGAAGGGGAACCCTACTACACTTTTGGTGTGAAGGTAAACTTGGAAAGCGGTATGGAGTTTCCTCAGAAGGCTAAATATAGAGCTACCCTACGACCCAGCAGCCCCACTTTTGGGCATCTACCTAAAGCCACCAGCACAATGCTAAAATATGGAACCAATCCAGATGCCCCTCAGTAGATGAGTGGATCACAAAAATGTGGTACATATACACAATGGAATTCTATGTCTCTATCAGAAAGAATGACATTGTCCCATTCATAAGGAAATGGAAGGACTTGGAAAAAAATCATACTAAGTGAAGTGAGCCAACCCCAACTAAATATTAATATATTAATTAAGCCCCTTAATCATAAGGGGCTTTTCAGGACTCTGATGATCAGATTCCCTAATGTTCTGGCCTTACTTGTTTTTAATTCTTTTGCAACTCTAGAGTGTTCAAAGTATAGTCTTTGGAATTACAACCTACACAACGGTTAATTTATCTGTCTTTTTGGACATCCAACAAATATATTTGATGCTTCCTGTAGTGTATACAGCACAATTGTGTGTAGAGGGCAGTTAGAATTAAATTTGATTTACCCAATACCATGTCCACAAGTTAATAAGCATTATTTACTTATTAAACCAGGGTGTCCTCCCTACCACACAAAAAAATATGAAAGTATGTCTTCCTCCTGCTGCTCCTATTGTGAAGGACAATGTCACCTTAGAGACTGTGCTCATGGTTTTTTACAGAGTGCTCAACACTTGGGTTAGGAAGTGGCAGCAGGGGCAGGGAACAACTAAGCATGGAGCAAGAGGACAACTATTAATAAAAGTCACACTTAAGAATAGAGGCCTGATTAGGGGTGTGTCCTTGGAGAGCACCTTGTTTTTGTTTCTTTCCTGTCTATTCTCCAGCCACCATATCATCCTCTTGCTGATTCTCAGCCTTAACTCTGGCCCACAGCACTGGAACTAAGCATGAATTGCAACCTCTTGAAACTGGACACAAGAGATGGTTTTAGAAGAAAAAGTTTCTACTCTTCCCATTATTCGAGGGACCGTTCTCCCCATAAAAGGGAGCCTCCATTTTTCAGAGAGTCACCTGGAGGTCGAAAGGACTCTCCACACAGCAGATCTGGCTCCAGTGTCAGCAGCAGAGGCTACTCTCCAGAACGGAGCAAGCCGTATTCATTCCACCAGTCTCAGCATAGAAGTAAAGAGAGATCTGCTCAGTCCTTGAAAACATCACGAGACACTTCACCTTCAAGCTCTTCAGCAGTTCCTTCATCAAAGGTGTTAGACAAACCCACTAGGTTAACCGAAAAGGAACTGGCTGAGGCTGCAAGCAAGTGGGCTGCGGAAAAGTTAGAGAAGTCGGATGAGAGTAACTTGCCTGAAATTTCTGAGTTTGAGACGGTACCTGCTGCAGCATTATTCATTGACCAGCCAGAGGAACCTGAGTCGAACACAACCAATGGGATAGAATTATTTGAAGACAGTCAGCTAGACAGACACTCTAAAGCAATAGCATCAAAAACCAAAGAGATTGAACAGTTTTACCGGCAAGACTGTGAAACCTTCGGGATGGTGGTGAAAATGCTGATTGAAAAAGATCCTTCATTAGAACAGTCGATACAGTTTGCACTGAGGCAGAATTTACATGAAATAGGTGAGCGGTGTGTTGAAGAACTGAAGCATTTTATTGCAGAGTATGATAATTCTGCTCAAGATTTTGGAGAGTCTTTTTAGAAAAATTAGTGTTCAGGCAAAATGTAACCACCCTCCCTCTACCACCTCTGGATTTGTGTAAATCCTTAATGTATGAAACTTTTGTGATGAAGAGAAATACTTTATTTGGCTACATTTCCAATTCAGTTTAAACATCTAAAATAGTCCTTTAAAGATATTTTAATTATATTTTTTTCCTAAACATGAAGCCAGGCCATACCCCCACCTCCCAAAATGGCTAATTTACTAACCTTTGATAAAGCAGTCTTGGTGAGCAGCTTTTTGTAGTTACTCCTGTTCTACTGTCTTCCATGGCATGTGGTGATTTGTTTTGTCATGTGAGTGTAATTTATAGGTAGAGATCATTCCACTTAAATGTGTAGTCTTTTGCATTCTTGTAGCAGAGATTGCCATGTGAAAACCGTTAGCATTTTGAGTTGTGATTTTTTTTTTTTTAAACTGACTCTTTGCTTTTGTTAGGCCTTAGGAAGTCAAGGGTACTATCCTAATAAACAGCACCCTGGTATCTTAGTGAATATTTGCTTTGAGAACAGTTCTCATTCAGCAGCAAAACAAATTTAAAACCTTTAATACACACCTTAAAATATTTTTCCCAAAATAAACAAATAACTCTTAGGGTGTTCTCTTAAAATATCCATGAAACTGTGGAGTACCCTAACTGATCAAATCTTAAACATCATATAGTAAGAATAAAAGAAAGAGCAATTTGAGATGGAAGATGAGTATTTTAAAGATGTCAGTCCTCAAATCCTTTTCTGCAGAAAAAAAACTCATGTTATATAAGAACATTTGAGTTTTATCTTTTCATAGACCCATACTTTTTTAAAAAAGTGATCACATGCTCATGATTAAGCCATTTGCAAATTATTCCTTTATTAGTCTCTATAATCTGAGTGTCTTGTTTTGCTGACTTTCAGATGTCCTTTGACCTTCAAAAATATTCTTGAAAGAATAAGAGGAGAATTAGTAAGCTAGCAAGCAGTCTGTGTGTACCAGTCCTTCATGAGTGAGCCAACCAATCACAGATTGTTTAAGAATCTAACTGGGACCATTAGAATATTCCACTCATTTCCTGGCCATTTTCAGCAGTCCTGTGCATTGAGCCAGAATACATATTTTGTAGCATTAGTACAGAAACTTTTTTTTTTGTACCTTATTTTTATTTATTTATTATTTTTTTTATTAATTGGACATAAATTTTTTTACAAGGTGTTGTGCAAAGAGGGTGCAGTTACATAGTAGGGCAGTGTGTACATTTCTTATGATATCTTACAACCTGTTTTTCTATCCCTTGTCTAGGTCAGGTTGACATATATGCAATATACAATGTATCAAGAACATATACAGTATTCACAGACTTGGTCTCTACTGTCTCTCCGTCTCCCTTTGTTAACAGTCATATATCAGGGAGATCATGCCCCTTTGTTTTCTGTGTTCTAGGCTTGTCTCACTCAACATTATTTGTTCGAGTTCCGACCATTTCCCTGCAAATAACAATATTTCACCATTCCTAATCGCTATGTAGTATTCCATTGTGTATAAGTACCATATTTTTTGGATCCATTCGTCTGTGGAGTGGCATCTGGGTTGTTTCCATATTTTAGCTATTGTGAATTGTGCCGCGATAAACATGGTAGTACAAATGCCTTTTTGATATCTTGGATTTTGCTGTTTAGGATAGATGCCTAGGAGTGGTATGGCTGGGTCATAGGGTAGGTCTATATTGAGCTTTTTGAGAAACCTCCATACTGTTCTCCAAAGTGGTTGTACTAATTTGCACTCCCACCAACAATGGAGAAGGGTTCCTCTTTCCCCACAGCCCCTCCAGCATTTGTTGTTTCCTGAGTTCAGAGTATAGGCCATTCTAACTGGGGTGAGGTGGTATCTCAGGGTTGTTTTTATTTGCATTTCCTTTACTAGCAGGGATGTTGAGCATTTCCTCATATGTTTCTTTGCCATTTTTATATCTTCTCTTGTGAAGTCTCTCTTTAGCTCTTTTGCCCATTTCCTAATAGGTTTATTGGGCTTGGAGGGGCTTAGTTTTTTGAGTTCTCTGTAGATGACCGATATCAGGCCTTTGTCTGTTGCTGTGCTGGTAAATATCCTTTCCCATATCGTTGGCTGTCTTTCTATTTTGGTGGCTATGTCCTTAGCTGTGCAGAAACTTTTTAATTTGTAGTAGTCCCATTTGTCGAGTCTTTCTCCTATTTGTTGTGCCCCTGGGACTCTATTCAGGAAGTTCCTTCCTGTGCCTATAAGTTCTAGTGTCTTTCCTACTCTGTTAGTACAGAAACTTTAACAATCATGTTTGTTATTAACTGCCCAATTGCATTATCCTCCCATCCTTTTTCCATTTCTACCGTAGGCTCATTTCAATTCTAGCATTATTTTATGCTCTTTATTAATATCATCTAGATGTATCTCAATATTAAATTGAAAGTGGAAATAGCAGTATAAATACATTTTACACCATTTTACAAGTTTAAAAGCTTGATGAAAGCCACATAAGTTTTCTAAGACCACCTGAACCTTCTTCCCTTGAGATCTTACTTCTTGACTTATCCAACTTTTATAAAATATAAGCCCAGTAAAAATCCCACATGCTATCTCTGCCATTCTTCAGTGTGAACAGTGATGTATTGCTTACTTTTGAAAGATCAAGAAGGCACTGATGTTGATTTTATTTTATCCTCCCAGTGTCTTTTCTTTCCCTTAAATATTCTACTCCCAGAATTGAGTTCCTTTAATCAGGATGTTTTACAAGTTTAAAAGTAAAATTTAAGACACCACCATAGGCAGAGGAATTGTTAGTGAAATCATTAAAGTGTTTTGCTAACATACAATTCAGTGTAGGCACAAGCATTTAGAGCTGCTGATAGCTTGCCACTGGTGGCATTCTTCTAGGCTTGTCAGTGTTAAACAGCCTATTTGGTTTTTGCTTTTTAAAGCTTTTTAAAGTTTAATTTTTGGGTAGATATATTCAGATGTGTTCTATAGAGTGTATTTTGCTAAATGTTCTTATTTCTAGATTGTGTTTTGTTTTTCAGTAATGCCCAACCGATGTGACTAAATTTTTGTTGTCTTATTATAAAGCCTTGGGTATCTATAAGGGGAAAGCAAATATTGTAAAGCTTTTTGCAATGTTAAAAAAAGAACAAAATAAAGCAACCAAGTTAAAAAAAAAAAGAATAGAGGCCTATGAATTTTTCACCTTTGGACATATCCTTTGTTCTCTTTTTAAGATACTACAAGGCATCCATACTAAGGAGATTTGATGTGCAATTCTAGAGCACTTCTGTCCTTATTAGAACTGTAAAACCCTACTGTACACTCAGTAAATTGGTTACATTTAGAAAATTCATCCTGACAATTACCATTCATTCGCTTCTCAATTTTTTCCTCATGCATTTAAAATTTGTCCATAGGTTTTCCTCTTGTAGCATTTTATGAGATTTTTTGCATTAAATTTGTTAAAGAAAAAAACATGTTTTATTAAATAAGTACTCAATCCCTTGCCTTGTGAGCCAGACCCTTCAAATAGGAAGGTCACACATTTCAGATTTCAAGCTGTCTCTCAACTTCACTATGAAATTTTCAACATATACAGCAACACTGATCTCTGTTAATTCCTATATGCTTTTCTCCCCAAAAATAAAATATATAAAATATGTTTTGTCCCAACATCTCCACACCTCATCAGCCTGTGGAAAAATATAAGCAAATGAACTATTATACTTAAACTCTGCTGACATATTGCCTTACCTTCTATAATATGGAGGTCAGATCTGGCCAGTGCCATCACTGGCTGTTGAGGGGTGTCAGATTGACTCCATCTCAGATTGGTTAAAGAGAGCAGAAGCCGACTCCATCTTCACTAAGATCTCCCCCACCCTATCCAGACAAGTTGCCCTTTGCTGTGATAAGATTGTGTAAACTGCTGGACTACCTGTGTTGTAGAATGTTCAAGGTTAAACCTGTGCCCTCCCATGAGTAGGCATATCTGCCTGCATCATGTGAGCCCTGCCAAATCCGTGCACCAATTCTAACTAGAATGATAGGTTGGTTCAAACAGTTACTATGAGGCAGACTGTAATTCCATTAGTCACCTGCGTGTGGCCTGTAGTGCTCTGTAAGTGTTGTAACCTCATTGGCCACCTGTGTGTGGCAAGCTTGAACATGTGGTGTTTGCTTTTATAACCCAACCCTGAGCTCAGCCCAGGGCACGTGGTCTCAGCTCCCAAGTCTGGGCAGTGACCCTGGCCGGTCAGTTCATTTTTTACTTTCCCAATAAATCCATCCTTTTATCATCTTTTTTCTGGAGACTGTCTCTGAGTGGTGGACCCTTGGAGGGATGGGGGAATCTCCCTCCCCTTGGACCCCATTACATTGTGGTCCCCTCCCTTGGGGGGACCCCATCACACCTTCTCTAGTAGGAATTCAACTTCTCAGAATAGCCTTCTGCCTCTGCCACTCCACTACCTTTAAGGATATCCTTTGAAACTCTCGGGGCATGCTTTTATGTGGGCTCATAATATCTCTGGCCACTGGTGGATTCCATTATCCCATGTATCTTTGATTTTTAGGAGAGCAGACTGATGTTTAAACTACATGAATGTAACTCCTGGGATTACTGTATAGATGTGTGCCCTTGAATATGTACCTTACCCTCTCTAAACTTCAGTTTGCTAACTGGAAAATGTTGATTGCTTGATGATTGCATGAGATCTCACATTTAGAATCAGAAAGTGCTTATAGATATACTTTTTCAAAGTTAATCCCTACTATGATTGACAGCATCTTCTGCTGCTTAATTTCTTTTTCTCATACTTACCTTGAAGGTTAGGACGTAGTTTTCAAACAAGGTAGAACTAGAGGTCATCAGAAGGTTCCCAAATTTCCAGAGCCATTGTGCATTTACCACTTCTCCTTTTTAGAAGAAAGAAATGACACAAAAGGAAACAATAGGATTCTGGATACTAAAAGGGTTCTTTCCTCTAGGGAGACTGTAAAAAGAGAGAGGGGTGAGGGGAAGACCTTGCTCCACAGGATTCTTTCCCCTGGGGTTAGTTGAGGTCAATAGATCACAGGCTTTTTAGCATTGCTCCTCTTTTTTTTTTTTTTTCAGGTCCTCCTGCATCTATAAGTACTTCTTGCAAACATCCATCTCATCAAAATCAAGCAGTTGGGCTAGAAGCTTGGACAAGGATGAGGACGGGAAGTGAATCAGGATCTGATTCACCTGATTCATCTGACCTGATTCACCTGATTCATCTCACTCTAGTGACTCTGTTTCAGCTGTGACCTCTGTATGCAGAAGGAAGTCTTTTCTCCATTTAGTTTTCTATCTTGATTACCATATTTTTTGCTGTCTATATATTCAGTGAATTATGGGACTGCCTCCGTGTAATCAAGTCAAACCCCTTTTATTTTTCTCTATGTTGATTTAGATGTTTCAGTGAATTTATTCCCTTAACCATATAATTTATCCTGCTTTTGTTTGTATTGAGCAATTAACTAAGGAGAATTTAGCTAAAGAAAATAATTTTATTCTTTTTAGAGCAAAGCAAAAACAATGAATGTAGTATACACACTTTTTAAAGAGAAAGATTTTAAAAACGTTTTACTTCAGAAAACCTATTTGTGGCTGATTTACTTTTTTTCTTTATTGTCAAAGTGTAGTACAGAGGGGTTACAGATTCATATGTAAGACAGTGAGCACATTTCTTGTTCAATTTGTTACCTCCTCCCTACTGTAGGCCAGCTCCAAGATAGACAATAGCTTATTTTAATATTATTTTAGCCTTATAAAACAAAACTGGATTCAGAAGGAATCCTTACAATGGACAGCAAGCCACTCCTGAAAATAACCCCTTCTATTTTAAATTCATGTGTGTGTTGTATACTGGTATTAGAACTAGGAAATTGAAAGGGAATACCAAAATTGAGACACACAGGGTAAAAAAAGACAAACAACTACAAAAGCAATACTTGCAAAACTGTTTGGTGTAAGTGAACTGAACACCTCATGGGGGGGAAAGGGAAAGGGGGCTGAGGGAGGGGGGGAAGAGGGACAAGGTAACAAACAGTACAAGAAATGTATCCAGTGCCTAACGTATGAAACTGTAACCTCTCTGTACATCAGTTTGATAATAAAAATTTGAAAAAAATAAAAATAAAAAAATAAATTCATGTGTGTGTGTGTGGTGTATATGCATTTGTCTACACTCCAGTACAGGGGTTTGAACTCATGGCCCAATACTCTTGTTTTTCAATGAAGGCTGGTATTCTACCACTTGAATCACAGTTCTATTTTCTGCTTTATGCTGGTTAATTGGAGATGAATGTCTCTTGAATTTATCTGCCCAGACTGACTTCAAGTTGACATCCTCAGATCTCTTCTTCTGAGTAGCTAGGATTACAGACATGAACCACTGGTATGTGGCTGTTACAGTTTTTATAGTATATACATTCAGATATCCAATCTGTAGGTTATATACAAATGCTACATCATTTTATATAATGAAATTAAGAATGTACAGATTTTACTAGAGATTTTAGAACCAATGTCCTACAGATATCAAAGAACAATTCGACTCAATAACTGTTGGCTGGTATCATTATGTATTAAATATTGGAACATTTGCTTTGATTCATTTTTAATAAATATTTATTGAGTATCCAACTTTATGTCAAGAACTCCTCTATGTTCAGTACAAAATTGCAATTGGGACAAAATTACTATCTAGGAAATAATGGCCTACTGTTTTGAAATTGTTAATTTTTTGTCAAAAATGTTTCTTCTCTCTGTCTCTCTCTCCCTCTCATCCTCCCTCCCTCCTTCTTTTCCTCTCAGCCCCTACCTCGCTCTCCCTTTCCCTTCTATGTATTTGTTTTACTTAAAATGCCAAATACTTAGACGTTTGGCAATGCCTATATAGATAAATATCATTAATGAATTCTAAATAAGTAGAATTAGTGTAGTCTGCACAGAAAGGTTTATGCTTTCATCCTCTTGGAACTCATTAAAATAATTTTAAAATTGGCCTCGTAAAGATAAACTAAAATAATTTCCATTTTTAATGTAGCATTGTGTAATTAGCATTTCCCCATTTATTTTTCATTTCTGTCCTTCAAAGAATAATAAAGGCTATTTAAACTTGAGTGATACAGCTAAGCTTAAGTACCTAGACAGACCACTTTTCTGTCTTTTGCCAAAGGTACATACTATTTTTGTGAAATTTGATGTCATCTTTCAGAATTCTTAAAATGACACAAATTGATAAATAATTTAGCTTTCCAATTATTAAACTTCTTTGTTAAATGGAAACTATTTTATACAACTACTTATAGATAATTTTTAAAAAATAAAAGAATTATAAGCAAGACCACTAATCTATACCCAGGGGTACATGGAAGCAAGTAGCCAGCCAGGAGTACACAGGTAGGTTTTGAAGAGAAACTGACCTTGTGCCATTCCCTCAACCTTTCCTTCTTAACAGATGAGTGTTGTTTGCTGTTAGTAGTTTGAAGTCAATAACTGTTGATAATCTCCTTTGGGAACTCTTGGCTTTTACAAAGGCAACTTTTGAGAAAGAGGACACAGTCTGCTGATGAGTAAATACCTCTAATGATAGGAAGCAATGTTACTTTGAAGCTCTGAATTTCAAAAGAATTATTACTGCTCTGTTCATTTAAGTTGTTATTGAACAGTAATGATGCATAATTTCAAACTAAACTCCAGAAAGGAAAATTGGTTATATCCAGCAAGAATGTTAAAATTTTTGTACTGTCTTTGGAGAGCAATTGGAAAATGCTGACTCTACTTAGAAATTTGGTGGGACAAAACCTCCCTAATAAATTTGCTCATTATTTCTAGGTTAAAGATGCAGGTTAGTTGTATTGCCTAGAGATAGTGGCACATTCTGCTGCTTATTCTGGTGCTTGGTGGCTTGCTCTTTGTGAACAAATTATAAAATTGCCCTCATGCCCAGTGAAAATCCATTGTCAGGTATCCCTTCCTTTATTTTCTCATCCTCACATTCTTTTAAATGGCACGTAACACTTAGGAAAAGTCATGAAAGATGTGTCAATAACAGAGGAATTACACAATTCAAAGATCTGATTCTACAAATAATTTTTTCTTCCTTATGCAGATGTGAGACCTGAATCTAATTTGAAGCTACTAGAGATAGAAAGGATATCTCTCTCCCTGTCTCTCTCTCTCTCTCTCTTAGATAGTGGTGACTTAGAAATATGACCTATTGATTATGTTCTACTTCCAGATCCATGTCTATGTTTAGGTACTTTCCCACCCTAGGAGTATGATTCCTGTAGCTGACTCTAAAGAGTATGGACAGTAGTACTTGCTTTAAAAAAGTGTATTTTTTCATAATACAAGTCAGAGTTTCTGTTTGCAGAATTTCACCATCCCTTATTCCTACCAAAAATCCTCTAAAATACAAGCAAGTGTAAAGAACATAAACCATGGCATCCTATCAAAGTATCTATCATAGCATATTGTTCCTCATTTTTTATATGTCTGTTGTTCCTTACAGATTTTAATCTTCTTAGAGCAGGAATTGTGTTTTATAACTACTTCATCAGTAACAAGTGCAAGTTATTTCCATACTAAATATTTAAAGTTCAACAAGGGAAGAAGTGAAAAATAAATGAATTAATGGTGGCCATGCCAACAAAAGTACAAGAACATGATGATTCGTGCTTGTTTACTCTCTGCTACTAAGTAGGTAGGTGATAAGGAGGATAATAGTTTGAGGCCAGTCCAGGCCACATAAAGAGAAAAAGAGAGAGAGAGAGAGAGAGAGAGAGAGAGAGAGAGAGAGAGAGAGAGAGAGAAAGAAAGAGAGCTGTTGGGAGCTGAAGGAGCAGCTAATCTCATTCTGACCTCTGGCTGTGTTGTTATCACTAGGATATGCTAAGTGCAAGGACATTTGTTTACTAGCATCTCAGCCACTACTGGGAATTGCTTTGCTATGTGCTTTGCTATGTCCCCTGGAGTACATTCCTATGTTAATCAACCTCATCCTGTCTTTACTGCCATCAGATGTTGCGAACTTCAAAGCCTCTTTGTGTTCTTGAATTTTAGCAACCCTATGCTATTCCCTGGTTCCTAAACTGCATATAAACTGGATGTTAAGAATAAACGTGGCTGCAGTCTTGAGTTACAGTCTTAAAAGGCAGACTTCCCTTACCCCATCTTTGCCTCTTGTCTTTTTTCTCTTGTATTTTTCCTTTTCTTTAATCCTCGCCCCCCTCATTCAGGATTCCCTTTTCACTGCTGGCTCTGGCAGAGACCCTATTTGAAAAATAGTCCAAATGCAAAAAAGGGTCAAGATATGGCTCAAGTGCTAGAGACTCTGCCTGGAACACATATGGCCCTGAGTTCCAACCCCAGTAGCAAAACAAAATGTTCTTGTAATGTCCACTACAAAGATTAGAGTGTCTCCCTACTTTCAACTAGAAAGTGACATTTCCCAAATAACCAAGAAGAAATGGACAGTAAATAACCATAAAACATACTCGGCTGTTATTGAAAGAAGTAATGTTTGACTCCTGTAGAAACAGGAGTATCACTGATCATTGTGAAGATGTTTGCTATCATGTTTTGCAATCATCAGGATCTATTCAGAGTGAGTCTGTTTCCCCCACTTTGAGTTGGTTTCTTACTTTGGGTAATATGAACCAAGTCAAAAGAGTCTCACCACATTCTGAGAAGAGTGGTCCAACAGACCTGTTAACCTGAGAATTGGCTCACTGCAATTCAATTTACTGTTTACAAACAGTAATCTCACATGGGCCTTGTGTTATTCACTTCCATTTAAATTAATTTAGCAAATTACCTTTGAATGGATAGATTTAACTTGAGTTAATCTTATTGAGTTAACTTTATTATTTGGCATTAGTAATAATGGAAAACCACTTTTGGTTGCTATATGTACATACTCTCATTTCATTCATCATAAAATTGAATCATCTCATTGACTTTCTATCTCTTAAGTGAAATGAGAATTAATGAAACTTGATCATATTGATTTGATGGCCCAGTGATTAACTTAGGCTTTGTATGTATTGTGAGGCTATTAAAGAGACTCTCTTAAGATCAAAGTAAAAGCTGATTACTCAAGTAGACTGTCCTTTTACTATTTACTTATTCACTCATTCATTTATTTATTTAGGTGACACTGGGGTTTGAAATCAGATGTTATGTTTACTAAGCACACGCTCTACCAGTGAGCAATGCTTCTACCACTTTTTTCCCCACTGGTTATTGTTGACATGGAACTGCACCCCCACCCAACTTCCTGCCCCAGGCATGAACCTAGACTTTGATCTGCCTGGTGCAGGCTCCCTTTTGAGGTAACTGAGATGACAAATACAGGCCATCACACCCAACTACTTTCATTGAGATGGAGTGTCATGGAGTTTTCTGACCAAGCTCAACTGGTTGGTGCCCTCTCTCAATCTCAATCTCCCACAGAGCTAGGATGACAAGCATGTACCATGTTGTCCATCTCTGGATTCAAAAAAGGCCTACCAGACTTTTCTGCCTAGATTGGCCTCAAGTCTCAATCTTCATGTTCTCAGCCTCCTAAGTATCTAAGATTATAGGCATGAACTGCTGGTATCTGGCCATAAACTGCCCTTTTCAAACAATTATGCTTTATCTTCTTGAGTTACTTATGATGAGAAAACAAATACAACATTCTGTTTCAGAAATGGAACCCTCCTGAGGCCAACTCTGTCTATTTGATATTTAAGAAGCAAGCAAACACATATCAAGTAATTTCGCTTCCCAACTTCTACATGAGATGAAAAATTACAGGCTGGGTTGCATATTAATAGGTTGTTCTGTAGCTGAGTGGATGAGCATAGTAGTATACTTTCACAAAACATTTGTCAAGTTTCTCACATAAGTCTGATTTTAATTATATAAATATGTACACATAGACAAATATATAATTTACATCCACGACACAAATACTGGCCTACTCATATATACTTCTGAATGTATTTATATATCCACATATGCCCACACTAAGATATATTGAGTATCTATTGTGTATAATAAAGATTTGTAAGATTGTAAATCTTTTAACTGAATCCATATAATTTAGAAATTTCGGGCTGGGGATATGGCCTAGTGGCAGGAGTGCTTGCCTCGTATACATGAGGCCCTGGGTTCAATTTCCCAGCACCACATATACAGAAAATGGCCAGAAGTATCACTGTGGCTCAAGTGGCAGAGTGCTAGCCTTGAGTAAAAAGAAGCCAGGGACAGTGCTCAGGCCCTGAGTCCAAGCCCCAGGACTGGCCAAAAAGAAAAAAAAATAGAAATTTCTTGTAAAATATCAACATTTCGAGACATTTGACAAAAATGAAACAAAATTTAAGTCAGCAATGGATATTTGCTTCTGGTCCTGTTCTATTAGCTGCTATGTTAAACTTTCTTGCTAAAAAAATTTTAAGATGAGTAGTAATATTTCAAGTGAAGAATGTTTGTTGAGATTCTTCTGAATGGAGGGTGAAAAATTAGGTTGATATTTTTTGCTTGGTATTTTCTTTTGTTTTGGCCAGTCTTGGGCCTTGAACTTGAGGCCTAAGCACTGTCCTTGGCTTTTTGTTCAAGGATAGTACTCTACCATGTGGGCCATAGTGCCACTTCTGGCTTTTTCTATGTATGGGGTGCTGAGGAATCAAACCCAAGGCTTCATGTATGCAAGGCAAGTACTCTACCACTAGGCCATATTCCCAGCCCGCTTGGTATTTTCAATGATTCAGAATATCTATCTCAGCTAATATTTGGTGCAGTTATTTTTCTTAATTTCTTTTTTTCTTTATTGTCAAAGTGAAGTACAGAATGTAACAGTTTCATATGTATGAGTACATTTCTTATCCAATTTGTTACCTCCTCCCTCATTTATCCTCCACCTCCTCCCTCTTCCTTTCCCCTCTCCCCACCATGAGTTGTACAGTTGTTTACACCAAACGGTTTTGTAAGTATACCTTTTGGAATCATTTGTCTTTTTGTCCTTTGTCTCTTGATTTTGATATTCCCTTTCCCTTCCCTAGTTCCAATACATGTTTATACAGTATCCAGGGTACTAAGATCAGAAACAGTGATAGCAGGGGTAAAACCACAGGAAGGGAATATGAAAGAAAAAAAATGGTACTGTTTCACATGGCATGTTGAAAATAATTACAACAATGATATACCACTTGTTTCCATAACGTGGAGTTCATTTCACCTTATGTGTTCATACTGGTATAGCTATTGGGCTATTGTGATTTTCTGCTATGACTAACCTAAACATGTACTAATTATGAGGAAAACCATACTGTCCATGTTTCTTTGGGTCTGGATCACTTCACTTAGTATGATTTTTCTCCAAGTCTTTCATTTCCTTATGAATAGGGCAATGTTGTTCTTTCTAATAGAGGTGTATATGTACCACATTTTCCTGATCCACTTGTCTACTGAGGGACATCTGGGTTGGTTCCATATTTTAGCAAAGGCAATTGTGCTGTGATGAACATAGATGTGGTGGTGGCTTTAGTATGGTCTTGCTTGTAATCTTTTGGGTAGATGCCCAAAAGTGGGGCTGTTGCGTCATAAGTGAACTCTGTTTAGCCTTCTGAGGAACCTCCATTCCACTTTCCAGAATGGTTGAACTTTCCCACCAACAATGTAGTAAGGTTCCCTTTTGGCCACATCCCCACCAGCATCTGTTGTTATTAGGTTTCTTGATTATGGCCATTCTTACTGGGATGAGGTGGAATCTCAGTGTTGACTTGATTTGCATTTCTTTTATGGACAGTGATGTAGAGCACTTCTTCATGTGTCTCTTGGCCATTCTCATTTCCTCTTCACAGAAGTCTCTTTTTAGGTCGTTAGCCCTATTTTTGAGGGGACAGTTGGTTCTTTGAGGATTTGTTTTGGAGGAATTTAATGTTTTGAGTTCTACACATATTTTAGATATGAGGCCTTTGTCTGTTGTATGGCCAGTAAAGATCTTCTACCAATCTATGGGCTTTCTGTTTATCTTGCAAGCTATGTCCTTTGCCATGCAGAAGCCCTTCAGTTTGATGCAGTCCCATTTGTGCAACCTTTCTTTGATTTGTTACATTTCTAGGCCTTTATTAAGGAAGTATTGTCCTGTGCCAAAGAGCCTGAGTGTTTCTCCTATTCCTTCTTGTATTGTTTTCAGGGTGTCTAGTTTTACTTTGAGGTCTTTGATCCATTTGGAATTGGTTTTGTTGCAGGGTGATATATAAGTATCTAGTTTTAGTTTGTTACATATGTTGATCCAGTTTTGCAAGCACCATTTGTTGAAGAGGTTGCCTTTCTTCCATCCTATTTTTTAGCTCCTTTATCAAAGATTAAGTAGCCATAGTTCTGCAGGTTCATTTCTGGATCTTCAGTTCTGTTCCATTGGTTCTCAGGCCTGTTCTTGTGCCAATACCAAAAATCAGGAACAAGACAGGTTTGGTGCATTTATAAAAAACAACGACAACAACAACAACAAAAAAAAAGATGCCTTTTCTCTCAACCCCAAAGCAAAGTGTGAGGAGATACAATTAGGTTTGGGGAAGTTGGTCTTCAAGCACAACTCCTATCCAACCAGTCAACTAATTTACTGACATTTCTGTATTCGTGTTGTAATATCTAACGCTACCAGTAGGCTGGTTTTTGATATCAAGAAGTCTGCATAAATTCTACATTAATCATGTAATCCAGTGCTATAAATAATTATGTGGCTACTGAAAATAGGGACTGAGAATTTCAAAGAGGATTCTCCATCTTCATGATGTACAGTAATGCTTACATAGTGCAAGTCTGAAAGGTCTGCACTCTAACAATAGTTGATTATCTCAAAATGCATCCAATTAAATAGAACTGAAAAGAAAGTAAAGAAAGTTTAAAGATTACAATGTGCATGCAGTTGAATTCATTATGGTTTTCTATAGAATGATTCTGTGTTCGTTTTTAAGAGCATTATTTGAATGTAACTTTCTATCTCAAGATATGTCTTTGGGAATATGGAAATTACTGTATAACTTTATTGCAAACCCATGTGAGACATATAAAGGCTAAAGGACCCAAGTTTAATATTCCAGTGGAGTAGTAAATTACTCTAATGACATAATCCAACAATTGCCTTTTATAATATATTTAGTTTTTTCCTACTTGATGTTAAATTTTCTATAGCTAATCTCTCAGAATCAAAAATTGTTATTGTAAATCTGAGTGTTATATGCAATTATTTTAAAGAAAATGAAGCATACCGTTATTTTTAAATTTCTTAAGGTCCCTAGAGAAAAGGAAAAAAAATCTCTCTTGATACTGTCTATTTTTTATCTTTTATTGCAAGATTTTAAGGATATTGTGAATAACTCCCATTCCTTGTCTCTTGATAAGAATATTATTTAAACCGTACTTGACTTCCAATGTAAATCAAGCATAAACCAGAAATATAAAATTCATTCAACCAGTACAGTAATAATTAGTTACATAGAGCTAAATATTATCTTTTTTTTCTTTTCTTCTCTCAAGTCAATTTGTGTATTGACACGGTTTAATGAGAAAATAGGGAGTTTCGTGTTTTTTCTGTTATTAATAATATGCCCCTTAAGCAGTTTCAACTATATTTAATTTTTTGGCAATTCAATTTCTGTTTGCAAACAGTAATCTTACATATGCCTTGTGTTATACACTTCAATTTAAATTAATTCAGCAAATTTCCTTGCATCTGATAGATTTTGCTTAAGCTAATCTTATTGCGTTTGGCAGGACTGGAGTTTGAACTCAGTGAACACACTTACTAGGCAGGCCCTCTATCATTGAAGTACATGTCCAGCCCCCTATTTTGACTGGTTAATTTTTTAGATAAGGGGACTTCCTGCAAAGCACATGCCTGGACAGGAAACTGTATAGTTTAGACTTCTCATAATTGCTGGGATGATAGGTGCTTGCTACCATGCCCAGCTCTTGGTTGAAAAGGAGTCTCACATGTGTACTCAGGCTGCTCACAAACTGAAATCCTCCCAGCCTCAGTCTCCTCGATAGCTAGTCTGGGCCAATAGCTCCTAACTTTAGATATTGTCTTATTCCAAACATTGTAGACAAATAAAGAGCATATATAATTCATACAAGATAAGCAATGTGTGATTTGGTGCATATATATACTCTATAATCATAATCAACCTATTCTAAGCATTGTTACCTATGCTGTATATTAAATTCCCAAAATGAGTCTGTCACTGAAAGTTATCCCCTTTCTAGGTCCTAGCAACAGTGGTTCTATTCTATACTTCTAAGAATCAACTGTTTTTGATTCCTCATAAACACAAGGTCCTACAGTATTTGTTTTTCTGTGTCTGACATTGCAGGCAATATATTGGCTTCCATGTTCATCTATGTTGTTCCAAATGAAATAGTTTCTTTCATTTCTAATGGCCGCATTATATTGTATTGATTCCATTACTCTACATGCCATATTATCTTTATCTATTTATCCATTAGCACAGGTTGTTTCTGTATCTCTGTTTCTTTCTAACACTAGTACTGAATGAACTCGGGCATGAGTCAGCTCTAACCATTACAAGTACCTTCTATTCTATTAGAAATGATTGGGAATGAGATTACTATAACTTGGTAGAATGTTATTGTTCTTTATTAGAAGTGAGAATGTGGATCAGACATAGCATCACTGTGACATGAGTCATTTTTAGAACTAAGGGCTGGGAGTTCTTAATTTTAGAGTTAAGGAGTTCCCAACTGTCTCTGCCTTTGATCAGATCACTCCAACTCAAATCTATGACCACAATCCCCTATCTAAAATGATTTTTAAAAACTTGGAACCTGGAAGTTAAGGATTTGAACTTGCTGGAATACATTTTTTGACAAAACGAAGTGAGTATACTTATCTGAGAAAAAAAATTTCCTCGTCAAGAGATTCTACATTGCTGAATTTTATAAAGAGTATTCTTATGAAGTAAAAATATCCAGATGAAAATCTTCATGAGAGAAATTAGTTTTACAAATATATGAATTTTAACAATTGAAAAACTACTTACCTTTTTATGAAAAATCCTTTCTGAAGCCAATTCATATTCTAACAAGAATGACATCTATCCTACAAGGATCTACCTCCCAAACTTATTTAATCATAGAAATCCTTTTTTCTTCCTGTAGAACATCTGTTCAGTAGAACACAGTCTGGGTAACACTGTTGAGAAAGCATATCTTCAGATATTAAGAGGAAAAATAAATAAATAAATAACCTAACAATTTGAATGTTGGCCCAACACCTCCAAGATTCAAATAAATTTGTCCCTCAGAAAGTTAGCCTATAACATTGTTTTATTGTTATGAAAATAATTTGGTATGAGTTTGATTAAACACTTTATAACTAATTGATATAATTAGACATTGGAGGTGATTCCATCAGGAACTCTGTTGGTCAAGTTGTTTCCATGAGTTTGTTAGATCTATTGCTAATCATCAAAGCTCATGAGCATGTTGACTAAGCCTTATTATGTACTATAATAGCCAATTCTAGCCATAGAGGTTGCCTGAATGCCACAGGTAGCTCAGAAAGCTGTGCAGTTGGCCATGCACAAGCAATGACTATTTTAGGGTTAGCAATGACTATTTGGTATTAGTAATGACTGCTTTAGCTCTGCAATGGGAAGTTGTACAAGGAGACACTTTTCTTTGCAAATCCTAGGTGGCATTCACTTTTGGAAAGCACACACAATTATGAACTGGTATTTGCCACAAATTTGAAGCCATAAACTCTAGTTGTCACTATTGATATGTTAAGGGATTAAAATGAACACTACTCTTATGTATCCAATTAATATCAAATTTACCAATACCTACTCAGGGAAATTTTAGGATTCTTTTCTGTTACTCATGGCCTTCATTCATTTAAAGTCAACTGACAAATCATGAGAATGACCAGGAAGCATGGCTATTCAGTTACAATGCTTAGAAACTTAGTCTCCAATTCTTTTTACACATCTGTTAGATATTGGGTCTAGATGATAGATTGTCTATCCATGTTTCATTTCTTTATCTAGGAGATCAGTTTCACTGTGTTCTCTTCTTAGTATGTGTGGTCAACCACACTCAATAGATGTCTGCTGATACCTCTTTTTCTCCTATCTTACAAGCAGAAAATAGGAGGCTGGCATCTAATTGTAAATTTCCTAGGCTTACAAAGATCTTTCATATAAACAAGAACAAAAATTCCCATTATGACTGAACAAAAGGATAAAAATTATTTAAAGTTGATCTATAAGTTTACTGGTGGTATCATTTCAGGGATCTCACATTACCAAATATTTTGCAAACATTCTTTTCTTCCTAATGGGGTTTCATCTAGTTGTTTTAGGTCCTTCGATCAACATAAAATGTGCATAGGTCTTTGACCCATAAACAAGTTGTATATTGAGAATTTAAAATGAATTGATTTACTAGAAAGATTTGAAAAGGGGAAAGAGATAGAAAAGGTTTCTTGAGGATTCGAGGGCATTTAATGTTGGGAGTAGTAGAAAAAGACATGAAAGGGCATAGCAGAGACAGGTTTCAAACACAACACAATCATCACCCTTTTGCTAGTGCAACCCCTGCACTAAATGTTCTGAAGAAGAAAATGAGTAGTAGTGCTAATGTGGATACACAGAGGAGCAAATGGCTCACATTGAGCCAAAATTTATTTTAAAATCAAATACAGGGTTGTATTTCTTAGTTTGTTTTTTTAATCCAGAGGTAGGATATGAGTAATGAGTAAAGAAAGCACATTTGCTAACACACCCTGGAAGTCTCTCCTCACCTCAATCTTGATTGTATTTCAAAAGTCTGAAGGACACATATCCTGCACTATCCAAGGCATTTAAGTTTTGTATTCTCTGAAGATCCAATCTCTTCACTCATCCAGGGGATCTTTTTCTGCCTGGTTCCCTAATGGTACTATTTGTCATTGAATGTCAGGGCTACATGCTCCACTCTGGAAGCTAACAGAAGGCTGTATGCCATGGAAATTGGATGACTGTGACTCTGCAAGGATCATTTGGGGAAGGGGATACTGCAGTGTTGGGGATTCTTGTGGTCCACCTCCAGACATTTGAAACCTAAGCTGGTGCTTGCAGGTGCTTGTTCTTCATTTTACAAATGGCACACTACAAAACGGCTGTCTTTCTAAGAGATCACTAACAACCTCCACTGTTCTTTACAAGCATTTGCTTTTGAGCTCCTAGTGATCATTTCAAAATAATATCTCCATAATTTGCAGTGTGAATGTTCCACATACTATGTTATGTTCATTTCTTTTCAAGGATCACTTTGCTAAGAAAAGTCATTAAGCATTAGATATGATTTTTAAAAACTAGATTATTTGGGTGCCTAAGCTTTCCTGGTAGTACATTTTAGTTATTTTGCAGCACCGCATTCTTATCTTACCAAATCACATCTTACGTGAAAGAGTCTTGGTAAGGCGTCCCACTTATTGTTGAAGTCTAAGGCTCCCGAGCTGGCCATGAGTCCGGTGCTTTCCCTGGTGATGCCCAGTGCCCCCAATGGCATGTTGCACTGGTGACTCTATCTCAAAGGAAAAATGAATATCTCCCTTGAAATGCTACAAAATGTCAAGAGCATATCAGAAATATCCAGTCCTCCAAACCAAACTAAAACCAGAGATAACACCTATCCAGAAAGATAGATACACTTGTGGATAGAAAGAAGAACACTTGTGTGTGGAGACATGAGTAGTACCTTATTACCGATAAAGACATTGTTGACACTTATTTGGAATGTGCAATGAAAACTATTTTAAATTAATGAAAGACAAAAATAAATTTTGCAGATTAACACAATGCAAGTTGGTTTGAAGAAGCATAAGGTGCAATTCTGAGAGGAGCCACCTGCTGATGTTCATCTCTGCTTACTCAGCCTTCTGCCCACCCACCTGCTCTCCTAACGAGCTCCTTCTCACCATACCCCTCCTGGATCCTTCTTAGCTTGATAGCTAATAAAGTAAAGAGGTTATTGTCCTGCTCAGCATGAGCAAAATAGTTTTCTCATTAAACTCCAGTGTCTTACACATTTCACAGATTATCACTGTTTTATTATAACTATGTCCTTTACCTTTTTCAAAACTTGGGGCAATCCAACTAGCTTCCATATGACTACAAGACACTTTCACCTTAAAGCAGCTTGCCTGGTTCTACTTCTCTCCTTAAAAATTCTGTCCCAAACTGACCTTAGGGTTTACAAGGGTAAGGGTGTTTTGCAAATGAGAGAGATAAAGCAACATACTTTAGACATTTTGAAAGTGTCAATAGTCCACCATCTGCTGCCAACACTGACAGAAGATGGAAGAAATGGTGTTTCATTCTCTCAGAGTTGATCTGGGCCAAGCGTGATGGCATCCACAATAGTCAGATCCACACACTTCCAGTAAGTTCTGACTGCAACTCCTACTGGAACTCACAGATCTCCTGGAGGTTAAGCTCATGCTTTGCCTGGTTGTTAACTGTTTCTCAAAGCACCAACTTGCCTTCGATCTTCTGTCTTTTTTCAGATTCCACTTACCTTTTTCTACCCATTCCCTTAGTCAAGATTACATGATTGCTGGGGTGAATGAGACTTTTATCACTGATGAGTCTGAAATCTTAGTTAACATGTTCTTTATGGCACATGGCTGTTGATAGCAACAGCTCAGAGGATTGTCTTGTCATCAGAGTACAGTGAAGTATGTGGAATCCTGTGTCATTGAGATCGAGTGCTGAATGATCTCAGGGAGTCTAGATTAGACCTTGCAAGTAGGAAAAGTCAACACAAATGTTGAACCTCATCAATTGAATCTCAACTTTTGTTTCTTTTTTTCTTTTTTTAATTTATTTTGTTTGTTTTTGTTTTTCAATTTTTATTGTCAAACTGATGTACAGAGAGGTTACAGTTTCATACGTTAGGCATTGGAGACATTTCTTGTACTGTTTGTTACCTCCTCCCTCATTACTCCCTCCCCCTCCCCCTCTTCCTTCCCCCCCATGAGTTGTTCAGTTCATTTACACCAAACAGTTTTGCAAGTATTGCTTTTGTAGTCGTTTGTCTTTTTTACCCTGTGTCTCTCGATTTTGGTATTCCCTTTCAGTTTCCTAGTTCTAATAGCCTTATGAACACATAAGATGATGCTAAGTGAAATGAACTCCATGTTATGGAAACAATTGTTATATCACTGTTGTAACTACTTTCAATGTGCTACATGTAACTGTAGCTTCTATTATTGATGATCGTCTTGTATCCCTTTCCTGTGGTGTACCTGCACTATCTCTGTATCTTATCTGAGTACATTGGAAACCGTGTATACTGGTATTAGAACTTTTGTTTCTTGAAATTCTGGAAAACATGGTTTTGCGGAAGAGGAATCACAACTGGGCACCCTTGGAATTTGACTGGCTTTCACTTTAATTCTGCTTCTTACCAGCTCTAGGACTTTAGGCTAGTAAATTAATTTCCCTGGCTCTAAAATCTTAGTAAGTATACAAAACATAAAAAATCCAAATGCTGTACTCATGCGAAGGAAGCATTCTGCAGTGATGCCATGTCTGCACAGGACTATAATACACTGGGCAAAAATAGGTTTTAAAAAAAAAAACAGGAAATATTCCTCCACATTGTATCCCAGTTTTAGGATCACGCACATTTGCATAGAGAAATGAAGGAAATTAAACTCATTCGTTTTGCTACAAAACAGGAGCTGTGTTTGCATAGCAACCAGCAGCAAAGCAAAGAGAGGTTTCAGCTGATGCTTGCCGATATCCAAATGTCAACATAGCATCTGGAGCGTTAGCTGAAGCTCCCATTCATCACCAAGATGCTTGGCCTTGTGTGGATAAAATTTGCAAGCTGGCCATAGGGAAGAAAAGAATGCATATAGACAGAAACACATAGAACCGTGTGTGATGCCGAATGCCTCTCTTGGTATCCACATAAATGAGAATATTAGGCAGCCCATTATAGCAGCAGGAACAGCCATAAAGACAGAAGGGATGCAAAGGATGACAGGATAAATAGTCACTCAGTCTGTTGCAAATAAGCAAAAGGAAGCCTTTTTAAAATAATCTATGAACCCTCCCGAGTTGATATATGTTTATTCCTTTCTTCTTAACCTTTTTCAAGCTGGGTTCTTTCCAAAAGGCAAAAATGATCATAGTTAGTAGAGGAATCCCCCACAAATAGTTGCTCCCTTTCATCTTATACAAGAATGGCAAAGTGGGAACACTTCTGGAGGTAATTTCAACAAGTTAAAAATCCTCAGACCCTGACCTGAAACTCAATGTGCCCGATTCCACATTGAGATGGGATCTCAGCCAGTCCAACTCACTCACTCATCTCCCACCCCAAACCATGTAGAGGAGAGGACAGCCAATTGTTATTAAGACAAGAGGAATAAAGGCTTCTCCATCTTTTATTCTTCTCCCCCCCCCCCGAACTCCAATAGCTTTGTATGCACTCTGAAAGTGTGATAAACTATTTTTAAATACATTTTCCCAAGGTTATGATTAATTAGGTATTTAACAAGTAATTTATCTTGGGAGTCTTTGCACTTATTTCTATGTACTAACTTGAATCACAATATAAAGTTATCACAAGTACTTAATAGTTCACCTTCTACCTGTACCAGGGACTTGTTTTCTCCTTATCTTTCACCCATTTCTCAACCCCATAGAATACAGCCCCTCTTCTTACAGTTAAAATTTCTCTTGCCAAGGTCAATGAAGACCTCTTTGTTGACAGCTAGACCTTATCTTATTTTACCTGTCAGTAGCACTCCACAATGCTGACTGGTTTCTCCTTGAACAAGTCTCTGTTCAGGCATCTCCAGTTCTCAGCTGCCTGGCTTTCCCATCATTGCCCTCTGCTGCCTTTCTCTTCAGTCCTTTGGTCCTACCCCATGTCTCTCCCTCCTCTGATAATTCCTTAAGCATCTCTCTTCCTCGTAGGACTCTCTTCCTCTTCCCTTCTCTCCTCTCTTGTTCTCTAACCATTTTCTCAGAGTCATCAGACCCTACGGTCTATAATTCGATATTTGAA